>NC_079415.1:28621680-28971837 GCF_026213295.1 Gadus chalcogrammus | reverse complement strand
CAGAGCTGGAGTGAAGTCGATATGATCCAACAGCGATGAATTCCAGGACGAGTCCAGGACGTCGCCAAGACCAGCCAAATCATTGGCGGTCAGCCCTGCTAGTGGCGCACACTGGGGATCTCCATGGACTATTTGTAATAGAAAAAAGAAAAGAAATCAGTATCAATCCCATCATGATCATTACACTCTATAGAATATACACATACTTTTTTTTCATTTAATTTCCTACCGTGTTGTATAGTTCCATCCGGTTGCACTGTGACGGTCTCTGCAGGCGACGCCGACACATGCACATCCACTTCCCCGATCACTTGGTGTTTGGAATCAGACCATACAGCTCCATGTTGCACGATTTGCGGGTTTATAACGGCCTGAATAACCTGATTATACTTCTCCGGAGCTAGACCACCATGGTTGGCGTCCTTGCGGGCCTTTTTATAAGGAATTTGTAGCTGTTCTATGGCCTGCGGTGAGCAGGGTATAGCCCCGCCTATTCCCGCCGACCTTTTCAAATTCTTCTTGGATAGTCGACTTGGAGTTGGTCCGGGGGTTCGCTGATTGACTTTGGCCGCAATAGGTACTAAACGTGGATCAAAAACAAAATACAAAAGTATTCAGGGGTTAGTTTTGGTTGTTTCAGATGTTAAATTAATAGATATTTTATTTTGGTAACACACCTATAGATATACTATTGGCGTACGTATTAACAACTTACCAAAACTATCGCTTGTCAACGCATTAGTCTGATCGGCTAGAATTGGTCTTTGAATGTTGAGCCGAATATCATGCAAACCTGTTACACATTGGGAAAACACAAATTTAATAGTTGTTCTACATGAATATACCATAGCAACTAATAATAATAATAATAATAATAGAGAGAGTGTTATGGATCTATATATAACACACTACTATAAAAACAAACAAACATACTTCCACGTGGACCCTGCGGCTGTTTCACGCTCTCGCCGCCGGGACCGCGAATCGCTGTGAAGTAATCGCTGCTTCGGTCAGATATAAACAGCTGATTCACATAGACATAGTCATAATATAATCATAATACACTCATATGAATACTTACAGTCAGTCGGCATAGTAGTGCAGGACGGATCGATGTTTTTTTTTTTCTTCCAGCTGCTACGACGCGTTTACTATCTTAGAATAGTGTGTCTAACGTCCGGGGTCAGAGGCCGTACTCTTCCGTATCAATGGGGCCCGTATATTTATGCATGATAGCACCCCCTCTGTAGACATTCGCACCTAGGCCCCCCCGACGTCATAGACTCCTAACCAATAGGTACTGATCACACACATACTTGGGTACCGCAGGCCTACGCCCACTCATCGCATCATAGACAGACAATCTCCTAATGGTAAAATAAGTTAAAACCAAATACACTATATTAGATGAAAATTACTAAAATATCTTAATAGTATCATGATATCGCCTAATATATTGTCAAGGTGGACCACAGGCCGTATCTTCACTATGTTAGTACTATGCCCCGTTGGTGAACCCTCCTTTTAATCCAGATAGATAGATAGATAGATAGATAGATAGAGAGATAGAGAGATAGAGAGATAGAGAGATAGAGAGATAGAGAGATAGAGAGAGAGAGAGAGAGAGAGAGAGAGAGAGAGAGAGAGAGAGAGAGAGAGAGAGAGAGAGAGATATATATATATCTATCTGCCGGTTTCATAAAATAGTAGGGTAGATTAAAAAACACCTTAATACGCCGCCCACACACACACACACACACACACACACACACACACACACACACACACACACACACACACACACACACACACACACACACACACACACACACACACACACACACACACACACACACACACACACACACACACACACACACCCTCCAAATCACTCTGCATAGTACCAGGGAGCCATCAAACAGCACGTGTCTTCCATAGACAGCTCCCCCATAATCAACATGGAGCCGGGGGGGGGAGGTGCCCGTCAGACATATGTGTAACAATAGAGGTGTTGCTTCTCCACAGACATTAAGGCATCGAATTATACACCCCACCGTATCCATTGGCATTGAATTGCACTTTTATCCTACACTACTTACAAACACATTTGTTATAAGAATTGTACCATATAATGATGCTGCTGTCCACATATTGTTAATAGAATCATAGCCCATGAAACATCTGTTGACACACACACACACACACACACACACACACACACACACACACACACACACACACACACACACACACACACACACACACACACACACACACACACACACACACACACACACACACACACACACACACACGACGATCTTCCTGTCGACAGTGCCCCATCTCACACTCTCTAGGGCCTTGACTGTATGCCCACTTCCACCATCAATGGTCTTGCCCTGCAATCCGCATAGATCACTGGCTATCCTTCCAACAACACAGTGATCATTCTGCTAACATCCTGGCCGCTTTGACGACCGGCTGTCCTGCCTACAACACGGTGATCTTCCTGTTAACACACCTACAGTTCAGCCGATTCGACTTCGCATATCCCTAGCACACACCCCCCCACACCCCCACACACCCCCCCCCCACACACACACACACACACACACACACACACACACACACACACACACACACACACACACACACACACACACACACACACACACACACACACACACACACACACACACACACACACACACACACACACACACACACACACACACACACACACACACACACCTGTCTATACAGATCCCGCACCCCAGCGACCCCTGCAGGTTCACCACTGGCATTACACGGATCAGCCCTACACGAAGGGGTTTATGCTTTATGACCCATCATAAAACATAAACAGGAAGTGGTACCTGTGAATAGGGATTCCCCCTTCACCCCCACCCCCTCCCCAACCGGAAGTGAGTTCAGATAGAAATGGCACCAAACAGTACGTATGATCAACTACTGATGCCCTACGGCGGCATCTAGAACGAGGCATCTAGTTAATATATATGTCTATTGCATATTTGTAAACGTCAGTTTTACATTTGGATTGGTAGGGTGACAACTGCAAGCTACTTAGATACGTTAAGTTTGAGGGAAAGCTTCACGTTCGTGTTAGCATGGGTAGCACTAGGCTACTGACTTTAATGCCTTAACCTTACTACATCTGTTCTGAAATCAGAATCAAAAGTATCACATATATTAAAGAACAACAAATGAAAGTATTTTTTTTATTAAACAATGGGTCAGACAACAAGAATGTGTGTGTGTGTGTGTGTGTGTGTGTGTGTGTGTGTGTGTGTGTGTGTGTGTGTGTGTGTGTGTGTGTGTGTGTGTGTGTGTGTGTGTGTCCAACTTGAAAAACAACAACAAAGTCAAGGAACTGGGCCCCGTTTCCCGAAAGCGTCGTTAGCCTAAGTGGATCGTGAAGTGCGTCGAAAGGGCATCGTAGAGTTTTCACCGCGTTTCCCGAAAGCATCGTGGGGAACGAACGTCTTGAAAACGCTCGTAGCTAACGAGTACTCCAGGGGTGCTCGTAGGTACTCGTAGGACGCTAAGAGCATCGTCAGCTATAGCCTCAGTGGCGACACCATCGGACATTCCGTCTATTGGATGCGTTTATTAAAACGCATTGCGCCTTTATGTTCTTAGTTTGGTAATTAATGAAGATTATTAATTAATTTATTAATAAAGATGTTAAAATGGCCAAAATAAAACGGGACAGTCCAGAAAATGTTTGCGCAGGCAGTGCACTCAAAATGTGTGAGAGAAAGTGGGGGGATTTGTGCAGACTGACATAGGCTACTCATAAAACGTAGCATAAAATAATGTAAAAAATAAATTAAATTAAACAAATTAAAAAAATAAATAAATAACGAAATTAAAGAAATTAAAAAAAATAAAACAAAGAAATAAAAAAATTATAAAAAACAAGCAAAGGAGCAGGCAAAAGGCAGGGATATGGTGGGGATTGGTCACGTTGACGGGAATGTTTAGTGACATGAGGGAGGGTGGAGGGGGTTAAAAAAAAGTCTCAATCACTATTCGACGCGCATGAAAACCAGCCGCGTAGTTATGAGGGAGGCCGTCCTCACACCGATCTTCCTCATCGTCATCGTCCTCAACGTCCTCCGGTTCAAGCAATGCCACCCCATCCTTAGCTGCAATGTTGTGCAACATAGCCGTCACACATATCAAGGCGCATGACTTGGCCGGCGAAAACTGGAGCCCTCCGCCTGACTTGTGAAGGCATCTAAAGCGCAACTTCCACCTCCCGATCGTGCGCTCAACGATGCACCGGGCCAGACGGTGGGCTTCGTTGTATTCCTCATCATGGACGTCTCCCGGGTTATTCACAGGTGTGAAGAGGAATTATTTCAGGGGGGAAAATGCCGTGAAACGCACAGTGCATTCAGGATTAGGACTGATATATGTCGGTTTAAGCCTAATCAATTGTGTTTTAATGTCTTTAGCATTCATATAATTGCAGTCTATTTTTTTTGTAGGCTACTCTGCTGTTGTCCTTGATGGGGATATATTTTAACCCTTTTTAACACAATTTTCCTGCGACATTCCTGCGTCTCCCCCTCCTACGGAGCCCATTTCAGCACCGTGTCAGTAGACAGTTAAGGCTGATTTATGCTCAGTTACGTAAGCGTAAGCGCAAGCGCAAGAGGCCCTTGCGCGCCCCTTTCATCACATTTCCTGTTTTCATACCGCCAACTATGCCGCCACCTACCACACGATCTGGCACATAATTATGCGAACCCTTTATGCAAACCCTTCCACAGGGGCAAAGTGCTATTTTGATGCGCGACATCAAACAGCTGATGCGGGATTGTGAGCCATTTTAATGATCTTGTCACCCGATATTCGTTCTATTAGGCCTTATTTGTTTTAGTGTTAGCCTATTTGAATTAATTACGTAATGTTTTGTGTTCACGTTCTATGTGAAACATAAGTGTTTCACATAGACGCCAGCATCGCCAGCATCTGACAAAACATAATCTGCCAGCTGCTCCCTGACAAGGGCCGGTTTTGGTGAGAGTCGGGAAGATATCGGATGACTCGCGAAAGGAGATCATCAAACTTTGGCACATAAACAAACCAACGACTCCCACAGACAAAGACGTCATTCTCGAGGTCGTCTTCAACGAAAAACTTTACTCCACATATTACTCCACCTACTGTTCTGGCGGTAAATTGCTTGGCAACACGCGCAACACGCGCAACCTAAAAGGGAGCATGAATTGCTTTGAGTAAGTACACCAACGCTGAAGCATGCAGCCGCCTTTACAATCCTACGACGTTGTGAGTGCAGCGAATGCGCGTTCACGTTAAGAGGAGTTTCGGGAAACGCTCCAAAGAAATTGACGATGGATCGCAAGATCCATCGTGAGAATGATCGTACGAGCGTGGATCCATCGTTATCGGGAAACGGGGCCCAGATCGATGTATAACATCATGCTGCGTTCCGGGGACACATTGTAGACCGTAATTTACGAGCTGTAACGGAGGTCATTATTAACCTTTATTTACCCAGGAGAACAAATTAAAAACAAAATTCTTATTTTCAAGTGCAGCCTGAAAAGAGCTAGAAGCTCTTTGAGGGGTAGAGGGAGGGGAGTGCTCAAAGTGAAAATAAGGTTATGGTAGACTAAGGTGGTTGTGAAAACGCTGGAACTACTGCGGTCACGTAGCTGGTAAAAGACAGTTGTATCCGTTTTTAGGATGGTGAGCAGACATTGTTAAAGATTCGGGAGTCGGGACATTCCCTTGGTATCCAAGCAGTAGAGATCAGTGTCTGTACCCCCTTTGCTGAACTTTGCCCATTCATGTGTGATCCCCCTGGTTTGCAGAGGTGCACGCTCAGTCAGAAGGTTTATCCAAATAACAAAGAAGTGTCCAACACTCGCATTACAGTGTGTGTATTCACACACATACCTGATTTCATCTACCTTTACATTAGAGACAGTAACTGGGCTGGCAGCTGTATAGCTAATGCTAGGGTAACAAGGTAATACAGTAAAGCAACACAAGGATATAGCGGTAGTTGACTTACTTGTCCGAGGTTTGTAGCTGAGCCGAGGAGTGTTGATACTTATCCGCACTCCATTTCCAGACAAAGTCGGCGAAATGTTTGGCGCGTTTCCAGAGAAAATAAGCTCGGATGAAGGAACTAAACATAGACTTTTGTGATCATTTGTACATCCCAGCAACACTCAACACTGAGCAACTGCCATGCTTGCAAACTATGATGTTTCTCCAGGAAAGAACTATGTGTGTGCTGAGCTCACGCGGTTTTAGCTCCTTTTCTCATGGGTGGTCGGGACCAATTCTCTGGGCGGGCAAAGCAGAGAAAGGGGAGGTAACCTTTCCCCGTTCTATTATCCTTCTTTTTTAATGAACATGTTTAAATTGAAATTTCACCCATTTTCATTTATCTTTGTATCGTTAGAAACCAACTCATATTTTTGAATGGTAAAGAACATATTTCGCTATCTGTGTGCTCCATGTTTTGTCTAGACAATATCGCCTAACAGCCTATCGAGACTTTCTGGAATGGGTGCTGCAAGGCGAGAGATTGGGCCGAGGCTGTCGTGTCGTTTTACCTACTTGCGTCGTGCAGACCATCCGACTAAAATATCCAGCTCCAGACGGCCAGTAGTGCGGGCACCAAGAAGCTGACGACGCTCCGGAAGAACTATAAGTTTCATTGTTTACATATATTTTTGTTTATATTTCTTGAAATAAATGGTTCAAATTCACGCTGTTGTAGTGGTATTGTAGCTCCAACAGTGTATATTCGAGAAATAATATTATTGGACGACCAACATTTCACGAGTGGAGCTACTAAGCTACTGTTGCCTTAGATTAAAACGAATAAGGGTCATAAATCAATTTAATTATGTATTATAAGTCTAAATTGCACTATAAGTTAGCTGCATATCAGTTACCTCCTTCTTAGTTTATAATGTTGAACTCTGATGTAGACAAAGCAGGAGTTACATTATAATTTTTGTTCACAAATGAAAGAATTGTGCCATGGGTAGACAACAAATTAAAATAAACAGGGTAAAACTAATTCAATTATAATATATATATATATATATATATATATATATATATATATATATATATATATATAGGCCTACACACACACACACACACACACACACACACACACACACACCAAAATAATTAGTAAACAGAAAAAGAAGAGACCCACCCGACACAAACCCAACCCCTGTACATGACCATACGACATAAGGAACGGATCAATCATCGTAGGTTTGTTATCCTACCAAGAGTATTAAAGAAACACTTGACACTACACTGTGTCTTGTGTTTCAACTCAAGTAATTTGGAGCTGATTGGACAATTCAGCCAATGAATCAAATAGGCTACGTCCCTCAGCAGTATTCGTGCATTGCGCAACATAACTACATGCAGAGAGAAGTGACAGATAGTTAATTAGCGGAGAGTCGTAAAAGCACTTTCTACCCATTTCAGTGGAGGAATTGGACTCCTCATGCAATGTTATACTTAAAAGGCACAAGTAAATTACATATTAATTAAGTCATTCGGTATGTAGTATTTAAAAATGATGAATGATACAACGGTCCCAAAGTGCATTTGAAATAGACCTTGAGACTCGGGTAAAACTCTATAGGACATTGATCATTCATGATATGCCTCAATATCAGAACAACCATGGGTCAAATAGCAATGGCTAGTGGAATGAAAGTGAAAGCAGTGTAAGCTTGTCCAGGCCCTGAACGTCAGGATGTAGGCTATGAATCAGAATACATTTTTAGCTAGTGGGCATCCCAGAAACCAATTCTATATTTTCTTGGAGGACCCCCGTCCATTACTGCACCCCACCCACGAATTGGATCACCAGCCGCCGCTGCGAACAGGGAGTGAAGGGGGACCAATGCTAGGAATCTTCTGACTTTGTCCCGTTAGAATAATGCCGCATTCTAGAGGGAGGACGTCCTAAACTGAGCATCACTGAGATCTAGACATTTAACCAGGGACCTTTTAAAATGGATCATCTTCAACCATTATCGCCTATTATGATACAATCCATCCAAGGTAGTTAGCATTAAGCAAACGGAATGGAAAGGTAAGTGGAATGAACACAATCATGTATAATGTGCGGTTCAATAGCAGTCAATTTCACAAGTGAACTTTGCAGGCTTTTTGTAATAACAAAGATAACGGTAATGACAATGTTGTGGCAATGTCAAGCATAACTTTAATATACAAATTATATGAACCCAGTTTGAATAATTTGTCAATTTCAATGAATTTCTATGCATTCTCCATGGACCTAGAGATACCTCCCGTCCTCTCTAATTGAAAGGTGTCAAGATAGTTTGCATTTGCAACTGTGGGCACCAAGTTTGATAATCAAGCCAATCCACAGACTTCTTTGTTGTATAGATTCCTTTAACTGTCTTGCAGCCATGTCCACTTCACCCATATTGTGAATTGCAATTTAACTTGGTCTCTCCTCTGACCAATCCTAAACTCCACGAAGGCCCCTCCCCCTGACCTTTGTTTCTTTTGTATTTACCCACGATGTCAACGTTTCCTCTAAGAATCATGTACACCCATCGTCTCATTGACTGTATGCTTGGTAACTTCGCTTCCTGTATCTTCCCCTGATCAAGCTCTACATTAAATCAAATATTTTGCTGTCAGAAGTGTCCTAGAAATAAGTTATTCAACACGGACATCAATTAATAAAAACAGAAAGTGAATCGAAGGTACGAAGCGTTTAATCGTGATGAAAAGAAAAACTAAAAGCAGTAATTTCAACCAATACAGGACAGAGGTCTCAATCAAAGCGTCCCGTTACCCCGCGTCAAAGTGTGCTTGAGCATGTGCACACGCAAATTGCTTGGGTCGCTGTAGCCAACGTTGCACTGCAGACACACGTAGGGCTTCTCCCCAGAGTGAGTCCTCATGTGGATTTTCAGGCTGCTTGTCAGACTGAAGCGCTTCGTGCATTGGTCGCACTTTTAGGGCTTCTCCCCGGTGTGAGTCGACATGTGGATCTTCAGGGAGGAGCCATGACTGAAGCGCTTCGTGCATTGGTCACACCTGTAGGGCTTCTCGCCGGAGTGAGTCCTCATGTGGTTCTTCAGGCTGCTTGTCCAACTGAAGCGCTTCGTGCATTGGTCACACTTGTAGGGCATCTCGCCAGAGTGAGTCATCATGTGGCTCTTCAGGTGGCTTGTCCGACTGAAGCGCTTCGTGCATTGGTCACACTTGTAGGGCTTCTCGCCGGAGTGAGTCCTCATGTGGACGTTCAGGTCGCCATGCCGAGCGAAGCACTTTTTGCAATGGTCACAGCTGTAGGGTTTCTCCCCGGTGTGAGTCTTCATGTGGCTCTTCAGGTGTTCACTTTGACTGAAGCGCTTCCTGCATTGGTCACACCTGTGGGGTTTCTCGCCGGTGTGGGTCCTCATGTGCATCTTGAGGGTGTAGCTTTGACTGTAGTGCTTTGCGCATTGGTCACACCTGTAGGGCTTCTCCCCGCAGTGCGTACTCATGTGGATTTTCAGGTTGCCTTTCTGACTGAAGCTCTTCGTGCATTGGTCACACCCGTACGGCTTCTCGTCTGGTCGGGTCCTCATGTGTACGATCATATTGGCATTGTTGGGAGAAACCTTCCACCAACCATCCACCGCCAGTGGGCCCTCCCCTTTTCCGTAGACACTCAGAATCTTCAGTTCCTCGCTGTGACTGGACATGTGGGAGGAGCCAGGGGCGTCCTCACCCAGAATCTCTGAGGTGGCGTTGCGCTGATTGCTACGGTCTCTAAAGGCATCGCAGTCTTCTGCAGAGGGAGAAAAAAAAAGGTAAAAAAGTAATTTTTTTGATACATTATTTGCATAAAGGGAGGCATTGTGTATTTTTACACGTGAAAGAAACTTTTTAAATGTATGCAACATTGACACAGAGGGTTTAAAATGTGAGCTGCTGACAAAGATTCACAGTTTTGGGGAGGGACGTCTCCTCCAGCACCCTCCTCCCTAGACTCAAAGTTCAAGTGGTTTGCCAGGTTAAGGAAACTCAACGAACACCAGCGCAAAGTGATCTGAGCACAACATGACAAGCGAGGCAAGCACAATTTCTATTTGGACACTAAAAGGCAACAACGTGTCCTTCCCTCTAAGCTGATCAGCTAACATTGCATGCATTATGAATTTATTGATGTTTGAGAATGATAAACCAGCTCATGTGGCATCTGTCTTGAAACCCTGATTCCATCTTTGAAATGTAACTCCCAAGTTTGACTCGTGTTTTAGCAGGGCTCTGGTCCTGATGCTTTTCCAAAGAGGATCAGGCTTTTTAGCGCAGGTAGAATCTAGTACATTCTCAGTTGATCAAGGTTGTTTTCTTGCATAGATGCAATGTGTATTACTAACCTCCAGCGGGCAAGCCTCCACCAATATCCTCTTCAAGCTTCATTGAAATGGTGTCTGGGGTTTGCTGCTTTCCACATAAAGAAGGAAACAAACACAAGACATATTCTGTCATTTTCACAGAATAGTTTTCAATCCCCACTACCGACAGATTAGGCGTTTTTACACTGCCAAGCTGGTTCGGTCGCGGCTTGGCACGCCCTACAATTTCAATGTCTTGCCTACCTATTTTTTTTTTTGGATTCAAGACCCTCGCATGCAAGAATGAGTTCACATCTGAATGTGGGCTAAAAAGCGATTAACTATTTACAAGTGCAAAAATGCCAAAATATTTCTTTATTCTGCTAACCACCAGTTCCTCTCTGTGACTGGACATGTGGGAGGAGGAGCCAGGGGCGTCCACACCCAGAATCTCTGAGGTGGCGCCACACTGAGTGCTACGGTCTCCGAAGGCATCGCAGTCTTCTGCAGACGGAGAAAAAAGGAAAAATTAATTGTTTTGACACAGGGAGGCATTGTGTATCTGTACACGTGAAAGAAACTTTAAATGTATGTCACATTGACAGAGGGTTTAAAATGTGTACTGCTGACATAGATTCACAGTTTTGGAGAGGGACGTCTCCTCCAGCATCCTCCTCCCTAAACTCAAAGCTCAAGTGGTTGGCCAGGTTAAGGAAACTTAACGAACACCAGCGCAAAGTGATCTGATCACAACATGACTAGCGAGGCAAGCACAATAATTATATTTTGACACTAAAAAGCAACAACGTGTACTTCCCTCTAAGCTGATCAGCCAACATTTATGCATTATGAATTCAGTGATGTTTGAGAATGATAAACCAGCTCTTGAAACCCTTCTTGGCTCTTGACAGATTCCATCTTTGAAATGCAACTCCGAAGTTTGACTCGTGTTTTAGCAGGGCGCTGGTCATGATGCTTTTCAAAAGAGGACCAGGCTTTTTAGCGCAGGTAGAATCAAGTACATTCTCAGTTGATCATGGTGGTTTTCTTGATAGATGCAATGTGTATTACTAACCCACGGCGGGCAAGCCTCCACCAATATCCTCTTCAACCTTGATTGAAATGGTGTCTGGAGTCTGCTGCTTTCCACATAAAGAAGGAAACACACACAAGACATATTCTTTCATTTTCACAGAATAGTTGTCAATCCCCACTAACGACACATTATGCCTTTTCACACTGCCAAGCTGATTCGGTCACGGCTTGGAACGCCCTGCAATTTCAATGTCCTATGTAAAACTGAGGGGTAAAATCCCCCTTCGTCTTGGAGCTGGCTTTCTTGGTACACCGGAGAAGGCGGGCCTACACACGGAGAGTTGGACTCTTTACAATGAATGCAAAATATATTTACATATTTTTTGATTCAAGACCCTCGCATGCAAGAATGAGTTGAAATCTGAGTGTAGGCTAAAACGAGATTAACTGTTTACAAGTGCAAAAATACTGAAATATTCTTTATTTTGCTAACCACTTTGCTGACTAAGCATTGTAAGGAAAGTTTGTCTGGTACTTTCTCTTAGATCGACCATCTTTCGTCTTCTTTAAATGCGACTGCATCACCTTCTTTCCCATGATGGTCAGCAGCTTGCGGATTTCACCGTCTCTCCAGTTACAACTATTCATGTTGATATCGCTGCATCGTCTCTGTTGTAGAGACAATGCAGCAACACCTCTACCCAAGCCTCGCCCCTAGAACCGCAAGGCTGTCTTATCGCATTTAGATCAAAATGAAACCGCCAATATGTGTACGGTCAGAGTGGGTTAATAGGGGTGCGAAAATGACCTCGGTCAGTGTAAACGCGCGGATCACACAGGGGAAAAGTTGGGCATAAGACGGGCATATTTGGCGGTGTAAAAACGTTTACTGAATAATAAAGGTGTGAGCTTTCTATGGGTTTGTTTTAGAGTTGTGACAGAGGGAGCCTCTCTTTTGGATGGTGAATGAGAAGATGATTTCCAACCTGCACACGCAGCTCCTCGTGGCAGATCAGCCGCTCGCCGCGCTCCAGGCTCTTGGCCGCGCTGTGGTCCGCAGGCAGCGAGTTCAGGGCCTCCACTTCTGACGCGGTGAAGAGGGTGTCATGGCCGTCCACCGCCAGTGGGCCCTCCCCTTTTCCGTAGACGCTCAGAATCTTCAGCTCCTCGCTGTGGCTGGACATGTGGGAGGAGCCAGGGGCGTCCACACCCAGAATCTCTGAGGTGGCGCCACGTTGAGTGCTACGGTCTCCAAAGGCATCGCAGTCTTCTGCAGAGGCAGAAAAAAAGGAAAAAGTATATTTACATTTAGATATTGCATAAAGGGAGGCATTTTGTATTTGTACACGTGAAAGAAACTCTTTAAATGTATGCAACATTGACACAGAGGGTTTAAAATGTGTACTGCTGACAAAGATTCACAGTTTTGGAGAGGGACGTCTCCTCCAGCACCATCCTCCCTAGACTCAAAGCTCAAGTGGTTGGCCAGGTTAAGGACACTCAACGAACACCAGCGCAAAATGATCTGAGCACCACATGACATGCGAGGCAAGCACAATAATTATATTTTGACACTAAAAAGCAACAACGTGTCGTTCCCTGTAAGCGGCTCAGCTAACATTTATACATTTTGAACCCTTCTGGGCTCTTGACTGATTCCATCTTTGAATTGCAACTCCAAGTTTAACTTTTAGCAGGGCGCTGGGCATGATGCTTTTCCAAAGAGGATCAGGCTTTTTAGCGCAGGTAGAATCTAGCATCAGCCTAGAATCTATGCTGCCTAGAATCTACTACATCAAGGGAAAAAATACTCAATGTAGAAAGTACACACCTTCACTTTTAAAATGGGGCTGCAAAGTCTTTAAGGATAGCTGTGTGCCTACAGTACGTGTTTCCAGGTGGTCTGTCTGGCAGGCAACATCCCTTGAGAGAAGCTGCTGAATGTAAGCACTTGATGAGCTGGCCTGCGTAGAGACAACAAAGTAAAATCAGTACTCAATTTATTACATTGTATATATTCCAGGTGCAAGTTGTAAGAAGATATAAGATAAGCATGTTTAGTGAATTACATTAGCCTAATGAAATGATATTACATCCTTGATTTATTTACATATTTTATAGTTCATCTCACATCAACTCAATACCATGACATCAAGCTCTGCAGAAATCTGCTAATAACCCTTTGATTTGAATCAGGTGTGAAGGAGAAAACATGCCTATAATAGTGTTCCGTAATTGTCGTATTCAAACCACACTGGGTGACTCAATAAAACTCCCTCAAGAAAACTTGGCCAAGTTATTGATAAGTACATTTGGTATAAATGATAATGTGTCATTCAATTTGATATCTCATTCAACTTAAATTGGAGTGGATAAAAGTGTGATTAATCGCGAGTTGATGCGATTAAAACTTTTAATCTTTGTCCAGCCGTAATAAATACATTATTGATGGAGATGGTTTCCCCTATTTTTCTCTTTTAACCGTATTCCTTTGCAAAGATTGACTATGAATGGTCTAACAAATACCTTCATGAATAACGTGTCCCAGACAGCAAAAGAACGTTGAATCAACGGTGAATCAACCTCCGCATTTTCAACCAAAACATGTTGAATCAGCGTTGAGACCGGACGTCGATTCAACGTCAGTTTGCTCATACTGTCCACCGTCGATTCAACGTTGAATGGGAGGCGAACGACGACGGCGCGTCGATCCCTTTTCAACCTTTATTCAACGATTATGGTCGAATTTTGGTCGATTCAACGGCAGTTTGCTCATACTGTTCCAGGTCGATTCAACGTTGAATGGAAGGCGACCGACGACGGCACGTCAATCCCTTTTCAACCTTTATTCAACTAATGATTATGGTCGAATATTGTGGTCGATGTTGGTTCTTCACTCACTGATTTATTTAAAGGACATCATGATATGACTCTACAATTAAATTAGGATTTTAAGGCTACTGAATCTCCTTCAAGGCTCTAATGAATATATGAATACACAGAACATAGGCTATTGTTGTCAAACATATTGTAGCGGCGGCCAAGAAACGCACAGTCAGGCTTTATTTAACTGTAGTTCTGCGCCCCGTACACCCCTCGACGCAGACTACTTTTATTAAAATCCTCTCACATAGAGCACCCAACAAACAAACATGACACAACAACGGTGGCGACAATAATGAACAACACAACGTGATAACCGAACACGAACAACCCAAACCCAATTAACCCTACTTATTCTAACGAATATAATTATTATTTACACACACACACATTCATTCATGGTCGAGGATCCTGCGGCGCCTGAAAATAAATAGAAGAATATTAACATAAGCGGTATACAAAATGAGTCCAGCAATACGACTGAATGAGGTTTGTTTCAAACTACGCCATGCGCCCGTGACTTGCATTGTATGGAGCCAGTTTCCTGCCATAATTCAAACCTGAAAAGAAAAGTTTCAAAGGCTTGTAAGTCTGGGTTTGAAAACTCAACACCTTGTAAAAAAGGTTTTGCAACACTGAAAAAAGACATTATAACCTGAAAAAAATTCAACATGTTTTCAAAGTTCAAACAATATCACCAGCGCATTTGCAGTTTCAAATCTGGCACTGTTCTAACAGTGTATTTCATTGTTTCCCGGTTTTGAAACCTTGTAAATGGGATTCTGCAAACAGGTGTTCATACATTGAGAAATAAGTTTTGAAAGGTTGAATATTTATTTTTAAAAACTTGTAAAGGTGTACGTTTACGCCATTGCAATGTATTTTTTCAGAAGTGACTTCTCAGCACTGACTTTTCAGAGATTCGACCACACAGGCGCAAGCTTTGAGTCACGTGAATATTGGCAGTGTTCTGTCGCGCATTTGTTTTGAAACTCCTGACAGTCAAAAGTCTGAAGAAAAAAAAACGTTCCTGGGGGCGGGACCATTTAGCTCTAAACCTATTGGTTGCTCTCGGCTGACGTACATTCCAATCACATTCTTTTCATCGGCAGAGCACTGTCAATCACGCACAGGCCGGTGAACGGCACATGTACATCCTTCGTCCCTCCCCATGCGGGTGTTGGCACGGATGGGGGAGTCTGGGCGGTGTACTGCGACGGTATGATAGTTGTCTGACCGCTTGGAATGTACTGACGTACATTCCAATCACATTCTTGTCATTGGCAGAGCATTGTCAATCACGCACAGGCCGGTGATCGGCACATGTGATTGGAATGTACGTCAGCCGAGAGCAACCAATAGGTTTAGAGCTAAATGGTCCCGCCCCCAGGAACGTTTTATTTTTCTTCAGACTGTCAGGAGTTTCAAAACGAATGCGCGACAGAACGCTGCCAATATTCACGTGACTCAAAGCTTGCGCCTGCATGGTCAAATCTCTGAAAAGTCAGTTCTGAAAAAAGACATTGCAATGGCGTAAACGTACACCTTTACATGTTTTTAACACCTGTTCCCATTTACAAGGTTTCAAAACCGGGAAACAATGAAATACACTGTTCGAACAGTGCCAGATTTGAAACTCTGCAAATGCGCAGGTGATATTGTTAGAACTTTGAAAATGTGTTGGTGAAAATTATGAAGATAAAATAGAACGCAAAATCATGTTTACAGATGTTTGAATTTTAGTTTGAATTTATAAGCCTTTGAAACTTTTTTTTTCAGGTTGGAATTATGGCAGGAAACTGGCTCCATAGCATTGCGCTCTCGAAATGCATTTTGGGTCCGTCCGTTCAGACCTGTCCATCCATGGTTCAGAGTCGCACTCGCGACGCTCATCCGTCGAAGGACGCATGATGTGTGGAACAAGCGCACATAGGCCTACCTGATCGCGTTCATTTGTTCGCCTCCCTCCACCTCCCTCTCTCTCCGGTGCATATTTAAGCCACTTCTTCAGTGTCCCTGAAAAAACAACATGGGTGGTCCCTGGCAGCTGTTTTTGGAGTGCAGCTGAAAGAAAGAAAGAAAGAAAGAAGGAAAGAAACCCGGTCAAGAATTACCAACATTGCGACGGTAAGCTGTAACATGGCCATGGCCACCATGGCCATTTTTTGCATAGTGCACCAGGCAAAAAGTCAGCAATTTGTTTCCTAACCACAGACCCTTAACGCTGGTGCGCAGTGCAGTGGTTTCACTGTCCTCTCGGTCTCATTTTACTGCACTATGGGTTACCACATCGACTCCATCCCAGTTACTTCTTTGATTACAGAATGCATGCATGCAGGGTTAAATTGGTAGGCTACGGGCATGCATGCCCGTAGCCCGACATACCACGAGTAGCCAAGGCTAGCGGAGTAGCGCGTTGTTACATTCTTATGTGAATGTAGGCTTTCGGTGCAAGATAGCTAGATAGTAAAAGTAAAATAACGTCAAACTAAAGTGTTCTAGTGCTGACGGATAGTCCAAGAGTGCAGTGCAGAATATTGTCAGTGTTAAAAGCATTGCTGCATCTGGACACAAAACTGAGATCGCATAGTAGCCTATAAATTGACTTTTTCTGATTTTACATGAAATAAGCATAGCTCAGAAGACTACCCATAGGGCATATTTAAAAATCGACTTGCTGTTTTAAAAGCATTTATTTTAATCAGTGGTATCTGTGTCTAATGCTTGTGTGTTGTGACTGAGTTTTGACAAACATACCGAACAGTACATCACTAAGGACAGTGCTTTTGAAGGCTTCCTTGAAGCCTTTCCCTGCCCAGTTGAAGCGACACGCCAGGTTATTGGTTAGGCCACTCTGCAACATCCTTCTTACGGCCTCTTCTGCAGTGTGCCCTCCAATTAGACTGAATGTTAAGATCTGACAAGACATAATAAACCAACAAACAAGTGAAACATAGATTATTATAACATGTATAATTACAATATCTCCCAAAAGTGAATAGGCCTACACCCCTCCCATTTTTGCAAATATTTTATTGTTTCTTTTCATAGGATAACCCTTGGCATGAAACTTTATTATAAGTTAAACTAGTCATTATACATATTGTAGAGAACTATAGATTTATTGTCCTCAGATTATGACTAAAAACACATCCATTAACAACTAAACAGCTGGCCACATAACTGAGTACACTTAATTATGAACATGACCATTGCGCCCATAGTGACAATAAATCTATCGTAATCTACAAACTCTACACTGACTTCTTTAAGTTACATCAACGTTTTGTGTATATGGAGTTATCCCATGAGAAGATACATTAAAACATTTGAAAAAATGGCATAGGGTTTTGTGAGATACTGTATGTACCAATTTAGGTTAGGTGAACTCCTCACTGTTTCACATAATGAGTAATGCGTTAATTTTGTTTTGAAAGATACTTCCTACAAATACTGAGTAATGTAGTGGATGGCTGGAAAGAAGAGGTATGGTTTTATTAATTTACACATATACTTTGACTAGCTTTTGGGTAGTGCAGATTTGTACCTACCATCTTTTGTTTTTCGCAGGGGGTTTCTCTCATAACAGCCTCTGCTAATTGAAACTCCTCCATGGTCCTCAGAGGCAGCTTGATGGACGAAGCGGCAGCTTCTGGTGCTACCGGCCTCACCATCTCTCTCCTAAGCGCCCTCACTTCACTCCCCAGGTTGGTAATTTCCGCTTTCATCAATTTATTTTCTTCCAGCACTTTGGAAAGCAGCTCCACGACTTTAGATATTCCCATATCTGTTCATGTAAGTTACTTATTAGAAAGGTTTTCTGGGGTTTGGTGTACTTTCCCATTTCATCTTAATTATAATGTGTATGATAATGATAAACAATGGTTAGAATGTTTGTCTCCTCGACTTACCATGCAATAGCTGGTGGCTTGGTTGGACTGTATCTATATTCAAAAGTCATTGATTAGTGTCAAGTGCCAATGATTATATATATTTTTCAAAGTAGTGTATTTAAGGAAGAGTTTGTAAGATTTACCTTGTAAGAAATTAATATAAATACATGTTCAATCAATACATGTTGAAATTAGGTATTCTACTGACGCCAACACTTACCTAGATGTAGTAGCTCAAGTCTCTGGCTGCCATTTGATTGAGCTGGATTAAAAAAAAAAAAAAAATCATGTAATTGTGTGTAAGTTAAAATATTTTAAGTTTTACTTGTTCAACCATCAGTTCGCCTGATATCGAGGAAGTTTGGCTTGGTCCTGGGATGCCAACAACAGAGGTGTGTGTGTGTGTGTGTGTGTGTGTGTGTGTGTGTGTGTGTGTGTGTGTGTGTGTGTGTGTGTGTGTGTGTGTGTGTGTGTGTGTGTGTGTGTGTGTGTGTGTGTGTGTTATTACCTCTTTGGGTGGTCGATGGCCCAAATAGCCACTCACTATTGATGTCTGAAAAAAATGAAACACTTCAAAACTGAATAAGAGAGCCAAATGGTATTTCTAACATTTGTGTTAAACATGGTGTTGTTTCAAATGGTGCTTCAAAGTACCATTTGTACCGGCATTAACCAGTAAACACATACAACATATTTTTTAGCCCCTCCTACCTGGCCCTACATCTACAGATTGTCGTGCTGTTTTCCTTAGGGGGGGTGGTGCCTCGTCATCAGTGTCCACACCTTAGCATAGTAAGTGCCAGTTTAATTTCAGACTAAATGGGCAGTCAAACAGCCGTTTCTGAAATATTTATATTTTAATTTCTAAAATGTTTCATTGCTGTTCAGTTTAACTCTAAAGGTCTGCACCTTCAAAATAGTGTTGCGGCGGGCCCCTAGTGGTCTGGGCTCTTCCAGCTGGCTCCTGCAGGTAGCGTGAGTTTGGCCTTTGGAACAAAGCAAGGACAGTCATGGCAGTCAGTGGGTAACACCAGAAATATTAACAGAGAACATATACATTTATGCATTTAGCAGATGCTTTGAGCTGAAGCGATTTACAACAAGAGGACTAACATTTAAGCTACAACACTATTTTTAACACCTTGCTAAGAGTGCCAAAAAGTGCCACTAGTCACCTGAACACTGTCTGAAGTTTAAGTGCAATAGAAAGATGGAAGAGTGCATTGAAAGTTAAAAAGTGTTAGGACAAGAGTCATTCTAGGAAGAGCTGAGTTTTCAGGAGCTTTTCGAAGGTAGTGAGGGATGATAAGTTGCCTGTGGATGGTTCAGAGAACTGCCTGCTATTAGCAGCCACTTTGTCAGTAAAGAATGAAGCATAAGGGTCTGCTGTGAGGTTTGTAGCAAGATGGGAAAGGTTTAGTATTTGAAAGTAGAGAACCGTTTCCGGGTGTCAGTTGTATTGTGAATCTTGTCATTGTAACAAGAATTTTTCGCTGCTGTGACATTGTAAGCAAAAGATGATAATAGTTACTGGTATTGTGTTAAATCTGATGGGTTGTTAGTTTTATGCCATTCTCTCTCAGCAGCCCATGAGGTTAGAGCGCATCGATTGAAGGGAGTCGTTTATCCAAGGAAGGGGCTTAGAGGGTTGGGAGGGTCTGATGGATAGCGGGAATGTGTGGCCCAATTCACCTCTGGAGAGGAGAACATTTTTTGTTTTTTACCTTTTTTTCCTTCTGATAGGGTCTTCAGCCTCTGACTGTATGTCTGATGTTAAACACAGTAAGGACTTTTTCAGGTAGTCCTTTGCCTTAACATATGTTGCTGAAAGTGAATGGCATTCATTAGTGAAATTTAGCAAGTTGAATCTTATAGAAACGTTTTCATATGCAGCATTTTTCCTTACCACAGCTAACCAAGACCCTCACGTCACCGTGCACGTCCCACGCTGCACCTGGAGGAAGGTGGTGCGCGACTGCCTTCTGGAGGCGGTTATGATCGTAAGAACTAGGAGGCCAGAAACAATTCCATGACTCCCCTGCCTCCTCCAACCAGCTGCTTGGCACTATGGTAGTGCTCCTATCTTTGAATTCGACGACCTTCCACACCTGTGCCATCTGTCAATGAGGTGAAAAAAAATCGCTGTGTTTTGAGTGTGAAAAATAAGCCTTAGAAATATATTTGGCCTATATATCAGTCATTGTTGTTATATATAACATAGTGTGTATGTTGCAAGATCAACAGTGATCACAGTTGATCACAGTCTCAGAAATATTTGGCCTGTTAAGCCCTTTGAGACTGTAATGGTGATTAAGGGCTATACAAATAAAATTGAATTGAAAATTGAATCACTATCATAAGTGGTGAGAGAACTGCATACACCAGCTTAACTTGGGTGAAGACGTACTCTGAAACCTGTCGTCTCTAACTACTATCTAAGCCTAACTATCTACAACCTAACTATCTTCAAAGGCTTGCCGGGCTCGAGGCAAATGCCCCCTCCCCAGAATTACCTTCTCAAAAACCAAAAAAATAGAAAGAAAAAAAAAGCACTTCGCAGGAAGAGTATACAATGCTACTCAGCTGAAGCACTCTAACTACTCAGATCATTCACAGCTGATTTACAGCAGTTTGTCACCACTCAGATATATATTTTTTGGCTATTTGTCGTTTTTTTTTTTTTTTTTTTTCATTCATTAATTCGATTTTAGGACTGGTGTATTTTATATAAAGACAAAGTTCAATAACAAAAAAATCTTTTTTTTTTTCTTTTTTGGATTGCAGAAGACAAGGAATTAGGATTGGTGAAGAAGCAAGAGCATCGCAAGAATTGGCCAAAACTGAACTTTTGAACTCTTAAAAATGGGTAAACCGTCGATGTTGAATTGTAACCGAATTGTCTGAAGGCAGCTAGGCAAATGGATTGAATTCAATTTTGATAAAATTCCCTTAGCCAATCCAAAATGGTGATATTCACCACCACCTAATGCATGCACAGCTATTTTCTTTTGTGTGCCAAGAAGTGTCCTGGCATCTTTAGGCAGCTCAGAGTGGTGTACTCTCAATATTGATAGAAGAGCGGTAACTGCAACAAGAGTAATGCCAAAAGTTGATGCCCATTGCTTTAGTTTAACTTGTAAACTCATTTCCTCAGGCTCACTTTCATCAGAGCTGGATAACCCACTAAAATCCTCTCTTTCACTGGCATCACTGTCTGTAGTGTTTTGGTCAGGACTGTTTGCCACTGTTGCCCCACACAGTGCTAGATCTGGTAAGCTAGGGGGGGCATTTTCAGCCTGATTAACTGTACTTAAATGTAATTGCTGCAAAATCTCGTTCTCTGTCTCCCTTGCGTTGGACAAGACTCGCCTCCTTTTACTCCAATAAGAGGCCATCTCTGTGTGTATCGGATACAATTTTGAAATGCAAGTTTGATACCTTTTCTGCCGTGAGCTTTGAATGGTCTTCAGTGTCCCATAAATATGCAAATGAAGAAGAAAAAAAACACAAAGTTAGTTTTGATGGCATAGTGTGACAACAATGAATAGTTGCATTTAACCCTTTCACATGCAAGTGAAGAATCCCCCTTCTAATAATGTATAGCCTATTAAGGACCTATTTCAGGATAAATATACAAATACATTCACATTGAAGTGTAGAAGGTCCTACAGGCAGCTGTAATAAACTAAGATATACTATTTATGAGATGGCTTGCAGTGTGCTTATCTGACAGGATTAAAACCGTGCATTCTGTGTGAATGTGTATTTGAATGTTAACATTTAATAACATGTCGTTTTTAGTTATGTAATCATTTGAAAGTCCCTTCAAGTTGAAAAGTACATGCATTCTTATTATGGCCACACCTGGCGTACTAGTAAATCAACTGTGATCAGATTGGTTAAAAAAAAAGAGGCTGCGTGTGATTTCAGTTCCGGTTCAATGCATTTGTAATGAGGGGCCGCACTTCTGTGCAGTGTGCACATTAGTCGTCGTTGCCAGCAGGCTGCACCCGACAGCCAAGGGATTTACATGTGGCATAGCAAGGTAAGCAGCAGAATTGTTTCCAAATGAAGCGTAATTTAGAAATGGAGTTGAGTATTATGGTTTCATGAAAGCAAGGACAGCACTCGGTTGCTTTCGAAACTTCGAATCGCCAACAACGGACGTTTCGGGCCGCGCGCCCTTCAGCGTGTTATGGCTTCTTCACGGCCATTACACGCTGAAAAAGGGAAACGTCCGTTGTTGGCGATTAAAAGTTTTGAATGCAACAGTGCTGTCCTTTCTTTCAGGAAATAATATTACGATACGTTGGATTCAGCACGCAGTTAAGTTATATAAAGAAGTCTAGTTAGTGTGAGCGCGTTACTGCATATATTCGATTTTTTTTCTTGCCCTTCTGGAGGCTTGGGTGAAGGGTCATTAGTATTTGGTTTTATTTAGTATTATGGTACAATATGTAGCTGGGCCGACATGTCCACGGGTCGATTTCCCGTAGTAAATTTATCATTTTAATGATTTGGATTTCCCCGCGACGGTTTCGCGGGATTCAGCTGCTAGTCAGGGTAGCGCGTGTCACGTGACCGTGACAACGTTATTTATTGGGAAATGGGACTAAAACGAATATAATGGATGACATTCATAGTATTATTGGTATAACAATTCCATTACTTGTAGTACAGCAAACGAACAATTTTGTAAACATGAAATCGTTAATAATTTATCAATGTCCTTCTAGAATCTGTCATGAACTTTGATAATCAAATCAAACGATGTCTCGAGCGCAATAGATGTCTCTGATATAACGGACATTTAGCTGCTATTCTTTGGCAATTTGACATTTTAAGTTGGCCATATGAGCAATGTTGTTTCTTAATGTTACTCATATATGAACGTAGTCTAATATAAACATAGACTACGTTAATGTGAAGTAAATATACACAGCTGTGATAACCGCAATAACTTATCCTGGCATAGCAGTAGCCATAAGCAATTTGGCACAGAGTTTAGCTGAATGTCATTGATGATAAAGCTAACGTTAGTTAGTATATCTAGTTAGTCATCTATGAACGAATATGGTGGAACTAAAGTTGCTAACAGACCGACAGTCAAACATGATCGCCATTCGTGTTATTCTACTTACCAAGAGTTGTATATAATATGAAATAATTAATAGGTTATTGCTGTAAATGTCAGTACGACCGTAGTTGCCAACTACATCAACGGAAGATGAGCATCTTCCCTGGGGAGGCTCGTGCGACTGGTTCAGGAGCAGTGTATAGCTCGAGCAGTCAACTGCTCTTGAACCTGGCGCTCGAGGCTCCCCAGAAACTGGAACGTCAAGGTTAATGTTCGTTTTACCTTATTTGTGTATTTTGCTTGGGTGCCATTTTTATGTTTTTGCCAGGATCAATTCATGTACCCGTCATTTCAAGGTTATTTTCCCTCACAAAAGCTAGAACTTGTTTGGGCAATTTAGTTGTGCAGTACATTATACATTGTAAAAAGCCTGTAGTAAGAGAGAAAATAAAAGACATGATTATGTGTACTGTGGTCAAGACACCCAAGTGGTTTGACATATTTGGTGTAACTGATGTTTTTCTTTTACTCTTGCAACTTTCCCTTTTAGTCTCTGAGCAGTGTCTCACACTCGAGTCCTGACCGAGGGCCTTGAAACTGGCATGCCTGTTCAAAACATCTCCAGGACAACAAGGTTATTTTGTGTTGACGTGTATTGAATTCTTAAGGGCAAAGGTAGCTCTTAACAGGCCAATTCTGTAGAAACTCCATAAAAAGAAATATTAACTCACTAATACCATTCATGAAACATCAGTAAGCTGCAGTTTGCATAGCCAGTCAGTAATATTTTAGTTCTTGCAATTGCGACTGCTTGTAAAAAAAAAAAATTCAATGATGCCACCAACAATAACAATACAATGTTGTGCCAGATAACCTCAAATATAATTAGCCTACTTCCTATTTGTGCAAACCCATCAGATACCTTTGAAAAAACAAAAGTGCAAAGATGCTTTGTCTGAAATTAGTTCCCTTACCGTTTAATTTGGAGCAAGTGAAACAATCACGGGCTTGTGTTATCTGTAGGGTCTCCGTTGTTGTCAACTGCTTCTCGGAGAGCTGGATGGAGAGGGTTTGCAGCGTCTGTATTCCAATTGGTTGTCGGGGTTTTTGCATTGGAAATGCATCAGTGAACAAATCGCCTGCCTGTGCCATCCGTAAGGTCTTCGTTGTCAACTTCTTGTTGGAGAGCTGGATGTAGAGGTTTTGCGACGTCTGTATTCAGATTAGGGCTGCACGATATGGGCTAAATATCATATCCCGATATTTTTTGGCTGACTGGCGATATACGATATATATCTCAATATTTTCTATAGAATGGGATAGATGGCTTTGTCGCATTGTCCTGCGTACTACGGTGAGGGTTTCAGTGCGCCCTAACTTTAATCCCCCGCCCCCTCCCTTCTCCGTTCCATTTGGGAACATGTTTGGTTTAATTTCGCTTGTTTCGTATATTTTAATTAATTAAGGGCGCCTCCAGAGGGCGCCCGCAACACATTGGATCGGCCCTCCGCTTTGGGGCCGACGTGTATTAACTTTTGATAGTCTAACGTGGTCCATTATCCCTTACTTGTTGCAAGACACAGTAGTCTACACATACATCTATACATAAGGTTTCTGAGAACAGCAGGACAAGTTGGCACATCAACATTCACAAACGGAAGGCTTGCGCTACTCCATCTAGGCACTTTGAGTTGTAGCCTCATACCATAATTGAATGCCGCTTCTTTTGTAGCAAGAAGCAGCAAGTGTTATTTTCACAGAAGATGAACGCATACCAAATTTTCTGATAAGCATATTAGCTTGTGCATACATCATACGATACTGCCTGCAAATTTCACGGTCATTAGACTGGTCGTCAGTTATGTAATGTTATACGTTTTTAGCCTCATTACATATGTTAAGGACTGTGCCAGGAAAGGAGAAATCAGTAGTTATCAGTTTCTTATCTGCCTTACTTCATGAGCATCAGCTGTATGTGGCCTTAGTGCCTAGATTTAATATGACAACCGCCACTGTTGTTTGGACAGGCGGATAGACGTAAACTGGCAGATAAATCTTAAGTGTTATGATTTCTCTCATTCATTTCTTATGTTTGCATTTGTGTCTTGCAGAAGATGAAGGAGAATGCGTGCAGTGGGCTGAATGGAGAATTCGTGAATCAAAGGCAACACCATCAAATGCATTATGAAATTAAGCACTATCAGGTTGTCAAGGCTGTAGCTCAGCCAACACATTGGATCGGCCCTCCGCATGGTCCTGTATACCTGATTATTATTTTTTTTTAACTATTTATATATGGAATCTGAATGCACTCTCCAAGAAATGCTGCAGTTCTTTGTGCCACAAGAGGCCAAGAAGCTCTACTACAAGAAGTTGAGGCAGAAGATGAAGATTATTACAAATTATCCAAGTCAGTTCCTTCCGACCAAGTAATTTGATTGGACAAGAGGCATTCCAGTGCTGATATAGAGTATAACAGCACTGGGTCTTTTAACTATCCACGTATCGCTCCGCTTTACGGGTGTTCTCATAACCGTTAATGTTATCAACAATCTTTTTGTAGCTTAGATTGCAGCTGAATTAAGTTGAATTAAGAATGGTCGCCAGAAGAGGAACAAGGGAACCTAATGTAATGCTAATGTGTTTGTGTTGCTTGGCAACAGTTCAGTCCAGTTGCGGATCTATTTGTGTTGGCGGAGCCAAATAAATCATTAATGAACCAAAGAAATCTGAACATAATATGTTGTTAATTATTATTGTTAACTAATGATTGGTGCTTGTAGAACTGTTGGATAAAAGCAATATCACTCAGGAGTGAGTGCTGTTGTACTACGGCTGGGAAGAGAATCACAGCCGTGCTGATATTCAGTACAACAGCACTCCCTCTTGTGTGATATTGCTTAATTATTCTGTTCCAAAATTCCATAAAAAGTCTCATTACTAAGAAATATTGATGTATAGTTACTTTTGTCAGTTTCAAGTTTTTGTTTTAACACGGGGGTACCAACAATGTGTATGATGTATGACTACCTTAAAGCATTTGTCGATGATCTCACCCAGCTGCTGAGAGAACCTTCAGAGGTAAACCTCTAAGGTGTGCTCCTTTTATAAGCGATGCTCCAGCATGTGCTTTCTCCAAAACAGTGTGCTATCCTCTGGTTCAGTCTTTATCATCTACAGTTGATTTAGGTACAAAAAAAGCCCATTTCACGTATCCCATCGATTAAATGCACCTCTGCTGTTTGGGGGTAAATTTTGCCATCACTATTTCTTGTTACGGAGATGAAGACAACTACTTGTCTCTTTCATGCATCTCCTTTGTCCACATCTATGTTTGGGGAATGTAATTTGAAGCCATTCCGTAAGTGTTTGCTATGCCTCATTATTTATTTTACTGCATACTACATTGGCACACTTGGGATTTTATTTTTATTTTATTCAATTTCTTCCCTTCTACAATGCGGCAGCATAATCATTACTACAGATTTATTTCCCCCACTTTATTCTGTTTTTTGGGCATTTCCTACCAGTGCAAAGATGTTTAAATTAGTCACTGAAAGCAGTGTTCTGAAATGATATCAAAAATAGTTGTGGCCTGTATATGTAAGCATGGCCGTCACATATTTTTTTGTAAAGCTGTACATGTCTTTAAAGATATTGATGCGGACGTTTCCACATTTACACTTCTCAGTGCAAATGGTTTTTTGAATAAGTTTCTGAAAGTAGTGCTTTGAGATGTTTGAGATAAACATTTAATGTGTTGGAAATATTTTTGGTCGCTGTGTCATAATTCAGCTTAATATTTAATACATTGTTTCTTATGGCATATTAACGAGAAAATGTCAAACTGGCACTGAATGTTGAAAAGGTTGCTGACCCCTGGTTACTGTATTCCCTCTCCCGCTCCATTACATGTATGTTTGTTTATTTCAAGTTAACTTGTTTTTCTGTGTTATTACAACCTTGCAACACATTTCTATTAATGTAGTTTGTTTATTCCTTAACAGTTTTCAAAAAACACAATCAAATGGGTACTAAAACCTTAATCTTTGTCAAGCCGAACTCTTGAGTAATTATTTCAAAGAATAGGGGCGTGGAAATCAATAAGGTAAGTGGGCTTTGGGGCTTATCTTATGACTAACTTTGGATCTGAACTAATGTGAATCGTGAGTAGATCTCATGGTGTTTACATCGCTTTACTAGGATTTCTAAATTGCAGCTTCTGTGTTTTAACCCCTCTCAAATGCTACTGTTGTAATGGGGTTTTCTTAACCAGTGATCTTTATTGCAATTGTGAAAGCTGTTTGTGTGAGCTTGCTAAAAGTATATAGACCAGTTTTCCTGCCAGAAATAGTTGTAGCTGCGACATTCAATGGCCATACCTGCAGATTATCTACAAGGATAAGCATTAATTGATCTCATTACAAAATGACAATCGAAATATCAGGAAAATTGCTAATATGCGTTACAACCTCAATTCAACGCCATTTCGACGTGTGGTAAATGACGTTGAAAATTAGCAAGCAAATCATCGTTGAAACAACGTAGTATTTTCGACATTCTCCGACCGTCGAGATAACGACTATCCACCACGTTGATTCAACGGTGAATTTTAGTCGTCTGACGGAAACCGACTATTTTAACCAACAATCAACCCGTTTTCGACGCCCCATTGCTGTCTGGGGTGTGTGTTATAGTTGTGTTGTGACGCTAAAATCAACGTAGCAGACTAGTAGACGACTACTGCCGCACAGCCTGGTGTGAGGTTTGCCGTACATCCAGCTGTTATCGATTTACGTTTCTTCCTCAATTACGTACGGTAACATAGCAACAACGCACGGCTCATCAGTAAATCAGCGTAAGGGGGGACAGGAACTGGGGGGGGGGGGAAAGAGAGAACCAAATCGGGTGCTACAGCGGCCATCCGCTGTCCTTTCTTATAGGTCCATGGTAGTTACACACATAACTGATGCTATCTACCGTAGCATTAGCGACAGTAACTTGGCTGTTAGCTGTAGCGCTAATGCTAAAGCAACATTATAATGGTAACAACGGAACAATACACAGTAAAGCAACACAATGATATGGCGTTAGTTAACTTACTTTTTCGAGGTTTGTAGCTGAGCCATGGAGAGTTGGTACTGATCCAGACTTGATTCTCAGACGTTGATCAAGTCCAGCTCTGTATTGGCCCAAGTTGAGGAAGCAGTCGTCAGTGAAATGTTTGGCGCAGACTGGCACATTTCCAGAGACAATAAAATTAACCCACTGGTTCTTCAGCGGCTCGGAGGAAGGAACAAAATATAGACTTTTGTGTTCATTTGTACATCCAAACACTAAGCAACTGCTATGCTTCGCTCGTTTGCGAGCCATGGTGTCTCTCAAGGAAAGAACTACGTGTAGTACACGATCGTAGAGTAGGGTCTGTCTGCGTCCTGCAAGACGGAGGCGTAACTTGTAGTAGGAGGCGTAACTTCCTCTTCTTCTTCTTCTTCTTCTTCTTCTTCTTCTTCTTCTTCTTCTTCTTCTTCTTCTTCTTCTTCTTCTTCTTCTTCTTCTTCTTCTTCTTCTTCTTCTTCTTCTTCTATTTAGGTAGTCTGGACGCAGCTATGGCGTATTACTGCCCCCCACTGTTTGTTATTTCCCCCTAAACTTTAAATCCTTTTATATACTCCAATGACTACGTAAATACTAAATAAAGCCAATAAAGGTAAATACTCCCTTAGAATGTCAGACACCGTCCCTCTCTGTAATCTCTGACCTCAAACAAGGACTATAATTCTTGCACCTTTTGCACAATACTGTACAATTCTTTTTGTACAGTGCTGTCTTTTATGGATGTATGTGTATGTATATATATATATATATGTATGTATATATATATATATATATATATATATATATATATATATATATATATGTGTATGTATATATGTATGTATGTATGTATATGTATATATATATCTATGTATACATGGTGTTGTATATATATTTATATTGTCCTTAAATTTGTGATTTGTTTTTCTTAGGTTGTATCTTTTATCTTTTGTGTATGTATGTGTATTTATGTTGTATTTATATGTATATATATATATATATATATATATATATATATATATATATATATATATATATATATATATATATATACACGTATATGCGTGTGTGTATATATATATATGGATATGGATACATATATGTTATATTTTATATTATATTTTATTCTTAATATTTATTTATTTATTTATTTGTGTATGTATATCTGGAGTTCGTGACAAAAATAATTTCCCTCTGGGATTATTAAAGTATTTATCTATCTATCTATCTATCAATGATGTGAAGGTAGTCCATCAATTCCTTTGTTTTATCCACTGAATCCAGATTTAAAAGGGTGCGCACACTAAAAACTGATTATCCAGCTGATCCAAGCCTCCGGTACAGAGTCCTCCTTTGCCTGGAATAGCGCCCCCACTGGAGAAGTACATGTTGTACAGTCTCTCCTTCTCCACACTCACACCTGCCTACTTGGTGTTTGCCAATCAGAGCCAGCCCACTCCTCAGCCCACAGTGTCCAAGCCTCAGTCTTGTGATTGCTACATCATCTTTTCTTATGCACCTAAAAGTGCACCTATCTTTATTTACATTTTCCTGTATTGTAAAGTACGCCCTTCCCTTCCTTTCCTTCTCCCAAGAATTTTGAATTTTGAATTTTGATTTCCTTTAGAGCCCTGTTCATTTTTTCCATGTACTCGGGTGCCCCATATTGCAGATGAATTTGCACTGTTTCCTCCTTCACCGCCTTCTTTGCCTCCTCATCCGCCTCCTCGTTCCCTTTCACACCCACATGAGCCGGCAGCCAGAGAAACCCCACCTCCCTCCCCGCCTTAACCCTAACCCTAACCCGGTCTGGACTTGGATTTTCCTTCTTTTATTGAAATTAAAGCTGCAGCTGAATCGCTACATATTGTTGAATACCCCTGTTTACTATCCTCCACCCATCGTAAGGCCCATAAGACTGCCACCATCTCTGCTGTGAATACTGACATATGATCTGAGACTCTATGCCCTATTCTGTACCTGATTTCAGGAATGCTAATACCCACTGCTACTTTACCACTCTCACGCTCCTTTGACCCATCAGTGTAAATCAGTAGATGGTCTCCCCATACTTGTTGCTGCCAGACTTCTATCTCTTTTACTACACCCTCTGACATCCTTGATTTGCTTATACTCATCAACTTTAGGTCAACACTGGGATCTGGGATCAGCCATGACGGAGCAACTGAGCGACACACTGGAGGACAAACACTAACATCCCTGATACCAATGTCCTGCGCCACAGATTTAAGATTTTCTGCAAAGTTAGTTTTAGTTTTTCTTATTCCCATAAACTCCCAATGATCACTCAGTAGGTCTTTTGTTGGTAACACTTCCCTTTGTCCTTTGAGCTTCATTAGGTATTTCAAGCCAAGTTTATATCTTCTTAATACTAGCGGCATCTCATCCATTTGTATTAGTAATGCTGCTATTGGAGTTGTACAGAATGCTCCACAGGACACTCTTAAGGCTTTAGCTTGGACTATGTCTAATTTGTTTAACACTGAAAGAGCTGCTGATCCATAAACCATGCATCCATAATCAATTGCTGATCTTATCATTGCTCTGTAAATCCTCATCATTGATTCTCTATCAGCCCCCCAGTCTGAACCAGCCACACACCTAAGGACATTATTTATTTTCCCACACTTCAAAGCTACCATCTCAATATGCTTTTTCCCTGTCATTCTTTCGTCCAACCACATTCCTAGAAACTTAAAGTACTTGACTTTCTCAAGATTGTTGTCGCACAATTTAATTGTCTGCGATGGCATCTTTTTCTTATTTCCAAACACCATACACTTAGTTTTTTCTGAACGACACATCAAAGACGTATCAAAGTAAATGCATGTGGAACAATTTGGGGGCGGTGAATCCTCCTTGGTGCAGTTCACCTTCTGAACTGCAGCCACACACACACACACACACACACACACACACACACACACACACACACACACACACACACACACACACACACACACACACAAAGAAGAAAGACCGAACACAAACCCTACCCCTGTTACTGAACACACAACATGAAGGATTCATCAAGATAGGCTTGTTCTCCTTTCCCAACAGTAACTGAATTACTCAGAGTATTGAAGAAACACTTGTCACTACACTGTCTTGTGTTTCAACACATTGTAGTAATTTGGAGCTGATTGGACAATTCAGCCAATGAATCTAATAGCCTACCTCCCTCAGCAGCATTCGTGCATTGCACAATATAACTATATCCAGAGAGAAGTGATAGTTTGATAATTAGCAGAGAGCCGTAAAAGCACTTTCTACCCATTTCAGTGGAGGAATTGGACTCCTCAATCACGCAATGTTATACTTAAAAGGAACAAGTAAGTTACATATTAATTAAGTCTTTTGGCATGTATTTGCATTTGAAATAGACCTTGAGACTCGGGTAAAACACTATAGGACATTGATCATGATATGCCTCAATATCAGAATAACAACCATGGGTCTAATAGCAATAACTAGTGGAGTGAAAGTGAAAGCAGTGTAGGCTTGTCCAGGCCCTGCAAGTCAGGAATTAGGCAATGAATCGGAATACATTTTTAGCTAGTGGGCATCCCAGAAACCAATTCTATATTTTCTTGGGGAGGACCCCCGTCCATTACTGCACCCCACCCACGAATTGGATCACCAGCCGCCGCTGCAAACAGGGAGTGAAGGGGGACCAATGCTAGGAATCTTCTGACTTTGTCCCGTTAGAATAATGCTGCCTTCTAGAGGGAGGACCGGCCGAAACTGAGCATCACTGAGATCTAGACATTTAACCAGGGACCTTTTAAAATGGATCATCTTCAACCGTTATCGCCTATTATGATACAATCCATCCAAGGTAGTTAGCATTAAGCGCACGGAATGGAAAGGTCAGTGGAATGAACAGAATCATGTATAATGTGGGGTTCAATCGCAGTCTATTTCACAAGTGAACTTTGCAGGCTTTTTCTAATAACAAAGATAACGGTAATGACAATGTTGTGGCAATATCAAGCGTAACTTTAATATACAAATTATATGAACCCTCAACTCAATTTCAATGAATTTCTATCCATTCTCCATGGTCCTAGAGATACCTTCCGCCCTCTCTAATTGAAAGGTGTTTAGATAGTTTCCATTTGCAACTGTGGGCACCAAGTTTGATACTGAGGCCAATCCACAGACTTCTTTGCAATTTAACTTGGTCTCTCCTCTGGCCAATCCTAAACTCCACGAAGGCCCCTCCCCCTGACCTTTGTATTTACCCACGATGTGAACGTTTCCTATAAGAATCATGTACACCCATCGTCTCATTGACTGTATGCTTGGTAACTTTGCTGCCTGTATCTTCCCCTGATCAAGCTCTACATTAAATCAAATATTTTGCTGTCAGAAGTGTCCTAGAAATAAGTTATTCAACACAGACATCGATTATTAATAAAAACAGAAAGCGAATCAAAAGTTGAAAGCGTTTAATTGTGATAAAAAGAAAAACTAAAATCAGTAATTTAAACCAATACCAGACAGAGGTCTCAATCAAAGCGTCCCGTTACCCCGTGCCAAACTGTGCTTGAGCATGTGCAAACGCAAACTGTTTGGGTCGCTGTAGCTGGCGTTGCACTGCAGACACACGCAGGGCTTCTCCCCAGAGTGAGTCCTCATGTGGATCTTCAGGTTGCTTGTCTGACTGAAGCCCTTCTTGCATTGGTCGCACCTGTAGGGCTTCTCGCCGGAGTGAGTCCTCATGTGGATCTTCAGGTTACCTTTCACAATGAAGCCCTTCGTGCATTGGTCACACCTGTAGGGCTTCTCGCCGGTGTGAGTCCTCATGTGAAGATTCAGGCTGCCCTTCTGACTGAAGCACTTCGTGCATTGGTCACACCTGTAGGGCTTCTCCCCAGAGTGAGTCGACATGTGGAACTTCAGGGTGCCTTTCAGACTGAAGCACTTCGTGCATTGGTCACACTTGTAGGGCTTCTCGCCGGTGAGAGTTCTCATGTGGATCTTCAGGTTGCTTGTCTGACTTTAGCGCTTCGTACATTGGTCACACTTGTAGGGCTTCTCACCGGAGTGAGTCCTCAGGTGGCTCTCCAGGTCGCATTTCCGATGGTAGCTCTTCAGGCATTGGTCACACCTGTAGGGCTTCTCCCCAGTGTGAGTCCTCATGTGGATATTCAGCTGGCCTTTCTGACTGAAGCACTTCATGCATTGGTCACACTTGTAGGCCTTCTCGCCTGAGTGAGTTGTCATGTGGATATTCCGGTGGCTTGTCCGACTGAAGCACTTCGTGCATTGGTCACACTTGTAGGGCTTCTCCCCAGAGTGAGTCATCATGTGGCGCGTCAGGATGCCTTTCAGACTGAAGCACTTCGTGCATTGGTCACACCTGTACGGCTTCTCGTCGTTGTGGGTCCTCATGGGGACGATCATATTGGCATTGTTGGGAACAACCTTTCCACACAAGACACCGGGCCGGCCCTTGCGGCCGCCCTGATGCCCAGTCAGCTCCTCAAGGCGGACGAGCCGTACGCTGCAGTTCAGGCTCTTGGCCACGCTGTGGTCAGCGGACAGCGAGCTCAAGGACTCCAGTTCTGACGCGGCAAAGAGGGTGTCATGGCCGTCCACCGCCAGTGGGCCCTCCCCTTGTCCGTAAACGCTCGGGATGCGCAGCTCCCCGTTGTGACTTGACATGTGGGAGGAGCCAGGGGCGTCCACACGCAGACTCTCCGAGGTGGCGCCGCGCTGCGTGCTGCAGTCTCTGATGTCATCGTCTTCTTCAGAGAGGAAAACAGAGAAAGAGAGAAAGTTTTTAATGAATCATTTTCACAAAGCTACACAGTATGTACTTTGTACAAACTTGTGTATTGGAAGATTTATATTTTGACATTCTAACTTCTATTTGTTGATTATGCATTTTCCTTGTCGCCCTTTGGATGGTCAAGGGTTAAAGGCTCCTACTGGGAAGGCAAAATCGAGTACATTCTCAGTTGATCAAGGTTGTTTTGTACATGCCTTTATCACTAGTAAGCTTGATTACTGCAATGGTCTCCTTACAGGTCTCCCAAAACAAACTCTGAGGAAGCTTCAGCTTGTTCAGAATGTTGCTGCTAGAGTTCTAACAAAGACCAAAAAATTTGATCATATTACACCAATTCTGAAATCGTTACATTGGCTTCCTGTAGGTCAGAGAATTGATTTTAAAATCATGTTGCTTACCTATAAATCCCTACATGGTTTAGGCCCAAAATTATTAACTGATATGCTTCCACTACATCAGCCTTTTAGACCACTAAGAAGCTCTGAGACCAATCTGTTAATTATCCCCAGAGTAAACACAAAAAACGGGAAAGCAGGATTTAGTTACTACGCAACAAATAGCTGGAATAAACTCCCAGAGGATTTAAGACTTGCCCCAATTCTGAGCACCTTTAAAACAAGACTGAAGACTTTTATGTTTGCTATAGCTTTCTGCTAAATCTGAAATACATTGCACTTTCTAAAAAAGCTTTTTTAACTTTGCCTTTATTTTCTATTTTAATACTAAAATGCCTTTTAACTTCTATTTTTTGCATATGTTTTTCTTTTACTTACCTATTATTTTATTTTATTGTATGACAATGTTTATATGTGAAGCACTTTGAGTCTGCCTTGTGTATGAAAAGTGCTATATAAATAAAGTTGCCTTGCCTTGCCTTGCATAGATGCAATGTGTATTACTAACCTACGGCGGGCATGCCTCCACCAATATCCTCTTCAAGCTTGATTGAAATGGTGTCTGGGGTCTGCTGCTTTCCACATAAAGAAGGAAACACACACAAGACATATATTCTGTCATTTTCACAGAATAGTTTTCAATCCCCACTACCGACAGAATAGGCGTTTTTACATTGCCAAGCTGGTTCGGTCGCAAACGCGACCGAACCACGCCCTGCAATTGCACGCCCTGCAATTTCAATGTCTTGCCTGTGTATTTTTTTTTGTGGATTCAAGACCCTCGCATGCAAGAATGAGTTCACATCTGAGTGTAGGTTAAAATGCGATTAACTATTTACAAGTGCAAAAATGCCAAAATATTCTTTATTCTGCTAACCACCAGTTTCTCGCTGTGACTGGACCAGTGGGAGGAGCCAGGGGCGACCACCGCCAGAATCTTTGAGGTGGCGCCACGCTGAGTGCTACGGTCTCCAAAGGCATCGCAGTCTTCTGCAGAGGGAGAAAAAAAGGAAAAAGTAATTGTTTTGGTACATTATTTGCATAAAGGGAGGCATTGTGTATTTGTACACGTGAAAGAAACTCTTTAAATGTATGTAACATTGACACAGAGGGTTTAAAATGTGTACTGCTGACAAAGATTCACAGTTTTGGAGAGGGCCGTCTCCTCCAGCACCCTCCTCCCTAGACTCAAAGCTCAAGTGGTTGGCCAGGTTAAGGACACTCAACGAACACCAGCGCAAAGTGATCTGATCACAACATGGCATGCGAGACAAGCGCAATAATTATATTTTGACACTAAAAAGCAACAACGTCTCCTTCCCTCTAAGCCGATCAGCTAACATTCATGCATTATGAATTCATTAATGTTTGAGAATGATAAACCAGCTCATGTGGCATCTGTCTTGAAACCCTTCTGGGCTCTTGACTGATTCCATCTTTGAAATGCAACTCCGAAGTTTGACTCGTGTTTTAGCAGGGCGCTGGTCATGATGCTTTTCCAACGAGGACCAGGCTTTTTAGCGCAGGTAGAATCAAGTACATTCTCAGTTGATCATGGTTGTTTTCTTGCATAGATGCAATGTGTATTACTAACCTACGGCGGGCATGCCTCCACCAATATCCTCTTCAACCTTGATTGAAATGGTGTCTGGGGTCTGCTGCTTTCCACATAAAGAAGGAAACACACACACAAGACATATTCTTTCATTTTCACAGAATAGTTGTCAATCCCCACTACTGACAGATTTGGCGTTTTCACACTGCCAAGCTGGTTCGGTCGTGGCTTGGCACGCCCTGCAATTTCAATGTCTTGCCTGTGTATTTTTTTTTGTGGATTCAAGACCCTCGCATGCAAGAATGAGTTTACAGCTGAGGGTAGGCTAAAACGCGATTAACTATTTACAAGTGCAAAAATGCAAACATATTCTTTATTCTGCTAACCACCAGTTTCTCGCTGTGACTGGACGAGTGGGAGGAGCCAGGGGCGACCACACCCAGAATCTCTGAGGTGGCGGCACGCTGAGTGCTACGGTCTCCAAAGGCATCGCAGTCTTCTGCAGACAGAGAAAAAAAGGAAAAATGAATTGTTTTGGTACATTATTTGCATAAAGGGAGGCATTGTGTATTTGTACACGTGAAACGAACACCAGCGCAAAATTATCTGATCACAACATGACATGCGAAGCGCAATAATTCTATTTCGACACTATAAAGCAACAACGTCTCCTTCCCTCTAAGCTGATCAGCTAACATTCATGCATTATGAATTCATTGATGTTTGAGAATGATAAACCAGCTCATGTGGCATCTGTCTTGAAACCCTTCTGGGCTCTTGACTAATTCCATCTTTGAAATGCAACTCCCAAGTTTGACTCGTGTTTTAGCAGGGCTCTGGTCCTGATGCTTTTTCAAAGAGGACCAGGCTTTTTAGCGCAGGAAGAATCTAGCATCAGCCTAGAATCTATGCTGCCTACAATCTACCAAATCAAAGATAAAAAATACTCAATGCCCAGGTTTGGTTGCGAGCGTAAGTCACCATGGTGATACAGCGACGCTAAAAGAGATCGACTTTCATGGTACAGCTAACCCAGGCTTTCAGCACAACATACCTCGCTAACCCTCTGATCGAGCTTCGTAGTACAGGCCCCTGGATTGGGCTTCGCGGGTTTGTTTACCGGCGTTTCTATTGTTACCGGTCTTGCGTGTTCCAACAGTTTATTAGGTGTCATGCCGCTTTTCCACCGCACATGTAGCTCGACTCGACACGACACTACTCGACACGACTCGACACGGTAGCAGCACGGGTGCTTTTCCACCGCAAATAGTACCTCCGGGACGTGGGCGGGGTCGGCTGCGCGAAAGGGCCGTGACGTATTTTTGTACGCGACGCAAACAAGACCTACGCAACCCACACATGGACAGAACCCACATAACAACAATGGAGGACATCGATGCGATGGTATTCGTGTTCGTATTATTAGCTGGCATGTTGAAGAAGTTGAAGAAGTGCAATATGTTGGCTGCGGCGCTGCTATGGCTGTTACCAGCATGGTTGCCATGTCGCTCTCGTGACTTCGTCACCCTCTCTGACCAATCAGTGGCCGGCCGTCTGACGACGTCACCTTTTAGCATCGGCTCAGCCGCTTGGAACCTAGAGCGAGGCGGTACTAGAAAAAGCAGCCACTTCAGGTACCAGATACCATGTTTTCGCGGTGGAAACGCAAAAAATGCGAGCTGTGTCGAGTCGAGTCGAGCTGGTACCATGCAGTGGAAAAGCGGCATAATAAATCGCTGTCTAATCAATACTTCATTCACTGCCTCTTCCGTGGTTATTACAATATTATGAATAGACTGCTCTGTAAAAAAATAAATAATAATAATTATACCAGATACATTTTCAGTCACTACCCAGAATTCTAGGCGCATGTGCGCCCAAATTAGGCGCACTCTGGAGCCCTGTACACACATAAATGATACTATCTACCGTAACATCAGCGACAGTAACTTGGCTGTTAGCTGTAGCGCTAATGCTAAAGCAGCATTATAATGCTAACAAGGTAACCATATACAGTAAAGCAACACAATGATATGGCGTTAGTTAACTTACTTTTTCGAGTTTTGTGGCTGAGCCGAGGAGAGTTGGTACTGATCCAGACTTGATTTTCAGACGTTGAGCAAGTCCAGCTCTGTATTGGCCCAAGTTGAGGAAGCAGTCGTCAGTGAAATGTTTGGCGCTGCCGTGTTCTAGCAACGGGACGCCCATATGTTCCTGACCTCATCTTCTTCTTCTTCTTCTTGGGGTTTATCGGCGGTTGGCATCCACAACTTGGTGCATTACCGCCCTCTTCTGATCCAGTTAATGAATCAAAAAACAAAAATATCCAAACACTCACTCATTCACACCTTCTTTCTACTCTATATCCTACCATATAACCCTGTTTCTCTCAAAAAGCCCAACAATACTTTTATACAATTCCTCTTCATTAAACTTAAAATACTGGTAACACTTTATAATAAGGTGCCATAATAAATAGCAAACTAGTCATTACCTAATTCTTTGTTAATATTTGTTAATTGTTACTAAAATATCTATTTGGCACAAGTTAATAGTTTTTCCATCATTAATTAAATATTAGTTGTTTGCATACAATCTGTATGTTAATGTTTTAACAAATAGAAAACAATCTATTAACTAATATTGTATTAATATTTATTAATAGTTAACTAAATGTATTTTTGGCACTAATTAACAGTTATTTCTTACATTATTTAAATGTTAAATGTTTATTTACAAACTATATGTTAATGTAAAAGTTAATGAAATATTATTATTTAACTAATTGTTATTAAACTGTGCTTCTGCCTATCCCAATATGAACCACTCCTCATAGGACTCTTACAATGAAGTTGGTTAAGCTTAATTAATATATGAGTAATATATAACTATCAGTATGGGGGACCCTTATAATCAAGTTGGTTAAGCTTAATTAATATATTAGTAATATATAACTATCAGTATGGGGACCCTTATAATAAAGTTGGTTAAGCTTAATTAATATATTAGTAATATATAACTATCAGTATGGGGGACCCTTATAATAAAGTTGGTTAAGCTTAATTAATATATTAGTAATATATAACTATCAGTATGGGGACCCTTATAATAAAGTTGGTTAAGCTTAATTAATATATTAGTAATATATAACTATCAGTATGGGGGACCCTTATAATAAAGTTGGTTAAGCTTAATTAATATATTAGTAATATATAACTATCAGTATGGGGGACCCTTATAATAAAGTTGGTTAAGCTTAATTAATATATTAGTAATATATAACTATTAGTATTGGGGACCCTTATAATCAAGTTGGTTAAGCTTAATTCATATATTAGTAATATATAACTATCAGTATAGGGGACCCTTATAATAAAGTTGGTTAAGCTTAATTAATATATTAGTAATATATAACTATCAGTATGGGGGACCCTTATAATAAAGTTGGTAAAGCTTAATTAATATATTAGTAATATATAACTATCAGTATGGGGGACCCTTATAATAAAGTTGGTTAAGCGTAATTAATATATTAGTAATATATAACTATCAGTATAGGGGACCCTTATAATAAAGTTGGTTAAGCTTAATTAATATATTAGTATTATATAACTATTAGTATTGGGGACCCTTATAATAAAGTTGTAATAGTAATTATTAATTATTTGCAAATATTTATTTAACATTTATTAACGATAGCAAATATTTTCACTTTCACACTGGAAATGAATGATCTCAGCACACACTGTTGGGAAGGGGGATGGAAATATTTTATTTATAACTCTAACAAAGAACTCTCCAATAGCTTTTTTTTAAGATTTAATAGGTTTCTTAAAGGCACACAAGGCAAAGATGGGTGAGAGACGCTCCATTCACCCGGTAATTAGCCATTTAATCATCAGTGACTAAGAAACTGTTAAATTAACCTAAAAATGTTACCTGGTGTGCCTTTAATGAAAGACTGTGTATGTGTTTCAGAGATGTTTGTACATCTCTGCTATGTCATGCAAAATCCTACCCAATGGACCACTGTGGTACTTTTTTGCAATCCATTCATGCCGCTCAATCACATTTAGGTGGTCTGACAACAGTTCTTCTGTCCGGTTGCCCCTTTGTCTCCAGACCTGCTCCTTAACAGTTCGCCAAGCACGTTCAATGTGCTGTGTATGGTTTCCTGTAATAGGATCCATATACCACATACTGTGGTTTACAGTCAAGTGTCTGAACCCCAGATCATTAAGTACGCGGTATGACCGCCATTCATCACTAATGATGTAAGAGCCCATTTTTACATGTCGGCATAGCAAAGGGACAAGTTCTTGTCTGGTTCGCCTGTCCACCAGGCGCAGGATTGGTCTCTGACTCTTCCCATCACTTTTCTTCACGCCCAACATGCCAAAAACCCACTTTTTTCTTTTCCACCCCCCAGCCGCTCTGCCTCTCCCATACTATATTAAAACAAAACAAAAGAGAAAATGATCATGAAGGCAAGCAAGTCGCAGCAAAGCATAACACATTCTGTGTATAAGGGATGCATTACACAAGGATACAACAACGTTTTATTGTCACATGCACATAGTTACTGGTGTAAGAAATGCAATGAAATTGAGTTCGTAAAGATGTAAAGTGCATGTTGGACATTGGGGAGGGATTATTGAGGGATTGTAGGGTCGGCTTGGACATCACAGATAAAGACCTTGCCTCGTAAATCAATCGGTAATTCATTTGCGAAAACCGGTGCATCGGTTGAATTTGCCCCTGATCTAATGTTAACACTTTGAAAGGGATTAAACATGACGTCACCATGTAATCTGAGGGTCTACCTGTGCCAGTGGTGTGTATAACGAAGTTACAGATCAGCCCTATGCACGAACTCGAGACTCCCAATTATAAAAATACCAGACATGTGGTTTTAACAATGGAGAGTTAGCAGGGGTGTCGGCACTCTCCAAATCAGAGGCTGAACTCGTATGATGTTGTGTACTAGGCATAAGGTGATGAAGTGGTATGACGAATGGGCAAGAGCTGGGTGGGGTTTGCAGGCAGGAGGGGCGGGGGGCTTCCTGGTGATGGGCTATGGGGTGTGTGGAGTGGGGGGTGGTAGCAGGCGTTAGGGGGGAGGCGGGGGGGGCCTTACAATATACAGAATACATCAGTGGAGTTTTTTTTTGATGATGGGCAGAGCTAGGGGCCGAGCTGTCGGGGTAGAGTAGTGGGCCCATGTGGGTAAATGAGTGTGTGTAGGTTGGGGCTGAATGTGAAGAATGACACTTGGCCGAATGCAGAGGGGAATGGGTGCACAATGCGTGTGTATGCACTTTACTATTATCAATGTGTGTTGTTGTCAGTGATGTCTAACACTTAATTTTCCAGAATATTTTAATTATGGTAGTTACTCTGATATTTTATGTACATGTTATGAAAATTCAAACAATATTTTCTCACCTTTCTCTTATGTCTGAAGTGGCTTTCGTCGATCACCACATACTCGTGTCTTCCACCCAATCGCTGTCCCTTCCTTCTCCTTCTTCTATTAAGTGCCCAAATACATACTTCTCGTAGCTTCTTTGCCATCTTTGAAAGAGAGGTCGGACTCCTTGATATCTCATCCATCATCAGGTCAATCTGTCTTAAACGCAGTCCTTGTGAAAACCTGAAACAAAGCATCACAAATAATTAGCATTTCTTCAAATGACCCCCCCCCCCCTTCCACACACACACACACACACACACACACACACACACACACACACACACACACGCACACACACACACACACACACACACACACACACATACATACATAGACTGTAATAATATTCAGAAAATAGAAAGGACACGTGTAACACATTAGTAACAGAGCCGGTATGCGTAGGGCTTCACATCACACTGCAAGGCTTCACATCACATTTGAAATTGTGTAAGAGCATGACAGTGTTTATTTGGCTACAGGCTATTTTAATGTCACATTTTGGCTGCTGGTGTATGTGGTGCACTTTGGCAGAAGAGCCGTTCACTTCATTCTCACCTTTCCTTTCATTCTCAAGCTATACGTTAAAATAACATTACCAGAGGCTACATGCAGGCGCACAATGAAAACACTCCACTCATCTATCCTTAGCCTACATTATTGTGTCATAATCTTACCTGTAAATGAACCGTGACCAATCAAAAAGAGATAACTTGGACTGGCTGAAAATTGACTTGTGCCTTATAGACTGCTTCACTCTGTTCCTGTGATTGAAGCCCCCTCTGCACATCCTGCGGATTAAAATATAAATATATTTCTTTAACAAAAAAGTCAAAAGTAAATTTGACATTAAACTTAAGAAGAAGACCAACTTACCATTCCACGATACAAACTTACCAGTTTGTATCGTAAGCCTACTGACTTCAGTAGGGGTTTCATTCCGTCTATACACGGCACCTTCTCAACGAGCACATGAGATCGGTCGCCCAATGACAGACTCTCTCTACAGTCAGCTCGCGCAAGAAGGTGGAACGTAAGGGAGATACCATTTCCAGAACTTGGAAGGCCGTAATAACCATAGACATATACAATGGTAATAACTAGTAGGTTATGTGAAAGACCCAGAAACACAAATATGCGACGAGGCATAAAAAAAAAAAAAGATAATAATAACAATAATATATATATTTTTTTTTTTTTGCGACGAGGCAAAATACCGGACGTTTTTGGAATCCCTGCCGGACGCATTTTTTAGGTCTCGAAAAGAGGACATGTCCGGGAAAAAGAGGACGTCTGGTCACCCTACATTGATGCTCTTTTGATTGCGCAAGCCAGGCTCGCTAGTTTATTTGGAAGTGTACGTAATGTCGGCAGGCACCAGATCTGGGAAAGTTTTAAGAAAGAACACAACAGCAGCGAAGGACGACAAAATGCTCCCCTCCGCCTCCGCTCAAACATGTGACATCAACTTTGACAGTGGTGATGACTCCACAGATACCCCCCATGTCTCTGAACCGAAGAAAGGTAAGTTCGAACAGGTTATGACCTAGCATTATGTTCATAAAATTAGGCTATGCTTACTGGTTAGCATTAACACTGGCACCCTTTCCCACACATTGACGAGACTATGGCGCACCGCCATAGTCCGCCGCGTGGTGAGAAAATCGATTCATTGGCCGAAGCATGTCATGCACTGGTACGAGACCTAGATTTGTTTTTATTATTATTAATACATATTTATTACACAGTCGGAGTACATGTGGTTATTTTTGACTAGGTATTATGTAATTCTTACAACTTTTGTTACGACCACGGGTCGGAACAAATGGAGTGTCGAACTCTGACCGTAGGCCTATTAAAGCCTGAGCCTATTCAAATAACCTGAGGTGCGTTCACTTTCAGAATCGCAAACATGGGCGAACGTTCGCGAACGATTTTAAACATTTTCCGTTAAACGAACATAAGCAAGCAAACGTTTACGAACATAGGCAAACTGTCTGAAGAGGTAGTTCTCCACAAACAGAGATGGATCGCGGTGCTCTCTTCGGCTACGTGACATTCGTTGCCATGGCATTAAACTAAACTATATTGAAATCATTTACTCCTTTCCTACACTGAAAGCAATAGATAAAACGTTTCATATAGCCTATCTACACCCTTACTTCAACTGTTGTCTTTTGCATCCTAAAATGCGATTTGAACGTTATATCGCAGTAAGTGGGTACAACTTCGGTGACGTAGCCCTCTATTCTTGAATTTTCCGTACTGGTTGTCTGCAGTAGGCTTTCAACGAGGTCGACCACTTGCAAACCCTCTTCTGTAAACTCTTCCATTAACATGGAGGCTGCCGCTAATACCATGGCCTTCGTATCCATTTTTTTCGTTTACAGTTTGTTTAGAACGGTGTTCAAAAATCGTTCAAAATTAATTGTTTATGGTCAACGCGTTCGTTGCGAACGTTCGCCTATGTTCGCTGAACTTGAACGCACCTCAGGTCTTGTCATAGTGTATAAAAATTATTATTCTGCATGAATTACATTACAGCTTAGTGGCTACTTTACAGCTGAGTAACTACTTAAATGTCCAAAATACTCTAAGCTATTCATGAGAACGGCAATATTTTGCTCCTAACAGTAACTTTGATGCACAATACTTTCAAAATCTCTTACTTTCAAAAGTTATGGCTAGATAGACAATGTTCGTGGTATTTGTTACCGAATTTGCTATAACATAAACAGGCTGTGTTAAAAAAAATTATTAAATTGCTGTGTGTTAGCTGTACAACTATGCTGAAATGACGTTTTTTGACAGGTGACCGGTCACCAACGGTGAAGAATCTCCTCCAAAAGGCCAAGATGAGAGAGCGGTCTCAAGATAAGAAACTCCAGAAAGTGATAAAGGAGAGGGATGCTCTTCGCAAACAACTGGCATGTAAGGTTCAACAAGCCTACATTTTCGGTGTATGACACAAAAATGTATACAGTGTCAGTCAAACATATACCTATTCCAAGTAGGAGGTTAAGTGGTACACCTGGTTAGTTAAGTTAGAGGAAGTGGTAAACCTCCTTATAGTAGCCTGCTGGCTTTCTGTAGTTAAGAGAATGGAGACTCCAGACTCTTCTATTATCATATTTACCACTACCTCTAGCTTTACTTACCCTGGTTCGACACTTAACCACCTAATAGTAACCACCTAATAGTAACACATCCCAGGTCTAGGGTTATTTTGACTTTACACAAAATATTACCTTTGTTGGAACAAAAAGGAAGAAATGGTATTCTGTATAAGGCATCAGCAATATCTGTTTAATCTTTGTTTTTTTGTACTGTCTAGACCTGTCTAAAGCTCCCAGAGAAGAACAATCTTCAGAGGAAGACACTGCCTCCTGCTCATCATTGTCTTCAATGAGCCGGTCCTCCTCCTGTTCTTCCTCCTCCTCCTCAGATGAGAAGATGAAACGAAAGGGCAAGGGAAAACTCAGACTTTCAAAGACAAAGAACAAAATAAAGAAGGCCAGGAAGCACCACAAAGTGACTGATGTCCGCAAAAGAGGTAAAACTCCAGCAAAACGTTGAATCTATCCTTTATGGAACAAATTCATTTTCCACCTCCCCTTGTCTTCAACATTTGAGATTGACCTTTCTCCAGGTCATTCAGCCTTTCTCTGAGTTTGACCAGAGAGGTTAAAAGTGAAGCGAGAAGCACAAATGTCTGTTAAATTCTGTGTTCTATTTTCAGAAGGGGGAGGGGGGGAAATCCCAGAGTCGAGCCCTCATACCTCATACAGAAGTTAATTGAAAAGTTTACATTGTGACGTTATGTGACACTCCCACTTATGCAGACTGGAACTATTCACGTTTACTCCCATTGTAGTCTGGCTGAGCGGAAATGGACAGCGTCTATTGCGCTAGCGTCAGATTCCACCGCTACTCCTCCCCTTCCGGTTTCTGGCTTTCCCGTATTGCGCACCGCTGCTGCTTCCCGGGGTTAGCCCCGCCCCTACGATTATGATTGGTTTAAAGAAATAAAAACAGGCCAGCCCAGTTTCCCCACGGATAGACGGCTCTAAATAGCGTGGTTCCAGACCATTCTACTTGCTGTAGTTTGGTCTGGCTTTGCGAGACTACTCCCATTGTAATGTATTATGTTGCTCTACCTTGGTCAGTAACTTTGGTCTGACAGTAGTACTTTAAGCTCCAGCCTAGCATAGATTATTGAATCAGATTAGCCCATTAGCATCTCGCCTGTTAGTATCTTGCTCAAAAGTGACTAAGAATTCAAAGAAAAATTCTAATTAAAACTTGATCCTTCTGTAGTTGCAAAGAGTACAAAGACAGTGGATAATGAAATGTGGCGATTTTCTATTCCTATAAAACATGGAACTATACTCTCATTCCAGCATAGTAAATTAGGACATTTGCTGACACATCTGAAAATAGTCCCTCCATGTGTTAAAAGGATTATCAGGAGTGAATCAACCCGTAGCCCTGTTGTTTGAGGCTGCCGGGTGCTGTCAATAGGTATCAGAACGACAGCAATAGTTACAACGTAGACCAGATGCGGGCATAGGAAAACGAAACTCACATGCCCTCAGTAGTTAGCGTTGGCTGCCGTTTCGCTATTTGGTCTACCGTGCATGGAATTCTGTCGTTCTCATGCCTATCGACAGCACTTGGCAATGCGAAACAACAGGGCTACAGGTTGATTCACTCCGCATAATCCCTTTAAGTCAAGTAGTGCAAACCACGGTATTGATCACCATGTTCATTCTCTGTTGGTACACTTTGTAATTACTGAAGTATTACACAGGGAAAATATCAGATTTCTTAGTTACGTTTGAGCAAGATGCTAATGGGCGAGATAATGGTCTAATCTGATTCAATGATCTATGCTTGGCTGGAGCCAAAAATGCTACCGTCAGACTCAGAACGGCTGAATGAACTGGAGAAAGGTCAATCTCAATTAGGCTACTTAACTCGAGGGAAAGTGGAAACTGGTGTAATTCCCCAAATGGTGACGTATCCCTTTAATTCTACCCTAACATAAAGTGGACCTATTTAAAGGAGCTAGGTGGAATTCTGTCTTGTCTTGTATGCTGCCACATAACAATACAATAAGCATTTCAACTCATAGCACTGTTGTGAACACACATTTTTATGTACCGTCCATAATGTAGTTTTTCTTTATGATTTGCTCCTTGCAGCCCGTGGCCCTTTTGAAGTGATAAGAAGATACAAGAAGGTCCTGAAAGCATACAATCGGGGCTTGAAATTGTCGGCTTCCTGTGCATACGCAGGGGTGAACGAACTCACAGTCAGGTCCACGGCAAGCATTGCAGAGCTGGCAACAGCGTCACCTGCCGAGTTCACAAAGCTCCTCGATAAAACCAAACAGGGAAAGCTGAAAGATGTAGCAAATTTATGCGAAAACTACATTAAAGGTGATGCTCAGGTTCAGACAAAAATAGATGACTTAAAAAGTCAATGCAAATGAATCCCGTATGCAAAGAGAGCATAATTATTATTTTTTTACCCGTTCGTGTTGTTTTTTTCTAGTGTGGTTAAGAAATATTGCCTGTCTCTCACTCTGTCTTTCCCTCACTTTCTTGTGCTCTGTCTCACTGTCTTTCTCTCTTTTTCTCACGCTCTGGTTGAACCCCTCTCTCTTTCTCTGTTTATTTGATATACCATTTTATACATTCTGTTGGCATTCTAGTTTGATCATCTTTTGATCAGTTTAATGATCAGTGTTCCAGTAGACCATCAGGTTAACTATCAGTGGTCAGTGTTCCAGGAGAAAACAAAAAGCTATTTGTGAGCTCTTTGAGAGTCCTTTGTTAGAGAGTTATAAATAAAGTATTTTCATCCCCCTTCCCAACAGTGTGTGCTGAGATCATTCATTTCCAGTGTGAGAGTTAAAATATTTGCTATCGTTAATACATGTTATAATAAATATTTGTAAATGATTAATAATTACTGTTCCAACTTTATTATAAGGGTCCCCAATACTAATAGTTATATATTACTAATATATTCATTAAGCTTAACCAACTTGATTATAAGGGTCCCCCATACTGATAGTTATATATTACTAATATATTAATTAAGCTTAACCAACTTTATTATGAGGGTCCCCTATACTGATAGTTATATATTACTAATATATTAATTAAGCTTAACCAACTTGATTATAAGGGTCCCCTATACTGATAGTTATATATTACTAATATATTAATTAAGCTTAACCAACTTTATTATAAGGGTCCCCCATACTGATAGTTATATATTACTAATATATTAATTAAGCTTAACCAACTTTATTATAAGGGTCCCCCATACTGATAGTTATATATTACTAATATATTAATTAAGCTTAACCAACTTCATTATAAGGGTTCCCCATACTGATAGTTATATATTACTAATATATTAATTAAGCTTAACCAACTTTATTATAAGGGTCCCCCATACTGATAGTTATATATTACTCATATATTAATTAAGCTTAACCAACTTTATTATAAGGGTCCCCCATACTGATAGTTATATATTACTCATATATTAATTAAGCTTAACCAACTTCATTGTAAGAGTCCGATGAGGAGTGGTTCATATTGGGATAGGCAGAAGCACAGTTTAATAACAATTAGTTAAATAATAATATGTCATTAACTTTTATATCAACATATAGTTTGTAAATAAACATTTAACATTTAAATAATGTAAGAAATAACTGTTAATTAGTGCCAAAAATACATTTAGTTAACTATTAATAAATATTAATACAATATTAGTTAATAGATTGTTTTCTATTTGTTAAAACATTAACATACAAATTGTATGCAAACAACTAATATTTAATTAATGATGGAAAAACTATTAACTTGTGCCAAATAGATATTTTAGTAACAATTAACAAATATTAACAAAGGGTTAGGTAATGACTAGTTTGCTATTTATTATGGCACCTTATTATAAAGTGTTACCAAAATACTTTCCAAAGTATACTCCTGTATACCCAATTCTCTCAATTGATTTTTCATACTTTCCCTCTCCATCCCATAACCACTACAGTTCATTAAAACATGTTCCACTGTCTCCTCTACCTGGCACCCCTCACATAATCCAGTGGGGTGTTTTCCTATCAAATTCATTGTTTTATTTAGTGCACTGTGCCCCAACCTTAACCTAATCAAAATTTGTTCATCCTTCCTCTGACCACTATACCTTATTTTATCATTAACACTTTTTTGAATATTATATAAATATCTCCCTTTCTCCTCACTGTCCCATTTGTCTTGCCACATCTTGTTAACTTTTCCCCATATCAGGCTTTTAACTTCTGCCTTACTTAAACTGATATTCATTTCTACTTTTTCCTTCTCCAATGCCTTCTTCGCCATCTTATCGGCTTTCTCATTTCCCTTCACCCCTACATGAGCTGGAACATGAGCTGGAACCCTCCCCTGCTGAACGATTCTCGTAATCGACTGTAGAACTTCATACAACAAACCTTGGCGACTACTTGAATAAAAAGACCTCATACTTGCCAAAACTGATGCTGAATCTGTACAGATCACAATTTTTCCAACTGAACTTGATTCCACCCATTTTAAAGCGACCAGCACCCCCAACATCTCCACTGTATAAACGCTTAAATTATCTGATGTTCTTCTATTAAACTCTATTCTTTTTGATGGAACAACTACTCCAAACCCTGTCGCTCCTGTCTCAGGTTGTTTGGCACCATCTGTAAAAACATGAACATACTCACTGTGCTCTATAAGAAGATGAATATTAAAAACACTAGCCAGGTCTTTCTGTTCTCTCTCTCTCTTCTTTATACCCAACACAAACCAGTCCACCTCTGGCCACACCATCCTCCATGGCGGCATTAATGGATATACCACTGTTGGACTAAGCTTCAATTCACCCACACCAAACTCTTTCGCTATATCATTCCCCACCCGACCAAAATGATTCCTCTCACACTTCCCATAAACCCAGCACTCTTTCAACACACCTTTTGTGGGGTGAGACTCACTGTGCCCTCGCAGATTAGCCCAATAGTTCCCCATCAAATGTTTCCTTCTCAACTCCAGTGGCATTTCCCCCATTTCTACCTGCAGAGCAGGCACTGGTGATGATTTAAAAGCCCCACTGCATACCCTTAATGCCTTAGCCTGAATCACGTCCAGCTTTCTCAAGAGAGACACTGCGGCTGACCCATACACTATACACCCATAATCAAACACAGATCTAATCATAGCTACATATATAGTCTTTAAAGCTGAACAGCTCGCTCCCCAATCCCTACCAGTCAAACATCTCATCACATTTATTACCTTTTTGCATTTATCCTCAATCATCCTAATATGGTCTGCCCACGTTACCCTAGAATCAAAAATAACTCCCAAATATTTAAATGAGCCAACTCTTTCCAACTCTTTCCCATACATCCTCAATTTCATCCCATCCTCAATTCTTTTCCTAGTGAAAAATACAGTTTGCGTTTTCTCTACCGAAAATCTGCACCCCCAGTCAAATCCCCACTCTGTCACCCCATCAATTGCAGACTGGACTTTACTAATAATATGCATCACATTTCTTCCCCTTTTCCACAAAGCCCCATCGTCTGCAAACAGAGAACTTCCTATATCCTCTGGTACCTTTGAAAAAACATCATTTATCATGATTATAAATAATAAAGGACTAATTACACTTCCTTGGGGAGTGCCATTCCCCACCATATACTTATTTGACAATTCAGACCCAATCCGGACTTGTATTTTTCTGTCAAAAAAAATTTCTTTATCCAGTTAAAAACCCTTCCACCTACTCCCATATTATACAACTTAATTAACAAACCTTCCCTCCACATCATGTCATATGCTTTTTCGATATCAAAAAACACTACCACCACTGACTCTTTGTTTGCCTGTGCTTTCCGTATCTCATTTTCAAGCCTTACCACTACATCCATTGTATGTCTCCCTTTTCTGAAACCACTTGACAACACTTGACTCAACAACCCTTTCTTCTCAAGCTCATACGTTAACCTTTCTGTCACTGTCAATCTCTCCATTATTTTACATATGTTAGACGTTAATGCTATTGGCCTATAACTAGAAGGTTTACCTGGATCTTTCCCTGGTTTCCTAATCGGAATCACCACCGCTTCCTTCCATACACTTGGTAACTTTCCCTCCACCCATACTCTATTATATAGTTCTAACAATTTTTCCATTCCTCTTTCTCCTAGATGTTTTAACATTACATAGATCACCTGATCTCCCCCTGGAGCTGAGGGCTTTGCTTTTTTAATTGCTCTCACAAGCTCTGCCATTGTAAATCCATCATCTATTTTCTCCCTAGTATCTACTCTCCTAACTAGCACATCAGGATAATTACTCAAAGTAACTTCTCTTCTCCTTCTCCCTTCCACTTTCAACTGATCAACACTATGCACCTTAGCAAAAGATTTGGCCATCAAATCAGCCTTATCTTTATCACATATAGCAGTTTGCTCCTCTAACGTAATCACTGGGTACTCCCACTCTCTTCTATCTCCTCCCATCTTCCTTATCATTCCCCACACTTCTCCTACCGGTGTTGTTCTTCCTATCTTACCACAAAACTGTCTCCAGCTTGCCCTCTGTGTTCTCTTTGTAACTCTCTTTACCAGTGCCTGTGCCCTCTGATACTCCACCAAACTTTGTGTATTATGCTCTCTTTTGACTTTCCTAAATGCTTTGTTTCGGGCTTTAACTGCCTTGGAACACTCCTCTGTCCACCAAGGAACTAACTTCCTATCCCTTCTATTTTTACTTCTTGGAATAGATTTACTTGCTGCAGCAATAATTGCTGATGTAACACTGTTATTTACTGTATCTATATCTCCACTAGTAACAACTGAAACCATAACTTCTTCACTGACCAACTTAAATATACCCCAATCTGCTTTACTATACACCCATTTCTGAATTACATTTCCAACAATCACTTCTCCTCTTCCTCCTACTGAACAAAGTAACACATAGTGGTCACTACCTAAAGATTTACCTGTCAAAACCTCCCAGTTACTGATCCCTGCCAAACTTACTGACACCAACGTCAGATCCAACACTGACTCATTACTTGTTCTTATATCCATCCTTGTCCCCCTCCCATCATTCAAACAAACAAGATTATTGTCCTCCATGAACTCTTCAATCACTTTCCCATTCGTGTCTGTATGATTCCCTCCCCACATTGTGTTATGAGCATTGAAGTCTGCACACCATATTATCCTGTGTCTTTCTATACCTTTAATCCTAACTAGTTTATCATTCTCTAACCTTTGACATGGATTATAGTAATTAACAACAACAAACTCCTCTCCCCCCTCCCATACCTCCACCACTATATACTCTTGTTCCGTTCCAATATCTAATACCCTGTATGATATACCTTGCTTGATAAATGTTACACACCCTCCACCAACCCCTTCACCTTCACTCCTGTCTCTTCTTATACCTACATATCCATAGATAACAAAATCTAACACTGGTTTCAAAAACGTTTCTTGAATGCATATTACTTGTGGTTTTTCTTTCATTTGACTTAAAAAATATTTAAACTCCCGGCCATTTGCCACCAAGCTCCTAGCATTCCACTGTAGAATTTTCACCATGGTTATGATGTTTTCTCACCGGCTCCTGACTACTCTGTGTATTTATCTCGGCTACCAAAGCCTCCCATTTTAACCCTTCCATCCCCAAATAATCCTTGGCTGCCTTAGCTATTATCTGTATGCTCGTTGTCTTTGATGTGGAGTCTCTAGTGGAGTTTATCACTGCTGCAACAAAGTTTTACCACTTTCACTGCCTCTGCATAGGTCACTTTGTCCAACACTTTTACCTTCTGAACTGCAACTTCCTCTTTCATTATTTCACAGCCTCCAAATGTGACGACATGTTCACCCCCACAACTACAACATTTTAACTTGGCCCCCTCACACTTCCCATACTCATGATCCCCTGAGCATTTCGCACACCTCCTCTTTTCCTTACAGATTTTAGCGATGTGCCCAAATCGTTGACACTGAAAGCACCTCATTGGCTTAGGTATGTAAGCCCTCACATAGAAACACAGGAACCCTAGAAATACTCTATCTGGTAATACATCTCCTTTAAGCTCCACCAATACAGATTCACTCATTTCCTTTTCAGGGCCCCTTGTCATCCTCTTAATACTAATCACTTCTATGCCTTTGGCCACCAAGTTCTCTTTAATCTCCTGCTCCTCAATATCCAGAGAGATTCCTGTTATCACCCCTTTGCAACGTTTCTCTCTCTGCAATCCAACCTGCACCACCTTCACCACTTTGTTAACACCAACCATTGTTAGATTCTTTGTCAGAACTACCTGAAGCTCATCCGAGCAACCAATCAACAGATTTCCATCTCCTAAAACCCTAGCAAACTTTATATCACCGCACTTTCCTGTCAACTCCTTTGTTAGCTTTGACGGGTTCATTTTTCCTATACCTCCCTCCTCAGCAAACCGGACTATCATTTTGACATCTACCTTTTTCTCAACTCCCTCCTCCTCACTTGAGTCACTCACCATCTCCGTTTCGATACCATCTACACTATTAAATGTTCTCGCTCTTTTAACATCTTTTCCTTCTCTTCCCTGAATCTCCTCTTCTCTTCCTTCCTCGCTACTACTACTGCCTCTTCCCCTACACTGCCCCTTTTCTCCTACCTCCCTTTCTTCCCTCCCCTTACCTTTACTCCCTTTAGTCATCCTATACACTAGATAGAAAAGACGGGAAAAATTATAAAAGAGAAAGAAAAGAAACGGGCACCTTTCCGGACCTATACAGGTCGTCGGTCGGAACCCGCCTCTAGAAAACCACCTAACTCTAACCCCCACCAAGTGATACCCTTTTCCTTTATTACCTATGAACCACAATCACACAAGTCCAACAAAAAAGCTCAAAAAAAGTTTGTCTCTACAACCGGAGCAGCAGCTTCTCGAGCAGCGACCGACCGCGTTCCCTGAGAAGGGTCCAGCTGCAGGCTTGGGCGTTCCCGTCATGACACAAAAACGCCCATCGGGCGTTCCCGTCATGACACAAAAACGCCCATCAGGCGTTCCTGTAGCGTTTCATCGATCACTCAAGAAGAGGTGAGTGAGTTTCGCAAGGCATGCTGGGTATGCTACCCTTCCTTTTTTGGCGGTTTTACCTCGTAGTAACTTTCCAGAAAAACGAAAGGGTTATGGTCAGAGATTATGTCAGTAAGTATGATATTGTTTAATTGACAACATTGGCTGTGAAGTATTCTCATTTAAATCACTGATAAGCTGTGGTATCGTTGTATCCGAATTCGAATCGGATATAAATACTCGTGACAAGCATGGTTCGGTGGCAGCGAATGCTATGCTATCGTCCATAAACGTTGAATATACTATTCAGAAATCAGCAACGTTTAAGACGGTTTGTAGGTAGAGGGTAAAGTTTGCAGCGAAGGCTTTGCCGATTATTTTACTGTGAGGTTAACATTACCAAAGTACATTGTTAAGTTGGATGTTAAGGTGTCAGCTGGCATGGTAAGAGGCATGAAATCGCGGCCACTCTGCTTCGTTGTGGTGACACACGCATCGGATTAAACTGTGCATGTAAACGTACTAGTACGTCTAAACTAACTAGTATGTTTACATGCATGGCATATCAAAGAATTCTGTCAGTTCGGTCGCGGCGCAACGAATGAATAAAGATCGTTAGCACTCTGAAAAACAGATGACAGATGTGCCCTCAGTTACTACTTTATTACCTCGTTGATGACCAACGTTTAGGAAAACATGTACTTTTAATTCACCCTTGGGTGAAATCGAAGTGTAGTGTGTACTGAATGCGTGTTGATGATGATGCATATGAATTGCAACTTACACGTCTTCCAAACCTTTTCAGTACCCTGGCACATGCTTTGTCCAATGGACCATGGAAGGGACTTTACTTGGCTGACGAGGTAAAACGTGTGGCTGGCGCACGATTCATTGCATCTCGTAGAGTAGCATTCACTGGTAGACAGGCAGGCCTCTAGATTGTTTATTATGATTTAATGAAGTGTTCCTATGTGACGCTCATGGGCCCTGGTTGCTGCTAAATGCTTGTTGAAAGTGCATTGTGCACTTTTTGTATGTAGTTACAAAATGAGGGTGGATATCACTTTATAGTTTATAGGCATTATATACTAATAAGAATCATTGACAAATCACATTCCCCTTTTACCACCACAGGACGCACCTCACCAGTATCAGAGCAACAGCTGTGGGGTGTTTATGCTGATGGTGAGATGCATTATTTTCAGAAATTATGACTAGTTTGCAAAACAACTAACTCATTTGCATGTTAATTTCAGTACGCAATGTATTCTACCCTCAAAAGCAATATGATTTCAGTGAGGTGAGTTCTTTCTAATCTCAATCAGATGTGTAGCATGAAATATAAGGCTTTTAATAATTTAGTCATCCTTACTGGAGGCTACAATTAACATGCATCATAGGTCATACACATTACTTTGTCTTCAGGTACTGCACTTACGGGAGGAGATGGCTACATCTTCACAATAATTTACACTGCCATAGTACACTGCTAAACAGTACTGTAACATGGATTTGTATTGGGCTATGAAGTCATTTAAAGCATAATTTTACTTTTCAGGGGGACATGCTCTCTATCAGGAGGTGGTGGTTTGACAGCTGTTGGAGACCTTTATGCTTGAAAGGTTTATATACTGTGTCCATGTTGCTATTTACTTATTTCTGGTGCTCACGAAGATCGTAGCCAATACACTTGTCTCTCCGTCTCTAGGCTAGCCCTGCAGAACTAGCTGGCTCCTTCTCACCCTCTCCATCTCCCCATCTCAGTCACACCTTCCAATCACTCAGCAGTGAAAGGTATTACATACTATGTCCATACTTTTCTATTTACGTATATTCTCTCTTGCTCTTTCTCAGACTTTTGATCGATCAGTGATTGCCTTTTTGTTTAATGGTGTGGGTAGTGTTGGTCTGGGCTTGTGTGATTGAAGGTTGATCATAATCCCTGTTTCTCTCCCTCTCTCTCGCTCTCCTTCACTCTTTTTTGGCTCTCTCGCTCTCTCTAGCCCTGCAGGACTAGCTGGCACACCAAGCTCACCCTCTCCATCTCCCCATCTCAGCTACACGCTCCAATCTGGCACAACAGAGGACAGGCCATTCTTACCACCCGAAGTCCTTCAGCAAATTGTACAAGAGACGCTGAGACTGGACATGGCGATGCTTGGCGTGTTCAACAGGGTTTCAAACACATTCCGAGAACTTATCAAGCCTCTCCATCATTCCATATATATAAATGACAGTTTGGCAGGGGACATTAAGCTTAATAAAGACAATCTCATATACATAACGGTTAGAAAGATGTACAACAATGCAGGCTGTGTCAGTGGCCTTGCGCTACGCCTCAAAGGCTTCTCAAAAAAGAAGAATTGGCCTAGCGCACCCCTGGTACTGAGGCACGTTGTATATGCCAGGTTTGTCATAAAAGATGTCTGCCTAGCATAATGTTCTTTTATTACTCCTTTTTCGTTTTATTTGGGACGTCTTTTTTTGCAATCCCTTTCATTTGTAAATGTACATACTACTGTAGTAAATGTATCTGCCCAGAAATGCTGGTATTTTATTACTCCTTTCTTTTTTGTTTTTGTGACAAATGCTATACGATGTATGTAACATACATTTGTGCCTACGATGTATGTTGTAAGGTTAATTGTTACAGAGCAATTACTGTATTTTGTCTTTATTGAAAACATTCAGTGGGAAAAGTAAGTGAACAAATGGCCTACTGTTTGAGCCTTCATAGTGTCTGGTAACTGGATTTGAACTGCATAATGTCCCAAGTGTTATTTTAATCTATTAATTATTTAATTTGGGCATATTCTTAAACTATACCAAACATCTCACTTATACCTAATACACTACCTATACTAACCCAGAAGATAATGAACATGAGATCATGGAGCCTCCCTCCCTGTAATGATCGGGTTGCATCAAGTTTGATGCAAAGTTTGGGCCGAGATTCGACACATAAAAGTAAGCTAACATTCTGTAGGCCTAGCTGGCTAACGTACCCGTATTACGAGATCGAAGAAGAAGGGGGCGCTAACGTCAGTTTTATGCTGCCCATACTACTAGATCGACGAAGAAGAACGGGGCGTTCCAGCCTGCGTAAACGAGAACGCCCAACACACGAGAACGCAGGGGGGGGGGCGTTTTAGTCCGCGTGAACGGGAACGCCCACGACACGGGAACGCCCATTTGTGTCTGCAGTCGGATGATATTGCGTTCCCTCGCACACCTCCACTCCTCGACACTTCCGCTCGCAATCACGTGCATCCAGTCGCGCCCTCCCTCCTGACCTCATCTGACTCCCGCGCTGCGTTTGTATCCAGTAGGCGTGGCCTATGTCGTATTGGCTCCGGCTTCCTCATCCGTCTAAAGATGCTGCCAGAGCATGGACATAAGGATGGACCACGGACTGGCCGCCCATTCATTCCTATACAAACTGCTCAGTGGCGCAGGGTAACATACAGGAGCGATTTGCTTCGGCGTTACCCTGCGTTCACACCAAAAGATGCATTTGCTGCCCGAACGCGTTGACGCCTGAGTTTTGCGGCGCGTCAAATCAAGTTTTGCGGCGCGTCAAACTTTTGACGCGCGTCAAAAGTTGAAATATTTCAACTCGAGCAGCATTTGACGCGCCGCAAAATACGTGAACGCGCCCTTCGCCCGTGCCCATCAGCGGGCACGGGCATGCCGCGCCTCAAATCAGATTTTGACGCGCGTCAAATCAAGTTTTGCTGCCCGTTTTCTCGGCAGCAAATGCATCGGCAGTAAAGCAGCAACGCGTCTCTACATTCACTTTGAATGGGATCACGACGCGCGTCAACTTTTTGCATCTTTTGGTGTGAACGCAGGGTTATGGGGCATAGACACGTGGCCTAGTCCGTGACGTACCGGATGCAGAAATATAGAACGCATGCGTGCCCACTCCCCCACTCCAACAACAATATAAAATGATACCGTAATGCACCTGTTCTTTGTCTTTGGATCTTTTGAATAAATGGATCAATACATGATGAATCACAATGATCGCAAGCAGAGGACCGTGAGAGTTATTGAGCAGCAGATGAACCAGTCCAAAAATCGGACACGTTAACGGAGCACTGAACTAGGCCCTCTCGGATGCCATTTGTTTCACTACGACTCCTTTCAGCTGCACACCCTCTTCCCCAGCGAGATAACGACTAATAAAACGCTTGAGGTGGCGTTTTGAAAAGAAAAAAATTAAAAAAAATGTTTAAATCATGTTTAAATCAATGTTTTTTTTGCGGAGACACATTCCTGTTCCCCACTTGTATTGGAGTGAACGGAGATATCTACTTCTGGGTCCCATGATTTGAGGGACCCGTCCACAGCCCGCTTAAACAGCTGCAATACCAGGCTTGGCCGCTGAGCACTGGTGGATTGCGGAAGTATGCAGTGTTCCTGGGGGTTTGTGCCAGGCCCCCAGGATAGGGGCTTACTTCCGCAATCCACCAGTGCTCAGAGGCCAAGCCTGGTATTGCAGCTGTTTAAGATGGCAGTGGACGGGGGTCCGTCATTTCATGCGGCCCAGAAGTAGATATCGCCGTCCACTCCAATACAAGTGGGGAACAGGATTGTGTCTCCGCAAAAAATGTCTGGATATCAATCAAAGGCTCATAATTATAATTCTACCCTGTTCTAAAAAAATGTAAGTTTTTTTCTTTTCATAACGCCTCCTCAAGCGTTTTATTAGCAGTCTATGTTGGGTGGGCAGCTGAAAGGAGCCGTACTGAAACAAACGGCTCCTTGCTATGGACCTATTTTGAAGTGCACGGCTCCATTAACTTCCGAATTAAATTAAATTCCGAATTAACTTCCATTAACTTCCAAAGTCTGAGATTTGTCCTTTTACTTAACATGAATGGCGTTGAACACGGATATATAACACACATATCATTGAAATAGCTGTAACAGGCACGGACGTATTGATTACCTGAATGATTATGGGAGACCTACGTAATTTTCATAATATTGTTAATTGTCTAATATTAACATTTCAGTTGCGTTGGTAGTGTTAGCAGGAGCACTACTAACACAGCAGGAGTCCAACAGTGCAACAACAGTAGACGAGACGAGCTTTAGTCTTCAGCCTCAAGGCATATTTATTTTGTAGTAAATAACTAAACTGCTCTTCCAGCCTTCATGATCAAGAGAATGATCAAATCCAGAACATTCATATTTATAGGGGGCATGACGTCACCAAACATATCACATCTATTACCAAACTGATAACGCCCCCTTGTGGTGTGGAACAGATATACAGTACAGAATACATCACAGTCAATCATACATACTTATGTCAACACTCCCACTTATGAGTGACCTGTATCCTGTACAGCTTTTAACAATCAGAATAAACAAATACAGAATTAAATCAAAAACATATTTACTATTCATTAGATGCCTACACCAAACATGGCTCCTGAAAATTTCCTCAGTTTAACCTTTGATGTGACATGGTTACACAATCGTCAGTCTGACTGAAGTCTATGCCTAGAAAGTGTTTCAGCCTGCCTAGGTCCTTCATTTTAAACCTGGTGGAAAGCATTGCCTTCACCTGCTCTAGACTTATTGTGTTGTTTGATGCGATGATGAGATCATCCACCCAAATGACAATAATCACCTTCCCTCCCTGCGTTGACTCTTTTGTGTACACACAATGATCTGCTGGGTTCTGAGTAAAGTTGTCATTTACCAAGCATTTGTGTAACATTTCATTCCAGTTACGTCCCGACTGTTTCAAACCATAAATTGACTTCTGTAATTTACACACTAGATTGTTTTCCCCTTTTTCATAACCTTCAGGTTGGTCCATGTAAATTTCTCGGTCAATGGGTGCGTGTAGATACGCCGTCTTTACATCCATTTGGTGTAGTACCAAGTTCTCTTGTGCTGCCTTTTGCATGACTACACGCACACTGGTCATATTTGCCGTGGTGGAGAATGTCTCACCATAATCTATTCCCTCTCTCTGGCTATACCCCTTCGCCACAAATCTGGCCTTGTACTGCTCACACCCATCACCGCCCTCTTTAATGGAGTACACCCACCTACCTCCCACTGTCTTTCTGCCCTCTGGCAATTTTGTCAGGGTAAAGGTCTGGTTCTCCTCCAATGACTGCATCTCCTCGTCCATTGCCCTCTCCCATTTACCTGCTAGTGATGATGTCATAGCCTGCTTAAAGGTCAGTGGGACACCGCACACTGCTCGGTAGCAATAGTCAACACTGGTGAGTGTGCTATCATCATCACCACTATCATCCTCAGTAGCATAATCACAGAGATAACTTGGGGGCTTACGCTCTCTAGTGGGGTACCTCCCACTGCTTGGGGCCTGTGGCGTCACCCTTTGGTGCTCCTCGCCATCATCCTCTGGGGATTGTGGACTGTCAGTCTGTACGTCTGTGCTCTGAGCACTGGGCTGTGGTGCGTCGGTCTTGTCACTATTTACAATGGGGTCAAGTCCTAAGTCCTGAGTCTGAGTCTCGCTGTCACATGTGGTCTTAGTGATAAACTTGACCAGTCTGTGCTTCTGCACTTTACCTTTGGTGGGGTAGTAAACTAGATAGGCTGGGCTGCCTTTGTCGTGCCCTACGAAAAGACCATTCTCACACCTGGGATCTAGTTTACCCTTGTCTTGTATGTACGCATAACACTCTGACCCGAATTTGTGCATGTTGGTTAGATCACACTTCTTCCCTGTCAGTGCTGTGTATGGTGTTGTGCCTATGTGCTTGTTAAAGCATCGGTTTCTGGTGTATGCTGCTTCCTGAACGGCGTAATGCCATAGACTCTTAGGTAAGTTGCTGTCAATGAGCTTACACCTTGCCATCTCAAAGAGAGTGCGCCCTTCCCTCTCAGCTATCCCATTCTGGTGTGGGGAGTAAGGACAGGACGTCTCTTGTCTGATCTTGTTCTTTCGCAGGAGTGTCTTAAACTCTCTGCTTGTGAACTCGGTCCCGTTGTCTGACCGGATGCATTTCACACTGCCATAAGGCGCTATGTCAGCCAAGAACTTTTCAGTAGCCAGTACGGCATCACTCTTTGCTTTGAGGAAGTATGTGAATACTACTCCTGTGCACACATCTGTAAAAGATTGCATGTACCTGTAACCCTCGATTGAACCATTGGTCACCGGACCAGCTAGATCAGTGTTTACCAACTCCAGTGGTGTTTTCACCTTGTCTGTTGCATTTCTGTTTCTCGTCCGAGTAAACTTCCCCTCTATGCACACATGACATTCCTTTTCAGGCTTACGCTTTGCACCCTTAATGTGCATGCCCAGGGTTACATCCTGCAGTTTCAGTATGTCATCATAGTTACAATGCCCCATAATTTCATGCCAGGTTTGAATATCATGGCTAACATTGCACACATCATTGTCATCACACTTGGTTTGCAAGTAATACATTCTGTCACACACTTGAATGCTAAACCTTGCACCATCAGGCGCTACAAGTTAATCGTTACCTTCCTCGAAGAGTACCTTGGCACCGTGCGCAGTGGCACACTTCACGGAGAAGAGTTCTTGTGGGAACGAAGGGATGTACAGGGCGTTCTTGAGAGTCACTGTACATGTTCGTCCGTCGCTGTCGGTGAGACACACCTGTGCGTCTCCTCTGCCTTCCGCCAACCCGAATGTCTGCCTCCCGTCGGCCAGCTCCATGCTGTGGCTCTCCGGCTTGAATGTGCTGTCGAAGGACTTGAACCGGCTCCTGTCGTTCAGCATGTGGGATGTCGCGCCAGTGTCGACGATCAGCGCTTTTCCCTCAATCTGCCGCTGCTGCGCTGGCTTGCAGGTGTCCTCAGTCTCTGCCCGGAATGTGAAGTCGTCTATCGCGGGTCCCCGCGCCTCGATCCGTCCACCATTCGCTGCCCGACCGCCACTGCTACCACCGCTGCCTCTGCTACTGCCACCGCCGCTGTGATCTTCAGCGCGAGCACACCTGGACCTTTGTGCACGCTCTTTCTTCCTGCAGGCGTTGTGGCTTGTGCTTTTGCAGGAACCGCACCAAACTTTTCTTGTGCACTCATCTTTTCGATGTCCCCTTTCACCGCACCGCCAACACGCCATCTCTGTCGAAGATCCGCTGTTCTTTTTCTTCAGTGCTGCGCGAGCCTTCAGCACCCTTTCTCCCGCCATCTCGGCTACTGGCTCAGCATCCTCCAACGCCTCGAAGTTTCGCAGCTTAGCCTTGAACTCCGCCAGTTTCACCTCCGCTGAACCGTGGGTTACCATCAGCGTGAACGTCCCAAGCGTCCCAAGCTCACGTTATCCAGTAATGGCGCCAACGAGCAGTAAGCATCAGCATTCAGCTCCTCATCCTTGGCTCGTTCCTCAGCCGTCAGCGGTCCATCAGGCTCGTTCAGAATAGTCTCTTTTAACCTGATACGGTGCATACAACACAGCATCCGTTCTTCCCAGAGCTCATATTCTTCGGCCCTACCGTCAAACATCGGCCACTTTGCCTTTTGATGTGCCATTCTCCTCAGCTTTGTTAGCTTCCCGGTTTTACCGCGCTAACTAGCTAACACACTTTTGCTGACTAGCTAAAGTTTGCCGCCACTTTCCGTTGTTGCAACTATCGTTGTCGTTACTGGGCCCATAACCTGTTAGCAGGAGCACTACTAACACAGCAGGAGTCCAACAGTGCAACAACAGTAGACGAGACGAGCTTTAGTCTTCAGCCTCAAGGCATATTTATTTTGTAGTAAATAACTAAACTGCTCTTCCAGCCTTCATGTTGGGAGCGGGCCAAGAGAATGATCAAATCCAGAACATTCATATTTATAGGGGGCATGACGTCACCAAACATATCACATCTATTACCAAACTGATAACGCCCCGTTGTGGTGTGGAACAGATATACAGTACAGAATACATCACAGTCAATCATACATACTTATGTCAACAGGTAGGTATTACATTTTCATTTGCTTGTTTAGCTATGTATGACAGGGTTATGGTTAGCTATGTATGACAGTTGACAATGTTGGTGTATTACAATTCATTATTTGGGTAGGCTGCTCCAACTTCGTTGCTGGTCGATATGTAAACATTTACTTTTATATAAATTATTGATTGCATTTTTCGTAAATAGTTAGTTGGAAGGAATCTGTTTCTTAAGCAATAACATTGAACTGAATTTTTTAGGCCTACATACCTTTACTATGTTACGATGGTATTATATGGAGCAATCTTACATATTTATGAAGTTTCCAGATCAATAAAGTTCTATCTCTTTTTATTTGAACTGCCTGTATGTCCTCTTGATTATAGTATTACAGTGTGTACCTTGGTTATCAGCTATCATAGAATGGTGTCAATGTGGTATTGGCATATATATTCCAGAATTTGAAAAAGGATATGGATATAGAGTGGGTGACTTTATCAGTATACTCATTCGAGATGGCCACAATAATAACTGCTTTTAGATGGGTTGTAGATACTAAGTTGGTGACAATGTGGTATTGGCATATATATTCCAGAATTTGAAAAAGGATATGGATATAGAGTGGGTGACTTTATCAGTATACTCAATCGAGATGGCCACAATAATAACCGCTCTTAGATGGGTTGTAGATACTAAGTTTTATAACAGATAATTCAATACGTGAAGATTTGGTGATAGAGGTAAAGCATCTTCTTTTAAATATTATAAGCCTTGGTTTAGTTATTCAGTTCTGTTGGATTCCAGCCCACCATGGAATATATGGCAATGAAATTGCTGATAAATTAGCTAAAAGATACTAACCTAATTAGAAGAATTTAACCTTAAGTATATATATATATATTTTTTATTATTATTTATTCATTTATTTTGTTAGTTTGTTTTATTTTGTTTATTTTGTTTCGTTAGTTTGGTTTTTTCTTTGAATTTATTTTTATGATTTAAAGTATCATTTGCCAACGTCCTTGTCACAAACTCCTGTGTAGTAGTCCAGTAGGTGGCGGTATATGGGGAAAAACTATGATCCTCCACTAAACTAGAAAAAGAAGAAGATCTCTGCATCCGGTACGTCACGGACTAGGTCACGTGTCTTGGCCACATAACGCGGAAGCAAATCGCTCCTGTATGATGCCCTGCGCCACTGAGCAGTTTCCATAGGAATGAATGGGCGGCCATTTTCGGTCTGTGGTCCATCTTTTAATATGTCCATGGTTTGTGCCAGAGCCATGAGAGAGAAGAGTTGCGACCATTTTGCGACACTCTCTGATCTCGCCGGCAGGGTGGTCACGTGGTTCATGTAAGCCTGTATAGTTCAAAAACAGGCCGCGCTGCCGTGTTCTTCAATGGGACTGCCAGCAGCGATTGCAATATTGAATGGTAAATATAAATTAAAAAACACAAGTACTTATCTGACCATTGTTGCATATTTGTAAACGTCAGTTTTACATTTGGAGTGGTAGGGTGACAACTGCAAGCTACTTAGATACGTTTTTAAGTTTGAGGTAAAGCTTCACGTTCGTGTAAGCATGGGTAGCACATGGGTAGCACTGACTTTAGTGGCTTAACCTCACTTCATCTGTTCTGAAATCAAAGACGATTCAAGATGTTCATTTTAGCGCAACTGGACTAAATATAAATAAACAAATTAAATATTTTTTATTTGTTTTTTTTTCCACAATGTCTTTTTAAAAAAAAAAAAAACGATTTATGATGACTATATGCTCTGTAACCTTGGGTGTCTTGAAAGGCGCCTCTAAATTAAATGTATTATTATTATTATTATTTTTAAGTGTTCTTGATTTTGCTTGTAATTCCGATTCACGTACCCGTGGTCAGAGAGCGATTGAGAAAGCAGAGTCAACAGTCCATTTAGCATTTAGTGTCCAGGCAACTTCTTCTGATGAGTCAGGAGCTGACCACACAACCATGCTACTTTTAAGACTAAGCCGCACACAAAGTATCACATATATTAAAGAATAACAAATTAAAGTTTTATTAAACAATGGGTCTGACAACAATAATGTGTGTGTGTGTGTGTCCAACTTGAAAAACAACAAAGTGAAGGAACAGGGATGAATATTGTATATATAAGTGTTGACAAGAGAGGAATACGGTGAGGAAAGGAGACAATTAAAAAAGCAATACAAGTAAAATGGACCACTCGTTATAAAACCCTGCAGCAAATGCAGATTCCACTGCATAACATCTGCACACTGCAAAGGAGTAGGCGATGGTAAAGCTGGACCCAGTGTTTGAGATGCCAGATATATCAGGCTGAGGTTTGTGGAACCAAAAACAAGTGGGAACAAGGACTAAGAACAACAAAGCAAACATACAGTAAGTGAACAAGAACAGCAAAGTAGAGCCAGGGGCTATCAATAAATAAAACAATGTTAGTCATGTGTGGAACAAGAACAACAAATGTGTAAACAGGTGTGCGTGTATGTCTAACTTGTAAAACAAGAACAAAGTGAAGGAACAGGGAGGAATATTATAAGTTATTAATAAACAAAGAAAATACTCCACAAACATCAGGCTGAGGTTAAGGATAGTAAAGTGCATCAGGTCGAAAGGAAGGACGACAATCGCAGCAGTTGCCGCCACCACCACCAACAGCCGTCGCCAGCACAAGCCGCCACCACTAGCAGCAGAAGGCGACACCACCATCCTTCGCCACCACCAGCCAGCTCAAGCAGCCATCGCCTCAAGCAGCAGCGACCTGCAGCAGCAGTGTTATCCGGCACCAGCCAGCTCAAGCAGCCATCGCCTCAAGCAGCAGCGACCTGCAGCAGCAGCCATCAGCATCCACCATCATCAGCATCCACCATCAGCAGCATCCACCATCAGCAGCATTCACCTTCAGCAGCATCCACCATCAGCCGCATACACATAACCGCTATGTCAGTGACACAATTAGGCCTAGGCATTTTTTATTCATACTATAGCTGTGAGAATTGTTCAGAAAAATCACCTCCATAGTCGCCCTGGAGTCACAGGCCGACAGTCGCCTGCAAGAATCTGGGAAACCTATTATAGGATATTCTGTCCAGAAATTAAACATTTAGAAGAGTACGTGACACTTTGCTTTGATAGTTATATGCCTCTGATTGGAGATTGTCGGCAGCTCCTCCAAACTAATGTTTGTACCTTCAACTAAAAATGACAATTAAATTACACTCAATCATTTCACAACAATTTGATTAGCAAGACAATTATTGATGTCCATTGCCAATACATGAATACATACTCATTACAAAGGCCTTGGAAGTCGAGGCAGTGGGGTCAGAGGACGCCCCCCCCCTTCCACTCCTACCATCAACGGCCGACCTTCGTTATTGGCGAGAGCCAGCTCCTCCGATGTGGTGAAGGGCGGTGGAGCGGTCCTCCTCCCAGTCGTATTAAATTTGTTTTATTTGCTGCAGGTAATCAACATGTGACTAAAGGTGAGCCTAGGCCATTGCAAATCATATGCTAGATTCACCTGAAATTATTCAAATGGATGCTTACAACTTACCACATTGAATATTATTTAAATATTTATTTTTGACTAGGCCCCATGTTCGTAGGAGCGTGCTGGCACCACATATATGGGGGTAACAGGCATGATGATAAATGATATTTTTAGACAATAAGCAGAATCTTTTCACTTATGAATTAACACAGAGGGCTATTTTTTGCCAGCACGCCACCCTAGCCATATTATGGGCAACCCTGTTCCCCATTGCTGTGATTTGGACTTTGAATTCCTCATAGGAATTCATAATACACCACGCATGCTCGATTCACTTTGCATAAGGGGGAGTCAAATGACGTGATAAACACACCTTTTATGTGAACGTGCATGGAACCTAAAGCGGAAAACCTGGTTGGACTAATTTAATCTAAAGTGAGTGTCGTGGAACCATTTAACTCTCACTTCGGGTTGCGTCTCTGTCGAACCAGGTTTTCCCAAGAAAGCCTGGGTATGTTCAGCGAGGTTCGTGATATACTCCCCTCACAAGTTTCCTTTGTATTTACCAACGATGTGAGAGTTTCCTAATATTTTGCTGTCAGAAGAATCAGAGAAATAAGTTCTTTATCACACAGACATAAATTACTAAAATGACAACAAAACAAAACAAAGCGAATCAAAAGCTGGAAAATGTTTAATCCTGATGAAAAGAAAAACTAAAAGCATTAATTTCGACAAATACCGGACAGAGCTCTCAATCAAAGCGCCCCGTTACCCTGTGTGAAAGCACCCCATTGCCCGTGTGCTTGAGCATGTGCACACTCAAATCGCTTGGGTCGCTGTAGCTGGCGTTGCAATGCACTAACAGGCAGGGCTTCTAACCGGAGTGAGTCTTCATGTGGATCTTCAGGGTGCCTTTCAGACTGAAGCCCTTCGTGCATTGGTCACACCTGTAGGGATTCTCGCCGGTGTGAGTTCTCATGTGGATCTTCAGGCCTCTGTTCCGACTGAAGCGCTTTGTGCATTGGTCACACTTGTAGGGCTTCTCGCCGGAGTGAGTTCTCATGTGGGTCTTCAGGTTGCCTTTCAGACTGAAGCACTTTGTGCATTGGTCACACTTGTAGGACTTCTCCTTGGAGTGAGTCCTCATGTGGATCTTCAAAGTACCTTTCTGACTGAAGCGCATCGTGCATTGGTCACACTTGTAGGGCTTCACCCCAGAGTGAGTCCTCATGTGGGTCTTCAGGCCTCTTGTCTGACTGAAGTGCTTTGTGCATTGGTCACACTTGTAGGGCTTCTCGCCGGAGTGAGTTCTCATGTGGGTCTTCAGGTGGCCTTTCTGACTGAAGCTCTTCGTGCATTGGTCACACTTGTAGGGCTTCTCGCCGGAGTGAGTCCTCATGTGGACGTTCAGGTCGCCATGCCGAGCGAAGCGCTTTTTGCAATGGTCACAGCTGTAGGGTTTCTCCCAGGTGTGAGTCTTCATGTGGCCCTTCAGGTGTTCACTTAGACTGAAGCGCTTCCTGCATTGGTCACACCTGTGGGGTTTCTCACCGGTGTGGGTCCTCATGTGCATCTTGAGGGTGTAGCTATGACTGTAGTGCTTTGCGCATTGGTCACACCTGTAGGGCTTCTCCCCGGAGTGCGTACTCATGTGGATTTTCAGGTTGCCTTTCTGACTGAAGCTCTTCGTGCATTGGTCACACCCGTACGGCTTCTCGTCTGGTCGGGTCCTCATGTGTACGATCATATTGGCATTGTTGGGAGAAACCGTCCACCAACCATCCACCGCCAGTGGGCCCTCCCCTTTTCCGTAAACGCTCAGGATCCGCAGCTCCCCGCTGTGACTTGACATGTGGGAGGAGCCAGGGGCGTCCACACCCAGACTCTCCGAGGTGGCACCACGCTGCGTGCTGCAGTCTCTGATGTCATTGACGTCTTCTTCAGAGAGGAAACAAAGAGAGAAAGTAATGGTATTAATTAATTATTTGCACAAAGGGATACAGCATGTACTTTTACACACTGGTGTATTGGAAGAAGTATATTTTGACATTCTTTCTTTCTAACGTCTTTTTGTTTATTATGCATTTTCCTTGTTCCCCTTGGGGGGGGGTCAAGGGTCAAAGGCGTCAGCTGAGAAGGCACCGCTACGTCTCCGCCTTTGAAGGATGTGGGGAGGTCATAAAGACACAACCCAGGTCATCTGTGGTTTCCGATCACCTGCTTTACCAATACTGTAGTTATACTGGGAATCAGAGCGGATTCAGCATTCCTGACACCTGTCATGAAGAAGATCATCATTTTACTATAAAACTGCATAGTAGTCCTTGTGTTTTAGCAGGGTGACGGTCATGATGCTTTTCAAAAGAGGACCAGCGCAGTTAGAATCGAGTACATTCTCAGTTGGTAGGTCAGTTGGCTTGCATGGATGCAATGTGTATTACTAACCTACAGCGGGCATGCCTCCACCAATATCCTCTTCAACCTTGATTGAAATGGTGTCTGGGGTCTCCGGCTTTCCACATAAAGAAGGAAACACATTTTAATTTCCTTTCATTTGCACAGAATAGTTGTTAATCCCCAATTACGATGGACTGGATTCCCCCAACCTGCTCTAACGGCGATTTGAATTCGCCCTTCATAAGGGTCTGCAGAAGAGCAATTCTTATCTTTCTGCTTCCGATACGTTTTTGGTAGGGATGTGTCGGTCGGGATTCGTTACAACGAACGAATCCCGAACGTGAACGACAAGAACTGGTTCCCCAAAACAAGAAGAACTGGTTCTTTGATTCTTTTTTTTTAACATAAACCAAACATATGGTCACGTAAATAAAATATACAAACGAACAGAGCTCCGTCTCCCCGCGACTTCCATTGATTGAGTCTACAACTTTCTCAAAGATTCAGCCAATGAGAGGTAGCAATGGTGTTGGAATGGCACCTGGGTAAACCAATGACAAGGCGGTACCGTCGAATATGCGCGCTCTCTCTCTCTGACGTTTCTTGGTTCATACCATTCGACTCATATATCCCCCTACATTTTTTCGAAAATAGACTTGACCTCCATCTGTTTATTGGATAAACGCATTTCCCAATCCCAGGAGTCTTTGCTCCATTCTACGTCAATTTAAGAACAAACAAAGAAATTAAACTGCAGTTCGTATTATTTATTTATGACCATGCAAGTTCTGTAATGCCTGAACAATGAAGAATTAAATGTAAAGTAAAATAAAATTATAAATGTAAAACCATGAATGAAATATAGAGAGTAAGCAAGTGGTATAAATATTGGTGGGACTTTCGACATACTATATAGCAGGCATCTCCAAACGGCGGACTGCGGTCTTGACGGTCCTATCCGGACCCACGACCAATTAAAAAAAAAAAAAAATTATAAAAAAAAGTTTTTTTATTTTTTATTTTTTTTAAGATGTAATCTAACGTGACAAACGAATCAAAACGAACGAATCAAATAAACGAATCGTTATAGTGAACTGAACTGAAAGAACTAGTTCCCGGAAAATAATCATTTTGCCCATCCCTAGTTTTTGGAGAAGCTGAGACCGTTTTTTGAGACCAAAATTGTACCGGGGGGCGAAACGTGTACCGCCTACGTAATCTGTGTTCGAAATTTCCAAACCTGCCTGGCAACGGACGAACGATGACGTGGGAAGGTTCATGAATATTCACAAACATTCGCGCTCATTCATTGAGCGTCACAAGACGAAATAACATTAAGCAGATAACACTTATTTTACAAATGACATTTATTAGCGTTGCTAACTTTATAATTGCATTGTATTTAATTGTTTAATAGCATTTAGCTAGTAAACTGAGTGTATTAACACAAGCTAGCTAAACTATGATACACTTTAAAACACTCAGTTTACTAGCTAAATTCAATACAATACAAATATAAAGTAAAAAAAAGTGTTGTCTGTATTATGTTATTTCTTCTTTGGCAACATGGGCGCGAAGCAACGGACAATCGTGTCGAACGATGACGTAATGTTTCGAACGCGAATTACGAAGGTGGTACAATTTTCACCCCGATACAATTTTGGTGCGACAGTGCCAATCACCAAGTTGGCCTCTCCCCCTGGCGCCCTATTGGCTGGATTAACACAATGACGACAGGTAAGCGACGGCAAACAGCCATTTGCGTACAGAGTCAGTTGAACAAGTTGATCAAGCCTCTTGTGCTGAAGAAAATGACAGCAGCTTCCCCAGACCAACGAGTCTGGAAATAGCCAGGCTACACGTACGACTCATTAAATCCTAGAGGTGTGAGCTTTCTAAGGGTGTGTGCTGGAGTTGTAACAGAGGAAGCCTCTCTTTTGGATGCTGAATGAGAAGATGATTTCCAACCTGCACACTCAGCTCCTCGTGGCAGACCAGCCGCTCGCCGCGCTCCAGGCTCTTGGCCGCACTGTGGTCCGCAGACAGCAAGTTCAGGGCCTCCACTTCAGACGCGGTGAAGAGGGTGTTATGGCCGTCCACCGCCAGTGGGCCCTCCCCTTTTCCGTAGACACTCAGAATCTTCAGTTCCTCGCTGTGACTGGCCATGTGAGAGGAGCCAGGGGCGTCCTCACCCAGAATCTCTGAGGTGGCGTTGCGCTGATTGCTACGGTCTCTAAAGGCATCGCAGTCTTCTGCAGAGGGAGAAAAAAAAGGTAAAAAAGTAATTGTTTTGATACATTATTTGCATAAAGGGAGGCATTGTGTATTTTTACACGTGAAAGAAACTTTTTAAATGTATGCAACATTGACACAGAGGGTTTAAAATGTGAGCTGCTGACAAAGATTCACAGTTTTGGGGAGGGACGTCTCCTCCAGCACCCTCCTCCCTAGACTCAAAGCTCAAGTGGTTTGCCAGGTTAAGGAAACTCAACGAACACCAGCGCAAAGTGATCTGAGCACAACATGACAAGCGAGGCAAGCACAATTTCTATTTGGACACTAAAAGGCAACAACGTGTCCTTCCCTCTAAGCTGATCAGCTAACATTGCATGCATTATGAATTTATTGATGTTTGAGAATGATAAACCAGCTCATGTGGCATCTGTCTTGAAACCCTGATTCCATCTTTGAAATGTAACTCCCAAGTTTGACTCGTCTTTTAGCAGGGCTCTGGTCCTGATGCTTTTCCAAAGAGGATCAGGCTTTTTAGCGCAGGTAGAATCTAGTACATTCTCAGTTGATCAAGGTTGTTTTCTTGCATAGATGCAATGTTTATTACTAACCTCCAGCGGGCAAGCCTCCACCAATATCCTCTTCAAGCTTGATTGAAATGGTGTCTGGGGTTTGCTGCTTTCCACATAAAGAAGGAAACAAACACAAGACATATTCTGTCATTTTCACAGAACAGTTTTCAATCCCCACTACCGACAGATTAGGCGTTTTTACACTGCCAAGCTGGTTCGGTCGCGGCTTGGCACGCCCTGCAATTTCAATGTCTTGCCTGCCTATTTTTTTTTTTGGATTCAAGACCCTCGCATGCAAGAATGAGTTCACATCTGAATGTGGGCTAAAAAGCGATTAACTATTTACAAGTGCAAAAATGCCAAAATATTTCTTTATTCTGCTAACCACCAGTTCCTCGCTGTGACTGGACATGTGGGAGGAGGAGCCAGGGGCGACAACACCCAGGCTCTCTGATGTGGCGCCACGCTGAGTGCTACGGTCTCCAAAGGCATCGCAGTCTTCTGCAGAGGGAGAAAAAAAGGAAAAAGTAATTGTTTTGATACATTATTTGCATAAAGGGAGGCATTGTGTATTTGTACACGGGAAAGAAACTATTTAAATGTACGCAACATTGACACAGGGGGTTTAAAATGTGTACTGCAGACACAGATTCACAGTTTTGGAGAGGGACGTCTCCTCCAACACCCTCCTCCCTAGACTCAAAGCTCAAGTGGTTGGCCAAGTTAAGGACACTCAACGAACACCAGCGCAAAATGATCTGATCACAACATGACATGCGAAGCGCAATTCTATTTCGACACTAAAAAGCAACAACGTCTCCTTCCCTCTAAGCTGATCAGCTAACATTCATGCATTATGAATTCATTGATGTTTGAGAATGATAAACCAGCTCATGTGGCATCTGTCTTGAAACCATTCTGGGCTCTTGGCTGATTCCATCTTTGAAATGCAACTCCCAAGTTTGACTCGTGTTTTAGCAGGGCGCTGGTCATGATGCTTTTCCAAAGAGGACCAGGCTTTTTAGCGCAGTTAGAATCTAGCATCAGCCTAGAATTTATGCTGCCTAGAATCTACCAAATCAAAGAAAAAAAATACTCAATGAGTAATGTACACACCTTCACTTTTAAAATGGGGCTGCATAGACTTTAAGGACAGCTTTGTGCCTACAAATATGCGTTTCCAGGTTTTCTGTCTGGCAGGCAACATCCCTTGAGAAGCTGCTGAATGTAAGCACTTGATGAGCTGGCCTGCGTAGAGAGAACAAAGAAAAATCAGTACTCAATTTTTTACCTTGTATGTATTCCAGGTGCAAGTTGTAAGAAGATACAAGAGAGGCATGTTTGGTGAATTACATTAGCCTAATGCTTAAAATGAGTTCTATGAAATGATATTACATCCTTGATTTGTTTACATATTTTATAGTTCATCTCAACAACCCAATACCATTACATCAAGCTCCGCCGAAATCGGCTAATAACCCTTTGATTTGAATCAGAATAATAGTGCGTTTCAGGTACACTTTTTTCCCGTTAATAACCAGTTATATCTGGGAGTACAAGGCCCAATCCCGTTTCTTTGCTCACTGTCTCAACCCTATATCTCAACCCTAACCCTCATTGCTCATGCTCATTGCTACCCCTCATTGCTACCCTAACCGATCCCCTACCAAATGGGACAACCCTACCCTGTGACGTCATCATGGCCTCCCCGTGCCCCCTAGCAGATAACCAGACCCCTGGTAATGTTACAAGAGACAGACTGGCTGCCATTGTCTCGGGCAACGAGCAAGACCCATTGTAAAGATGTTTAACCTGAAATGGTATTTATATTTTGGCCTAGTGTAAGTGCACCCTTAGATAATAATAATCAGTTATGAACAAGAACACTTTAGAAGAAACACTTTATTTAAATAAGAAACACTGAACAACACATCTAAAAATACACACACAAGCATCTAAAAATACACACACACTCAGCTTTTGAGAGAATGGTGGAGAATCACATCTTCTCCACCATTCCGCCAACTTTGCCTCGCTCTCCTCATGCCTCGCCTGCTCCCTGGCACTCTCCTCTTGGAAGGGGTGGGGTGGTGGAAGAGGTGCCTGGGGTGGAGGAGCATGAGGGAGAGGTGGGGGGGCTGGTGGCAGTGGACTCAACGATGTCCTGAAAGAAAACGAATAAGAAGGAATTAGGAATTATGTGCCAGAACTGGGTGATATGGCCATATGTTACGTACAATATATAATAGCTATGTACACAATATAGTACTGCCAAAAATTACATTGATTAACCATGTAATATTACTAATATAATATAATATATTTGTATATATAATATTACTTATAGAATGTTACTAATATAATATATTAGTATAAAGCTTATTTTTAACCTGGAGTCACTAGAACATGGAAGATCTGGATATCATACGACATGATATCCAGCCCGGTCTTGCAGCCCGACGGCCGGGCTGCAGAGTGGGCCGCCCGACCCCGGTTCTCGGCCGGGCTGCAGAGCACGATCACGGGCTGCAGCCCGGCCGAGAACCGGGGTCGGGCGGCCTGCGAAAGTCCGACGGCCGGGCTGCAGAGTGGGCCGCCCGACCCCGGTTCTCGGCCGGGCTGCCGAGCACGATCACGGGCTGCAGCCCGGCCGAGAACCGGGGTCGGGCGGCCTGCGAAAGTCCGACGGCCGGGCTGCAGAGCCCGTGATCGGACTTTCGCGATCTTCCGCGAAAGTCGGCCACAGACTCGGCCCGAGAGTCCGCGGCCGGGCTTCGAATCCCGTGGCCGGGCTGCAGAGTATAATTTATAAAATAATTACTAGTTAATTACAGAGAAAATACTTACATTTGTGTTTTTCCAATCCTGTCGCATCTTTTCGCCCTCCATCTTGTCTAGGATATTTCTTGATTTTCCGTTTTCTCGCAAGGTATTGTGGGAGCAAGTCAGAACTGAAGCGCTTTGAGGGTGCCCATCGAAAATCTCAATTTTGAGGGGATGTTAGCTAGGGCTGGGCATCACTAGGTACCCCACGATACGATACTATCACGATATTTTACCCACGATAACGATAATATCACGATACAGCGATTCTGCGATTATCGATATATTGCAAGAAATTTCACCCACGATACATCACGATATCTGTGTCACTGAAGAAATTCTTGTTGTTGTTAAATGTTAACAATTATTGTGTTCTATATTATATCTATGGTTCTGCTCGCCTTTGAAAAAACGGAGGCTCAAGTGCGCTGATTTGGAATGTCTGTATTCTTGACGTCATCAGGAATCTCAGCTCCTCCCCTTACTCTGCCTGGCCCGCCCAGAGACGTTGGCCCGCCAATGAGACTCGACCGTGCGAGCGCCACATGCGTGTGTGTTTGTGTGAACACACACACACACTGTAACGCAAGTGTTTCTTGTCGGTTCTTTGACGTGTCTTGTATTTCCACAACGAGACTGTTGTGGGGGTTATCTGAGCCATGGTTGGGAAGGAATTGGGGGAAAGGAACTTTGGCTTTGACTGGCTGAAGTACATGAACTGCGACATGCCGCCGGTTGCCGCGAGGCACCATCGCCCGGCAGCCGGCAGCAGGCAGCGCCCGGTTCAGTCGACTTCAGGTTGATGTGAAAGTGGAAAAACCAGAGACGTCGCAGAACCCGACAAAGTCGTTTGTGATTCATTATATCGGCCGTGATAATATGTATTAAATGATAAATGATAAAGCGCTGCCCGGCAACGATCCCTTTCTCCTCCTTGTCGTGGTTCAGTCTACTTCACATTGATGAGGACGTTGAAGAACCAGGAACGTCGGAGAACCCAACGCGGTCGTTTGAGATTCATAATATCGGCTCACACATCTTTTGGCGGTTATAATATATATTATGATATAGATATCTATGTAGGCTATATGATAATATTTTGATATAGAGCTCCAGGACTCCCGTGTGTTCTAGAATATTTACAGAACACGGCTAAAGGCTGTGTGCGCCTCGCCATTGCGATACATCCACTGTAAACAGAGCGAATGGTACCGTGGCTGCAAGCTGCTCAGGGCCACACCCCCACCCTCCTCCTTGACCCGCCTCGCTCCTCCTCATTTGCATTATAGCTACAGACACCAAACAGCGCATTTGGGGGAAGCTCAATGTGCGACTGGCTCGGAGTGGCTGTAACTCTGCACCACGGCTGAATTTCGGGAACGTCTTTGAATACTGTGTTAGTTGCCCACTAATACCTATATTAAAGAATACATAAAATAGCATGCCATGGGATATCGATATTTGGCGTCAGCATATCGATAACGTCCCGCAAGACGAAATATCGCGATATGTCGTAGTATCGATATTTTGGCACACCCCTAATGTTAGCCCTCCCCCTTACCCCTTAAAGCTACATTAAAGAGTATTGGGACATGACTCCACGGCGCGTGAACGCGCAACAGCGAGGGCTAGGGCTGAGATTTTCTATGTAGCAAAGGAATGAGATTGGGCCCAAGAGGGTAGAAGGGGGCGAAAACACGGGTTACCTGGAACGCACCATATGTATTTAGGATGAGTTTTAACAGGTCAATCTCCTCATCAGTAAAACGTTAGAACTACTGCGGTCCAGTGGCCGGTAGAATACAGTTGTATTCGTTTGTTGTAGTATGAGCAGACATTGTTAAACATTGCATTCCCTTGGTATCCAAGCAGTAGAGATAAGTGCCTGTAGCCCCTTTGTTGAATTGTGCCCATTCTCGTGTGATGCCCCATGCTTGCGGAGATGCACACTCGACTTACAGTGTGTGTATTTATAGGAATGAATGGGCGGCCATGTATTAGTCCACTGTCCTTTCTCTATAATTGGTCCATGGTATTTATTTACACACATAACTGATACTATCTACCGTAACATTAGCGACAGTAACTTGACTGTTAGCTGTAGCGCTAATGCTAAAGCAGCATTATAATGCTAACAAGGTAAACATATACAGTAAAGCAACACAATGATATGGCGTTAGTTAACTTACTTTTTCGAGGTTTGTAGCTGAGCCGAGGAGAGTTGGTACTGATCCAGACTTGATTTTCAGACGTTGAGCAAGTCCAGCTCTGTATTGGCCCAAGTTGAGGAAGCAGTCGTCAGTGAAATGTTTGGCGCTGCCGTGTTCTAGCAACGGGACGGCCATATGTACCTGACCTCATCTGACTCCCGCGCTGCGTTTGTATCCAGTAGGCGTGGCCTATGACGTATTGGCTCCGGCTTCCTCATCCGTCTAAAGATGCTGCCAGAGCATGGACATAATAAAGGATGGACCACGGACTGGCCGCCCATTCATTCCTATACAAACTGCTCAGTGGCGCAGGGTAACATACAGGAGCGATTTGTTTCGGCGTTATGGGGCCAAGACACGTGGCCTAGTTCGTGACGTACCGTATGCAGAAATATAGAACGCATGCGTGCCCACCCCCCCCACTCCGGTCCAACAACAATATAAAATGATACCGTAATGCACCTGTTCTTTGTCTTTGGATCTTTTGAATAAATGGATCAATACATGATGAATCACAATGATCGCAAGCAGAGGACCGTGAGAGTTATTGAGCAGCAGATGAACCAGTCCAAAAATCGGACACGTTAACGGAGCACTGAACTAGGCCCTCTCGGATGCCATTTGTTTCACTACGACTCCTTTCAGCTGCACACCCCTCTTCCCCAGCGAGATAACAGCTTATAAAACGCTTGAGGTGGCGTTTTGAAGAGAAAAAACTGAATTTTTTTTAGGACATGGCATGAAGGTAATTATGAGCCTTTGATTGATATCCAGACATTTTTTGCGGAGACACATTCCTGTTCCCCACTTGTATTGGAGTGAACGGAGATATCTACTTCTGGGTCCCATGATTTGAGGGACCCGTCCACAGCCCGCTTAAACAGCTGCAATACCAGGCTTGGCCGCTGAGCACTGGTGGATGGCGGAAGTATGCAGTGTTCCTGGGGGCTTGTGCCAGAGCCATGAGAGAGAAGAGTTGCGACACTCTCTAATCTCGCCGGCAGGGTGGTCACGTGGTTCATGTAAGCCTGTATAGTTCAAAAACAGGCCGCGCTGCCGTGTTCTTCAATGAGACTGCCAGCAGCGATTGCAATATTGAATGGTAAATATATATTAAAAAACACAACTACTTTTCTGACCATTGTTGCATATTTGTAAACGTCAGTTTTACATTTGGAGTGGTAGGGTGACAACTGCAAGCTACTTAGATAGTAAGTAAGTAAGTAAGTTTTATTTATAGAGCACATTTACACACAGCATACTATGGAAGCATATATGTAGCAAAATTCAAATGGCAATGCAATTTGGAATTCCATTATGCATTTGACAATGCATTATGCAATTTTATAATGTAATTTGTAAATACGTTATTCAAAGTGTATTTTAAAATGCAAAGTGACAATGCAATCCTCAATTAAATTTGCAAAAGTTCTAACAATACAAATAGAATAACATTTTGTCAAATTCTTTGAGTTCCTTTATACAAATTGAAAAGCTATAGCGTCCCCGTGATTGCAATCCACTTCGCCACGCTCCTTGTGTTGCGATATTGAAATGACATTTCAATCCGCAAAACGGAATCCAAAACGGAATCCAAAGAGGGAATCCAAAGAGGAATCCAAAAAGTCAATATGCAAAGTGGCAAACGTATCAGCCAATCAGCGTCTGGGCGGGAACTACGTCACTTGCTCGTAATTTCCTTGTTCGTATGTGTCAGGTCCATGGTCACCAATGGTGATTATTGATACGCTCCGAAGTTTGGCCGATGATGTGGAGAACAATCGTGTTGAAGACACAGATGCAGTAGATAGAGTGCGTGTTCTGGGAGATAGGATAGACGACTTATCCTCACGGGTACGTTTTGACGCCAGTGTGGTAAACACAAAGATTTCCAAAGTGCTACAGGCACTGGGTGCGAAACATAGGGTCGGGAGACCCACCGTCTCCACCCACTCCTCACCTACAAAGCTCTCCACAACCTAGCCCCCAGTTACCTCTGGGACCTCCTCCAAGAATACACTCCCTCCCGCTCCCTCCGCTCAACCTCTGCTGGACTACTATGTATCCCCACATCACGACTCATTACGAATGGGTGCCCGGTCATTCAGCTGTTCAGCACCCAGGCTCTGGAACTCCCTCCCCCCACACATTAAACAGTCTGACACAATAGAAAGTGACGTAGTTCCCGCTGGTGGCTGATACGTTTGCCACTTTGCATATTGACTTTTTGGATTCCTCTTTGGATTCCTCTTTGGATTTCCTCTTTGGATTCCGTTTTGGATTCCGTTTTGCGGATTGAAATGTCATTTGAATATCGCAACACACGGAGCGTGGCGAAGTGGATTGCAATCACGGGGACGCTATAGCTTTTCAATTTGAATAAAGGAACTCAAAGAATTTGACAAAATGTTATTGTATTTTTATTGTTATAACTTTTGCAAATTTAATTGAGGATTGCATTGTCACTTTGCATTTTTAAAATACACTTTGAATAACGTATTTACAAATTACATTATGAAATTGCATAATGCATTGTCAATTGCATAACGTAATTACTTATTGAATTGCAAATTGCAAATTGCATTGCCATTTGAATTTTGCTACATATATGCTTCCATAGCATACACTGACCAAAGTGCTGTACAATAAGATAAAAAATAATAAAAATAATAATGATAATTAAAAATAACAATAATAATAATAATAAATAAAGATAAAAAGTGAATAAAATACAACAACACAACAATACATAGAGGTCATAATAATACAAAGGGGGAACATTCATTTCCAGGGCCTACCACACAGACATGAACAGGAGGTAGGCTAAAAGGTCAAGGGGCAAGGAAGGCCAGGGAGTAGAGGTGGGTTTTTAGCCTAGATTTGAAGGCAGAAATGGAGGGGGCGGATCTAATATCCAGGGGGAGCTGGTTCCACAGACGTGGAGCAGCAATGGCAAAGGCTCTATCACCTCTCTGCTTGAGCCGTGAGTGTGGCACATACAGAAGCCCTTTGTTAGAGGATCTGAGGGACCTTTGGGCAGAGTGGGGCTGAACAAGCTCAGTGATATAGGCCGGGGCCAGCCCATTGAGTGCCTTATAAACAAATAAAACAATTTTAAATTGGATCCTAAAAATAACTGGGAGCCAGTGCAAGTAGGCCAGAACGGGTGTGATGTGCTCGTGCCTCATGGTGCCAGTTAAAAGACGCGCAGCTGCATTTTGGACCAGCTGCAGACGTCTGAGTGAGGATTGGGGGAGGCCAAGGTAGAGGGAATTGCAATAATCCAGCCGTGATGTAATAAAGGCATGGATAACTATCTCGAGGTTGTGTGGGATAGGAAGGATTTGAGGCGGGAGGTCACTCTGAGCTGGTAAAAACTATTTTTGACTACAGTGCTGATCTGTTTGTCAAGACAGAGTTCAGAGTCGAGGATGACACCAAGGTTTCTGGCATGGGGTTTGACAAGAGGCGTGAGGTGACCTACGTTTGACAGTGCAGTGTGTCTTGCCTTGGAGGGACCAAAAATTATGACTTCAGTCTTGTCACCATTTAGCTGGAGGAAGTTGTTAGCCATCCAGTTTCTGATGTCTTCAAGACAGACCAGGAGAGATTGGATGGAGTCCCTAGATTTTAAGGGCAAGTACAGCTGCGAATCATCGGCATAGAGGTGAAAAGAGATCTTATGCTTTCTAATAATGTCACCCAGTGGGAGCATATACAGGCTGAAGAGCATGGGACCCAGGATGGACCCCTGGGGGACCCCATATGAGACAGGGGCGGATGATGACGAGAACTGACCAATAGAGACAGAGAAAGTCCTATGTTTAAGGTAAGAGCTGAACCAGAGTAGTGCAGTCTCCCTAATGCCCACCTGCTGGTCCAGGCGGGTGAGGAGGATGATGTGATCTACAGTATCAAAAGCAGCACTGAGGTCAAGTAGTATTAAGATGGCATTATCACCAGAGTCCAGAGTGAGGAGGAGATCATTGGTTACTTTGAGCAGGGCTGTTTCGGTGCTGTGAAGGGATCTAAAACCTGATTGAAGAGGTTCAAGTATGTTGTGGGAGGTCAGAAAGGGAGTCAACTGAGACAGAACAGCTTTTTCTAGGACTTTGGAGATAAAAGGAAGCTTAGAGATGGGACGGTAATTATTCAGGCATTTAGCATCAAGGTTGTGTTTCTTTAACAGGGGTTGGACAACCGCATGTTTAAAACATGAGGGGACAGTGCCAGATGTAAGGCATGAATTTAGAATTATTTGAATTGAAGGGCCAACTGCATCAAAAACATCCTTAATGATAGAGGAGGGAATGGCATCATGGGGGAATGCAGTGGGTTTCATGTGCAATACTAATTCCCGCAGGTCAGAGAGAGAAATGGGCTGAAATTGGTTAAAAATAACTGGTGTACCAAAGTAATCAGGTGGAGTGGGTGATGGGGAGGGGGTAAACAGTGATCTGATGTCCTCTATTTTGTTAATGAAGAACTTAAGGAATTCCTCACAGGTAGCAGTAGATACATCAGCATCTGGGGAGTTAACAGGGTTGATAACAGAGTTAATAGTGCTAAATAAAATGTTTGGTCTGTTTGAGTGTTTACTGATCAAATCAGAGAGGTGCTTTGCCCTGGCTTTTTTTGCTGCAGCCTGGAAAGCAGCTAAAGCAGTTTTAAAAATTTCAAAGGAGACAGTAAGGTGATCCTTTTTCCATTTTCTTTCGGCTTTACGACAGGCCTGCCTGAGAGAGCGGGTGGCCTCATCCAACCTATATCGAGATTTTAGTTTGGGGCGGATGTATGTGAGAGGAGCTACAGAGTCATGTATGGAGGAGCAGGAAGAGTGGAAAAGGCTGACTAATTAATCTGGGCTGGAAGAGGATGATGCTGCTGTTGCAATGGTAGAAGCAACAGTTTGACTGAGAAAGCTATCAGAAAACTGGGCTGCAGTAAGAGAGTTTATATGGCGAGAGTAATGGCCTTGAGCTCTAGTAGCTGGCAGATGATTGGAGAGGGTAACATCAAACATAATAGGTCTGTGATCAGAGAAAGTCGCATCCTCAATTACAATATTATCAACAGAAAAACCATATGATAAAATAAGGTCAAGTGTATGTCCCAGTAAATGTGTAGCTTTGTTTATATGTTGAGTGAGACCAAAGGCATCTATTAAACCACATAATTCGTTGACCATGGGTCTGTCTGGACAGCAGACATGGATATTAAAGTCACCAAGTATGAGCAGACGATCGTACAATGACACAAAATGGGACAGAAAGTCAGAGAATTCTGTTATAAAGTCTTTGTCAGGCTTAGGGGGTCTATAGATCAGAACACAAGCCAGTGGGGACGTGGCAGATTCTACAATTATGCATTGCAGTTCGAAAGTGGAAAAACTGCCTACAGAGAGTGTCCGTACTTTAAAATCATTCTTGAAAACGAGAGCTACTCCGCCTCCTCTTCCAACGCACCTTGGCGTGCTAATAAACGAGCAGTTGGTGGGGCAAAGTTTGCTGAAAACAGAAGACTGACCAACTCCAGCGCCTATCCAAGTCTCGGTTAAAAATAGGAAGTCCAGATTGTGACGAGAGAAAAAGTCATTTAAAACGAAAGTTTTGTTCGACACAGACCTGCTGTTGACCAGGGTGGCTTTTGCTGTGGAGTGAATCACAGTCTGGGGGTGACGGCAGTATTCCAGAGGGCGGATGTTCAGGGGATTCACCCCACCGCTACGGATCCGCAATCTCGGACGAGCAGAGCTGACAGGTGTTTGGGGTCGGTGGGGGGTGATGGATAGGCCTACATGGCAGGGGAACCTCGGATCCCACGAACAACGAGCCAGGGAGAGATCATTCCGGCCTGTGAAGTGTTGATGGAGGACTTCCTTGCGGGGTGCAGAGTTGCCTACAGGAGAGGATCGTCCAGGAGAGCCGCGCCGAGACTGGATAGTCGGTATGGCATCCTCCGTTGCTCGATTGTAGATCTTGAAGGAGCGACGAGACCCTCTGTGTATGTAGCGCTTCCTCCGACGGATCCCCGTAACCTGGCAAAGCTGGAGTACATCTTCATCGATGGAACTGATGGCATAGGAGGCAAGCTGTTGGAGCTGCTCCGCGGTGTAGATATATCCCATGTTTAGTAGGCTACAGCAGCTCAGGCAAAGCACAGCGCAAAGCCTCAATCTCCCTGGGAGTAAGTAAGTAAGTAAGTAAAGCTTTTTATTGTCCCCTAAGGGCGATTTTGTTTGCAGCAAGACATCAATAGACAACATAGGACAGAAAGTACAACATGACAGACCAAACATACATGCAGATAGTATATAGATAGTGCAGAGTGTATACAGGCATGCTGATAAGCATCCCTGCATGACATACCCATGTAAATCAGAATAATAATAATAACTACCATGTGTCAAATAAAATACCTTTCATACAGCAGGTAATCATACCTCACACTGCACCAAAAACACCATGTCGGCCCCGGGCTCCAAAATCTAAGTTCAGTAGAGAAATGGCACTGGGGAGTGGGGACAAATGAGAATCTATATCTATTGGTTTTAACTGCAGGGAATCTGAAACGTGACTTAGAAGGTAACAACTGAAACTCAGGATGAAGAGGATGACCATTAGCTGATAAAATAGATTCTGCCTTTTTGTGGACAAATCTATTGTATAGGTCTGCTAGACTACTTTGCTTGGCACCTATGATTTTGCCACCGGCCTTCACTACTTTGGCGAGTGAGGCTTTATCCTTTACGTTCAGATTTCCGTACCAGCATATCATAGAAAAAGATAAAACAGATTCAATGTACGATTTATAAAATATTCTCATAATGGTTTTATCCACATTGAATTTTGCCAATTTACGGAGGCAGGAGAGTCGCTGTTGGCCTTTCTTACATATATTCTCTGTGTTAAGATTAAAATTTAGCCTGTCATCAATTATGCTTCCCAGGTATTTATATGAGCCAACTACCTCTACAGGTTGCCCGTTTCTAGCAGTGACCTGGGTAGGGGGGGACTTGCGCCTATAATCAATGACCATGTCCTTCGTTTTTGATACATTCAAGTGTAAGTGAGCACTATCACACCAGGCTATAAAATCGTTTAAAACAGGACCATGCTCAGATTATTTTCCATTTAAAAGACTAACAATAGCTGAGTCACCTGCCAACTTTAAAATATGTCTGTTTGTGTGCTGGCTACGACAGTCATCAGTGTATAAGATGTATAAAAGAGGGGACAGGACACAACCCTGTGGTGACCCTGTAGAGGACAGGAGCTTTTCTGAGTATACTCCATTTACCCTCACTCTCTGAGTTCTGTCTGTTAAAAAATCCAAAATCCAACCCACTAAACTAAAATCTAATTTAAAATTTCTTAACAGCTTATCAACTAAAATGTGTGGTTGAATAGTGTTAAAAGCTGATGAAAAATCAACAAATAAAATTTTGGCATGAGTGTTGCTACCTTCAAGGTGCTTAAGTATCAGGTTAAGCAGAGTGGCTGTAGCATCCTCAACCCCTCGCCTGGCCCTATAAGCAAATTGTTGTGGGTCCAATAGATTCTCTGTTTTGATGAGGAGCACCTTTTTCATTAGCTTTTCAAAACATTTCATCACCAATGAGGTCAAGGCAATTGGTCTAAAATCATTTAAAACCTTAGGGCGACTGATTTTTGCCACTGGTACAATAGTCGAGTTTTTCCAAATTTTGGGGACTCTCTGTTGGCTCAAGGAGAGCTTAAATATGTAATAAAATATTGGACCAAGTTGTTCAGCGCACGAGGAGAGTAGGTGACCCCCTATGTTATCTGGCCCGGGGCTCTTCTTAACCTTTGAGTGTCTGAAGGTATCTACTACGTCATGCAGATCAAAGGGCGCTGGGGCACTATCCTTTAGGTAGTTTTTTTGCTCTAAAATGTCATCCTTAAATGTTGGTGAGTCAAACCTCAGATAAAACTCATTCCTCGTCTGTGCCAGCTTGTCTGTGCCAGCATGTGAACCCATCCAGCACCAAATTCGGATTTCTTGTTTTCTTTGTACCAATTATGGTTTTCATGCTATCCCAAGCAGAGCCTAAATTGTTGTTTACCAATTGGTCCTCTAGCTTTTCTTTATAGCTCCGCTTTGCTCTTGCTATTTCATGTTTAACTTCCTTTTTTAGTTTTTCAACCTCCGGAAGGTTCCCTGCTCTAAATGCCTGTCTTTTCCTGTATAGCAGTGCCCTGAGTGCTTTCGTCACCCATGGTTTACTATTTGGGTACACCTTTACAGTTTTTTCAGGAATAACATTATCTTCACAAAAGGAGACGTAACAACTGACAACATCTGCAAGGACGTCAATGTTTGGACAAGATTGCTTAAACATTTCCCAGTCTGTACACTCATAGCAGCCCTGCAGACTCAATTTGGATTTGTCAGTCCGGACTTTAACCCGCTTGGTGACCGTTTTTCCCCTCTGCAGTGCAGTGCAGTATGATGGGATAAGCTGAATACAATTATGGTCGGCCCCCCCAAGTGGGGGAAGGGGAATAGCTTTATATGCTCCTTTGATGGACCCATAACACAAGTCCAGCGTTTTGTTGAGTCTGGTAGGGCACTTAACATATTGGTAAAAGTTCCTTATGGATAGCAGTAATCGAGAGAGCATCGCGTCGGCGCGGACAGCATCGCGTCGGATATCTTGCGTGGATCAAAGGATATTTAGGATCCCTTGCGGCACTCTGAACTTTAATACAACTTGTAATTCATATACAGTAATTCAATTCATTATTATTTCAATAATAACTCTTGATACTAGGACCGAGCGAACTGCGACCGAGCAGGCGGACAGCATCGCGTCGGCGCGGACAGCATCGCGTCGGATATCTTGCGTGGATCAAAGGATATTTAGGATCCCTTGCGGCACTCTGAACTCTGCAACCACGATCGCCACAATATTGTAACGAGTGGTTGTCAGTATATTGTAGTTCATTTAGTATAGTTCGTTTTTTGATAGATTTTCGGCGCTTCACAAACACTTCCGGGTTTGTGTCAGACTGTCCTGACCTGTATCCATGGAAGAATGGAAAAAGATGAAAGATGAGTTGGACCACATTAACCGGAAATCCCTGAAGACAAAAGATATGAAAACTATTGAGACAGCAGAGGAACTGGAGGATCTGGAAAACACAAGTTCCAGAGCTCTCATGTTCACAGCTATCAAGGATTTGTTCGCTTTCTCCATGAGAGCTCTGAACCTTTGTAAAACTATTGCAGATACTAAAGATGTCACAAGTTCTGTCCCACATGATTTCCCCAACTTTGAAGAGATAATAAAGAAGCAGCTCCATGATGTAATACCTGATTTATTGAAAGCAGCTATGGCTACATTGCCTACTACAGGACAGGGCAACCCTAAAGAGACCAAAGAAGACAAACAGCTCCCTGTCAGACATACTCTCACGGTTGAAAGGATGGTTGATGGGGTCAGTGGAGACCAAGAGGATCCAGCGCCTATCACGGATGTAGATTGGATTGCGATGAAAAGGGACGTCAAAGGAACCCTAAAAAAGGTTCCGGTGAAGAAGGCCTCAGTATCTGGGGGAACTGCAATCCTCAACTTCGCTTCAAAAGCTCACCTGGATGAAGCCAAAGAAGCCCTCTCCTTGAAGTACAAGGTTTCCTCGAAATCTGAAGACAGAAAGAAGTTGGATCCCAAACTAACTATCCGGGATATTCCAACTGACATAATCAGCAAAGAGACCCTTGAAGAGAAGCTCCTGGAGAAGAGCGAGAATATGAAATCCATCAAGGTTGTGTTCTTTGATGACAAGCAGAGATACGCTGTAATCCAAATCAGTGCAGAAACCCGGGAGTCAATAAGGCGAAATGGAGACTGTGTAAACATTGACCTCAGTGAGCACTATGTTACAGACCGTTTTCATGTCATCCAGTGCTATCACTGTCAAGAATTCGGTCACATGGCTAACTCTAGGTACTGTAAAGACAAAGACAAAGACCCTACATGTTTCTACTGTGGGGGGAGTCACACCTCAAGGGACTGCATGAACAAGAAAGACAACAAGATCAAGAAGATGAAGTGCTCCAACTGTTGCAAGAGCAGAAATCCCTCCGAGAAGAACTCAGCAGCAACACACAAAGCCTCTGACAATTTGTGTCCCTCGTTTGTAAGAGAGCGAGCAGCCATTATGTCTAGGACAGCCGGATGTGAACAGGCAAAAAACTCCTACATACAGAGGATCAAAGAGGCCAAAGCACGCCTCGGACGAGTTTAAGGATAGCAACATTTAATGTCCGATCTCTAGTCAACAAGACAGTAGGAGTCCTAGAACATCTTCAAGATGTTGACTGTGACATTTGTTTTGTGCAAGAGACCTTCCTTCGAGATGGGAACAAGGCCAAGCTGATGGAAATCAAAGACTATGGATGGGATGTCATATCGGACCCGAGGAAACACAGGAGTGGTGGAGGAATAGCCATGCTTTACCGGGATACTGTTCAGTTAAAATCCAACAGCAAAGTCATGAAGTACAAGTCTTTTCAAGTCATGGAGTCACTCTTGCACTCTGAACAAGATACTGTAAGACTGGTAAACATCTATCGACCTCCGTACACCAAGAAAGCTTGTTTCACTGAGTGTGCTTTCCTAGAGGAATTTGATGAGTATCTCAAAGACCTCTCAGGGAAACCTGGTTCTCCTATCATCGCTGGGGATTTCAACTTTCATATGGAAAGACCAGAAGAACACTACCCCAAGAAGTTTTACCAACTCTTGGAAGACCACGACCTGTACCAGCACGTTCCACTTGAGCCAACCCATGACCAAGGTGGAACTCTGGACCTTGTAGTTACCAACAAAGCCCTTAGAAGGAAACTGAGCTTGTTTAAGATCTGCCCCTCAAGGACCAAATCTGACCACTTCCTTGTACTCTTTGATGCTGATATTAAGCCAAAGATCCCTAAAGACAAGTTTATGACCTACAGAAATTTCAAAATGATTGATGCAGAACAATTCAAAGAAGAACTAATTGACTCAAAATTAGCGGACTTCCCTGAAGACATGCCAGCAGATGATGCTGTCATTCTCTACAACACTGTGCTGACTCAGCTAATGGATAAGCACTGCCCTTTCATCAAGAAGAAGATAAAGAAGAACCCGATGCCCTGGTTGGACTTGGAACTCTGCATTCTCAGGCGCAAAAGAAGAGTGGCTGAACGTGCTTGGAGGAAGAGAAGATAAAGAAGAACCCGATGCCCTGGTTGGACTTGGAACTCCGCATTCTCAGGCGCAAAAGAAGAGTGGCTGAACGTGCTTGGAGGAAGAGCAAAGAAGAAGAAGACCTTGCAAGATCGGAGTTGCCTCATGTTATACAGTCGCCAGGACCGAAACAGCGTGTGGCAAGATCGGAGTATGTTAGAGCTAGGGATGAGTTCACTTGTTTCGAGTATGTCAAGAGATGTGCTCACCACAATGCCTCTCTCAAATCCCCCTCAGGGGACTCTAAAATACTCTACAAGAAGTTCAATAGACTACTTGGAAATGATGCTCAAGACCTTCCAAACCACAAAGATCCCGTTAAACTTTCTGAAGATTTCAAAGATTTCTTCGCAGACAAAGTTACTACCATCCGGGATGGTATAGAGAAGGAAAAGAGTATAACTCCTACAGCAGCTGAGGAACCCTCTTTTGCTACTGACAAAGACCAACCCCTCAACAAAGACCCTACTCTTGATGAGGACTGCAGATTCTACAGTTTCTCTGAGATAACAGCTGATGAACTCAAAGACTTACTCTCTAAGATGTCCAACAAGTTTTGTTGCCTGGATCCAATCCCAACATTTCTTCTTAAAGACTGTGTAAAAGAGCTGACGCCTGTTCTACTCCACATCATTAACTCCTCGTTAAAGACCGGAACTTTTCCATCTGACATGAAGAAAGCAGTCATCAAACCAACTCTGAAGAAGGACAATGCTGATGTTGACATCCTTAGCAATTATCGACCAGTCTCCAACCTTTCTGCTATTTCGAAGATTCTTGAGAAAATTGTGCTGAACCAACTCAACGTCCATCTCTCAAGACATAGTCTCTACTCAGAGGTCCAATCTGGATACCGCCCTAATCACAGTTGTGAAACACTGCTGGTTAGAATGTGTGATGATATCAACAGGGAGATTGGAGCTGGCAATGTTGTCATTGTTGTACTGCTTGACCTCAGTGCAGCGTTTGACACCATCGACCACACAGTATTGCTGGAAAAGCTACTGAATGACTATGGTGTCACCGGAAGCGCCCTGCAGTGGATGAAGTCCTACCTTGAGAAGAGATATTTCTGTGTAAAGATTGATGATACGCTCTCATCCTTCTTGGAGTTGTTGTTTGGAGTCCCCCAAGGATCACTCCTGGGGCCGATTCTTTTCATTCTTTACATCAAAGCCCCCCAGAAAATCGCAGGGAAATATGGACTTGATATCCAACTATACGCAGATGACTTTCAGCTTTACATCTCGTTTCATCCAAATCGTGCATCTCAGTTTACAGATGTTCAAGACAGAACCAACAGATGTCTTGCAGAAATAAAAGTGTGGATGGTCAACAACTTCATGAAACTCAACGAATCAAAGACCGAGCTGTTGGTGCTAGGCAAGAGTCATGTCCTCAAACAATGTGAACTCAATGTCAGCCTGCAGTTTGGAAGCACGACAATTCTACCAACTGAGTGCAAAGGGGATAGCTGGAAGAGCCTTGGAGTGAAGTTCGACAAATCCCTCAACATGGAAAGACAGATCAACAGTGTGAAGAAGAAATGCAGCTGGACAATGATGAACCTGAGAACCATTGGTCGCTATCTTGATGAAAGTATCAAGCTCATGATGGTGAAGCAATTAGTCATATCTAAGATAGATTACTGTAACTCTCTTTACATGAACCTGCCCAAGACCAGATTAAAGAAGCTAAAGTCCATCCTAAATGGGGTGGCACGTTTCATCTATAAAATCCAAGACAGAACTACTGACCTGGTTCCCTTCTACAAGAAATCCCACATTCTCCCAATAGATCAGAGGATTTTCTTCAAGGTCTGTCTACTGACCCACAAAACAGTTCATGGTAATGCACCTTGCTACCTTAAAGGGACTCTTACCTTTGTTGCATTTTTACACTTTTTTTGGATAAGGTTAAATTGGTATTAATAAGGTAATAACACTCTAATATGCAAGACAGACCCACCAGGAGTAAAAACAAACAATTATTTTACTCTCATAATATTTAGTGAAAACTTCAACCAATAAAATTCTTCAGACCGAATGACCTTATTGGCCGACAGACCTGTCTGTTTGCTGCATGGATATATAAGGTTTTCCGTCTGCTTCTTGTGGCGCATTCGGGCCCGCGTCATCAAGGCGCGTCCTCAACTAGAGGGTTTGTTTTGATTCCACGGCAGACAGTAGCGAGTAGCGACCGTAGCGACTGACGATGGCATACCAAAGTGGTCCACGGCGTACTGAAACTGCACCATTCAGTCCGATTAGGGGACTCATCTCGGACTCAGACTCACAGAGTTACCCTCCTCTGGAGCCTCAGGAAGACCTCCAGACTGTTGGCCACCAACTGCACCATTCAGTCCGACAAGGGGACCCGATTCGGCCTCAGAAGCCAAGTGGTCCCGCTCCCCTGGATGATTCTCAGGACCTCCAGACCGTTGGCAACCAACCGCACCACTCAGTCCGATTACGGGACCCATTTCGGACTCAGACGCGACGTTGTCCCGCTACTCTGGAGCTACAGGAAGACCTCCAGAACGTTGGCACCCAACCGCACCACTCAGTCCGATTACGGGACCCATTTCGGACTCAGACGCGACGTTGTCCCGCTACTCTGGAGCTACAGGAAGACCTCCAGAACGTTGGCACCCAACCGCACCACTCAGTCCGATTACGGGACCCATTTCGGACTCAGACGCGACGTTGTCCCGCTACTCTGGAGCTACAGGAAGACCTCCAGAACGTTGGCACCCAACCGCACCACTCAGTCCGATTACGGGACCCATTTCGGACTCAGACGCGACGTTGTCCCGCTACTCTGGAGCTACAGGAAGACCTCCAGAACGTTGGCACCCAACCGCACCACTCAGTCCGATTACGGGACCCATTTCAGACTCAGACGCGACGTTGTCCCGCTACTCTGTTTGTAATGCTCATACACCTTTCTTATACTCAGTGGGACCACTGTCCTTCAACATGGGGCCTCAAAACGGTATCGCATGAAGCCCATAAAGTGAGCCACCTGCTAAATTTCTTGTTTACTAGACCCCTGGTAGATATTATGACCCCTGGGAGTCTAAACATAACCCATGGGAGTCTAAACATAACCCATGGGAGTCTAGAACTTTTGTACTGTAGCGACCCTGGGACAGTTAAATAGTTTGTGTGTTATGTGTTACATTATATTTCGTTGTCCGCTATGCCAGTTGTTCTATGTGTATGTATTGTAATGTTCTTCTTGTCAATCAGCGTGGGGGCGAATCATTAGGTCAGCTGGGGGAGGGCCTTGGAAAAACAGGAGGGTGGGGGCCTGCACGCGAGTGAGACCGTGTTGGGGGTTGCCGGGGTAACCGGGGTTTGTTTTGTGTCGGTTTTCTGCCGTTGGTTACAATGTTACGGGTTTCAGTGACCTGGTTTTGGTTCATTAAAACTACCTTCAACTACTAATGACTCGACATCATTATGTCACCGGCGAGGTCGTTACAGTACTCTTGAATGTGCTGTAATTCTCAAATGCAACAAAGGTCAGAGTCCCTTTAAAGAACTTGTTGAGATGGAGGTAGCATCAGACACTTGCAACACCAGATCGAAGATACCAGGTGACAACTTCAAGCTGAAGATATCCAGAACGGCAAAGACGAAAGTAGATGCCAGGAGATTCTCTAATTACGCACCAGTTGCATGGAACTCTCTACCTCTAGAAATAAGATGCATTAATAATACTAACTGTTTTAAGAGAATGTTGAAGAATTATTTATATAACCAGTTCTAAAACCATTTTTATTTTTCTTTATAAATATAATGATGTCACGGTAATATCAGTTTCTTACCAACTTGAAAGTCTACACCACTTTTTGTGCACATTTCACAGCCAGCCGCTCTGACATGGTTAGCTGCCTTCCTTGTGTTGGCTTGCTAATCATATGTGCGGGATATAAATGCCTCATTTCATTTCATTTCATTTCATTTCGTTTTCTGGAGAGAACAATGATTAAAATCCCCAAGGATCAGCACTGGAGCGTCGGGTGATATTGCCTGTAGTTTTTGGGTAGATTGCAATATAGTCTCCGAGGCATTGTCAGCGTTTGCCCTTGGATGGATATACACAACCATGACGAAAATTTGGGGGAACTCTCGGGGAAGATAAGGGGGGCGCAGTGATACGCACAACAGTTCAATGTCTTTAGTACACAGTCTTTCTCTTACAATAACATTTTTGCAGTATCTTTGGTTCACGTATAGGCAGACCCCGCCCCCTTGTGACATACCGGTCGCAGCGGCATCCCGATCAAGCCGCACGGGTGAGCCAAAGCTGTCAATGGCAAGTTCGGTGTCCGAATCCCTCTCCGACAGCCATGTCTCTGTGATCACCAACAAGCAAGCGTCTCTGAATTTGTGTTGGAATCTGACGTTGGCTTGCAGCTCATCGACCTTGTTTCGAAGAGACCGCGCATTCGAGAGAATTATGGAAGGCAAGGGGATATGGGAAAGGGGTTGTTTCCTTAGTCTTAGACGCAGGCCAGCCCGCTTTCCTCGCTTCCTGATCTTGCGGGGAAACGCGCCGGTAGAATCCCCTTTTCCACTTGTTTGATCGGCAAAACAGCTTAGATCGGGAACCACTAGATTCACACCACGAAGATCCTGAAAGTTACTCCATTGGAGAAGAAAGTCTTTGCTGTATGTTATGCGCTCCGGTTTAGTGAACCCGTTTAGAGCTTCCGCGAGATGGATCACTGTCCACAGAAGGAACAAGACGATTAACTCCATGATTTGATGCTTATCTGGTCAACTCAATAAAATATATTAAAAGTCAATTTATAAGATGATTTGTTGGCCAATTAAATACTGTGCATAAAAGGTGCATAAAAACACAAATCACAAAAACAAACAAACAGTGTTTTCGAACAGACGTGACTTGCTGCCGGTCGCTGCATGAGCATGCGCCCAATGTTTAGGGCTAGTTATTAGTCAACCGACTAACCTAGCTGCTGGTCAGCGTCAAATCCGCCGACAGGATGAAGGAGAGGGAGAGAGACATTGAGTAGCCCAAAAACAGCAGCGGTGGAGCACAGGCAACCAGCTTCAGATCGACCGAGGCGTTGGATATCCAAAATCAAGCTCAGGATGCGGTAAAGTGCAAGAATTTTTTTTGACAAAAGAAGGCCAAAACGAAGTTAAAACGTATGACAAACTTTGTCATAAAAATAAAATAGATTAAATTGCGAAAACTTGAAAAAACTTAAATAAAAACAAGGCAGACGGAGCGGCGTCAGTGTCGCCAGCGTCCCCGTAACGTAGCAACAGATACTTTTTTAAGTTTGAGGTAAAGCTTCACGTTCGTGTAAGCATGGGTAGCACTAGGCTACTGACTTTAGTGGCTTAACCTCACTACATCTGTTCTGAAATCAAAGACGATTCAAGATGTTCATTTTAGCGCAACTGGACTATTAAATATAAATATAAATATTTTTAAATATTTTTTATTTATGTTTATTTTTTTCCACAATGTCTTTTTTTTTTTAAACGATTTATGATGACTATATGCTCTGTAAAGTGACCTTGGGTGTCTTGAAAGGTGCCTCTAAATTAAATGTATTATTAAATGTTCTTGATTTTGCTTGTAATTCCGATTCACGTACCCGTGGTCAGAGAGCGATTGAGAAAGCAGAGTAGCAACAGTCCATTTAGCATTTAGTTTCCAGGCAACTTCTCCTGATGAGGCAGGAGCTGACCACACAACCATGCTACTTTTAAGACTAAGCCGAACACAAAGTATCACATATATTAAAGAATAACAAATGAAAGTTTTTTTATTAAACAATGGGTCAGACAACAATAATATGTGCGTGTGTGTGTCCAACTTGAAAAACAACAAAGTGAAGGAACAGGGATGAATATTGTATATATAAGTGTTGACAAGAGAGGAATAGGGTGAGGAAAGGAGACAATTAAAAAAGCAATACAAGTAAAATGGACTACTGGTTATAACCCTAAAGCAAATGCAGATTCCACTGCCTAACATCTGCACACTGCAAAGGAGTAGGCGCCAGGGAAAGCTGGACCCAGTGTTTGAGATGCCAGATATATCAGGCTGAGGTTTGTGGAACCAAAAACAAGTGGGAACAAGGACTAAGAACAACAAAGCAAACATGCAGTAAGTGAACAAGAACAGCAAAGTAGAGCCAGGGGGTATCAATAAATAAAACAATGTTAGTCATGTGTGCAACAAGAACAACAAGTGTGTAAACAGGTGTGCGTGTATATCTAACTTGTAAAACAAGAACAAAGTGAAGGAACATTATAAGTTATTAATAAACAAAGAAAATACTCCACAAACATCAGGCTGAGGTTAAGGATAGTAAAGTGCATCAGGTCGAAAGGAAGGACAACAATCGCAGCAGTTGCCGCCACCACCACCAACAGCCGTCGCCAGCACAAGCCGCCACCACTAGCAGCAGAAGGCGACACCACCATCCTTCGCCACCACCAGCCAGCTCAAGCAGCCATCGCCTCAAGCAGCAGCGACCTGCAACAGCAGTGTTATCCGGCACCAGCCAGCTCAAGCAGCCATCGCCTCAAGCAGCAGCGACCTGCAGCAGCAGCCATCAGCATCCACCATCATCAGCATCCACCATCAGCAGCATTCACCTTCAGCAGCATCCACCATCAGCCACAGACACATAACCGCTATGTCAGTGACACAATTAGGCCTAGGCATTTTTTATTCATACTATAGCTGTGAGAATTATTAAGAAAAATCACCTCCATAGTCGCCCTGGAGACACAGGCCGACAGTCTCCTGCAAGAATCAGAGAAACCTATTATAGGACATTCTGTCCAGAAATTAAACATTTAGAAGAGTACGTGACACTTTGCTTTGATAGTTATATACCTCTGATTGGAGATCGATTGTCGGCAGCTCCTCCAAACTAATGTTTGTACCTTCAACTAAAAATGACAATTAATTTACACTCAATCATTTCACATTTGATTAGCAAGACAATTATTGATGTCCATTGCCAATACATGAATACATACTCATTACAAAGGCCTTTGATGTCGAGGCAGTGGGGTCAGAGGACATCCCCCCCCTTCCACTCCTACCATCATCGGCCGACCTTCGTTATTGGCGAGAGCCAGCTCCTCCGAAGTGGTGAAGGGCGGTGGAGCGGTCCCCCTCCCAGTCGTATTAAATTTGGTTTTATTTTTATTTGCTGCAGGTAATCAACATGTGACTAAAGGTTGGAGCCTAGGCCATTGCAAATCATAGGCTAGATTCACCTGAAATTATTCAAATGGATGCTTACAACTTACCACGTTGAATATAATTTTAATATTTATTTTTGACTTGGCCCCATGTTCGTAGGAGCGTGCTGGCACCACATCTATGGGGGTAAAAGGCATGATGATACATGATATTTTTTAGACAATATGCAGAATCTTTTCACTTACGAATTAACACGGACGGCTATTTTTTGCCAGCACGCCACCCTAGCCATATTATGGGCATCCGTGTTCCCCTTGGTTGTGATTTGGACTTTGAATTCCTCGTAGGAATTCATAATAATACACCACGCACGCTCGATTCACTTTGCACAAGGGGGAGTCGAATGACGTGATAAACACACCTTTTATGTGAACGCGCATTGAACCTAAAGCGGAAAACCTGGTTCGACTTATTTAATCTAAAGTGAGTGTCATGGAACCATTTAACTCTGACTGCGAGTCGAACCAGGTTTTCCCAAGAAAGCATGGGTATGTTCAGCGAGGTTCGTGGTATACTCCCCTCACAAGTTTCCTTTGTATTTACCAACGATGTGAACGTTTCCTAATATTTTGCTGTTAGAAGAGTCAGAGAAATAAGTTCTTAATCACACAGACATAAATTACTAAAATTAAAACAAAGCGAATCAAAAGCTGGAAAGTGTTTAATCATGATGAAAAGAAAAACTAAAAGCAGTAATTTCGACAAATACCGGACAGAGGTCTCAATCTCGCCCCGTTACCCTGTGTGAAAGCACCCCATTGCCCGTGTGCTTGAGCATGTGCACACTCAAATTGCTTGGGTCGCTGTAGCTGCCGTTGCAATGCAGGCAGGGCTTCTAACCGGAGTGAGTCCTCATGTGGATCTTCAGGGTGCCTTTCAGACTGAAGCACTTTGTGCATTGGTCACACTGGTAGGGCTTCTCCCCAGAGTGAGTCCTCAGGTGGATTTTCAGGGTGCCTGTCCGACTGAAGCGCTTCGTGCATTGGTCACACTTGTAAGGCTTCTCCCCCGAGTGAGTCCTCATGTGGCGCTTCAGGTCGTCTTTCAGACTGAAACACTTCGGGCATTGGTCACACTTGTAGGGCTTCTCCCCGGAATGAGTCCTCCTGTGGATCTTCAGGTGGCATTTCAGACTGAAGCACTTCGGGCATTGGTCACACCTGTAGGGCTTCTCCCCAGAGTGAGTCCTCATGTGGATCTTCAGGGTGCCTTTCTGACTGAAGCGCATCGTGCATTGGTCACACTTGTAGGGCTTCACCACAGAGTGAGTCCTCAGGTGGATCTTCAGGCTGCCTTTCAGACTGAAGCACTTCGTGCATTGGTCACACTTGTAGGGCTTCACCCCAGAGTGAGTCCTCAGGTGGATCTTCAGGCTGCCTTTCAGACTGAAGCGCATCGGGCATTGGTCACACTTGTAGGGCTTCTCGACGGAGTGAGTCCTCATGTGGATATTTAGGGTGTCTTTCAGACTGAAGCACTTCATGCATTGGTCACACTTGTAGGGCTTCTCGCTGGAGTGAGTCCTCATGTGGATATTTAGGGCATCTCTCCGACTGCAGCGCTTACTGCATTGCTCACACTTGTAGGGCTTCTCCCCGGAGTGACTCCTCATGTGTTTATTCAGGGTGTCTTTCAGACTGAAGCACTTCATGCATTGGTCACACCTGTAGGGCTTCTCCCCAGAGTGAGTTCTCATGTGTTTATTCAGGGTGTCTTTCAGACTGAAGCACTTCATGCATTGGTCACACCTGTAGGGCTTCTCCCCAGAGTGAGTTCTCATGTGGATCTTCAGGGCATAGCTATCACTGAAGCGCTTTGTGCATTGGTCACATTTGTAGGGCTTCTCGTCGTTGTGGGTCCTCATGTGGACGATCATATTGGCCTTGTTGGGAATAACCTTTCCACAAAAGACACCGGGCCGGCCCTTGCGGCCGCCCTGATGCCCAGTCAGCTCCTCAAGGCGGACGAGCCGCACGCTGCAGTTCAGGCTCTTGGCCACGCTGTGGTCAGCGGACAGCGAGCTCAAGGCCTCCGGTTCTGACGCGGCAAAAAGGGTGTTATGGACGTTCACCGCCAGTGGGCCCTCCCATTGTCCGTAAACGCTCAGGATGCGCAACTCCCCGCTGTGACTTGACATGTGGGAGGAGCCAGGGGCGTCCACACGCAGACTCTCCGAGGTGGCGCCACGCTGCGTGCTGCAGTCTGTGATGTCATTGACGTCTTCTTCAGAGAGGAAAACAGAGAGAGAGAAAGTAAAGTTTTTAATTAATCATTTTCACAAAGGTATACAGTATGTACTTTGTACACACTTGTGTGTTGGAAGAATTATATTTGGACATTCTTTCCAACTTCTATTTGTTGATTATGCATTATCCTTGTCGCCCTTTGGATGGTCAAGGGTTAAAGGCTCCTGCTGAGAAGGCAGAATCGAGTACATTCTCAGTTGATCAAGGTTGATTTCTTGCATAGATGCAATGTGTATTACTAACCTAGGGCGGGGAAGCCTCCACCAATATCCTCTTCAACCTTGATTGAAATGGTGTCTGGGGTCTGCTGCTTTCCACATAAAGAAGGAAACACACACAAGACATATTTCACAGAATAGCTGTCAATCCCCACTACCGACAGATTAGGCATTTTTACACTGCACTTGGAACGACCTGCAATTTCAATGTCTTCCCTGTGTATTTATTTTTTTGGATTCAAGACCCCCGCATGCAAGAATGAGTTCACATCTGAGTGTAGGCTAAAACACTATTAACTATTTACAAGTGCAAAAATGCCAACATATTCTTTATTCTGCTAACCAGCAGTTCCTCGCTGTGACTGGACATGTGGGAGGAGCCAGGGGCGTCCACACCCAGAATCTCTGAGGTGGCGCCACACTGAGTGCTACGGTCTCCGAAGGCATCGCAGTCTTCTGCAGACGGAGAAAAAAGGAAAAATTAATTGTTTTGACATATTATTTGCATAAAGGGAGGCATTGTGTATCTGTACACGTGAAAGAAACTTTAAATGTATGTCACATTGACAGAGGGTTTAAAATGTGTACTGCTGACATAGATTCACAGTTTTGGAGAGGGACGTCTCCTCCAGCATCCTCCTCCCTAGACTCAAAGCTCAAGTGGTTGGCCAGGTTAAGGAAACTTAACGAACACCAGCGCAAAGTGATCTGATCACAACATGACTAGCGAGGCAAGCACAATAATTATATATTGACACTAAAAAGCAACAACGTGTACTTCCCTCTAAGCTGATCAGCCAACATTCATGCATTATGAATTCAGTGATGTTTGAGAATGATAAACCAGCTCTTGAAACCCTTCTTGGCTCTTGACAGATTCCATCTTTGAAATGCAACTCCGAAGTTTGACTCGTGTTTTAGCAGGGCGCTGGTCATGATGCTTTTCAAAAGAGGACCAGGCTTTTTAGCGCAGGTAGAATCAAGTACATTCTCAGTTGATCATGGTGGTTTTCTTGAATAGATGCAATGTGTATTACTAACCCACGGCGGGCAAGCCTCCACCAATATCCTCTTCAACCTTGATTGAAATGGTGTCTGGAGTCTGCTGCTTTCCACATAAAGAAGGAAACACACACAAGACATATTCTTTCATTTTCACAGAATAGTTGTCAATCCCCACTAACGACACATTATGCCTTTTCACACTGCCAAGCTGATTCGGTCACGGCTTGGAACGCCCTGCAATTTCAATGTCCTATGTAAAACTAAGGGGTAAAATCCCCCTTCGTCTTGGAGCTGGCTTTCTTGGTACACCGGAGAAGGCGGGCCTACACACGGAGAGTTGGACTCTTTACAATGAATGCAAAATATATTTACATATTTTTTGATTCAAGACCCTCGCATGCAAGAATGAGTTCAAATCTGAGTGTAGGCTAAAACGAGATTAACTGTTTACAAGTGCAAAAATACTGAAATATTCTTTATTTTGCCAACCACTTTGCTGACTAAGCATTGTAAGGAAAGTTTGTCTGGTACTTTCTCTTAGATCGACCATCTTTCGTCTTCTTTAAATGCGACTGCATCACCTTCTTTCCCATGATGGTCAGCAGCTTGCGGATTTCACCTTCTCTCCAGTTACAACTATTCATGTTGATATCGCTGCATCGTCTCTGTTGTAGAGACAATGCAGCAACACCTCTACCCAAGCCTCGCCCCTAGAACCGCAAGGCTGTCTTATCGCATTTAGATCAAAATGAAACCGCCAATATGTGTACGGTCAGAGTGGGTTAATAGGGGTGCGAAATACAGCCCGTAAATTACCTCGGTCAGTGTAAACGCGCGGATCACACAGGGGAAAAGTTGGGCATAAGACGGGCATATTTGGCGGTGTAAAAACGTTTACTGAATAATAAAGGTGTGAGCTTTCTATGGGTTTGTTTTAGAGTTGTGACAGAGGGAGCCTCTCTTTTGGATGGTGAATGAGAAGATGATTTCCAACCTGCACACGCAGCTCCTCGTGGCAGACCAGCCGCTCGCCGCGCTCCAGGCTCTTGGCCGCGCTGTGGTCCGCAGGCAGCGAGTTCAGGGCCTCCACTTCTGACGCGGTGAAGAGGGTGTCATGGCCGTCCTCCGCCAGTGGGCCCTCCCCTTTTCCGTGGACGCTCAGAATCTTCAGCTCCTCGCTGTGGCTGGACATGTGGGAGGAGCCAGGGGCGTCCACACCCAGAATCTCTGAGGTGGCGCCGCGTTGAGTGCTACGGTCTCCAAAGGCATCGCAGTCTTCTGCAGAGGCAGAAAAAAAGGAAAAAGTATATTTACATTTAGATATTGCATAAAGGGAGGCATTTTGTATTTGTACACGTGAAAGAAACTCTTTAAATGTATGCAACATTGACACAGAGGGTTTAAAATGTGTACTGCTGACAAAGATTCACAGTTTTGGAGAGGGATGTCTCCTCCAGCACCATCCTCCCTAGACTCAAAGCTCAAGTGGTTGGCCAGGTTAAGGACACTCAACGAACACCAGCGCAAAATGATCTGAGCACCACATGACATGCGAGGCAAGCACAATAATTATATTTTGACACTAAAAAGCAACAACGTGTCGTTCCCTGTAAGCGGCTCAGCTAACATTTATACATTTTGAACCCTTCTGGGCTCTTGACTGATTCCATCTTTGAATTGCAACTCCAAGTTTAACTTTTAGCAGGGCGCTGGGCATGATGCTTTTCCAAAGAGGATCAGGCTTTTTAGCGCAGGTAGAATCTAGCATCAGCCTAGAATCTATGCTGCCTAGAATCTACTACATCAAGGGAAAAAATACTCAATGTAGAAAGTACACACCTTCACTTTTAAAATGGGGCTGCAAAGTCTTTAAGGATAGCTGTGTGCTTACAGTACGTGTTTCCAGGTGGTCTGTCTGGCAGGCAACATCCCTTGAGAGAAGCTGCTGAATGTAAGCACTTGATGAGCTAGCCTGCATAGAGACACAGTAAAATCAGTACTCAATTTATTACATTGTATATATTCCAGGTGCAAGTTGTAAGAAGATACAAGATAAGCATGTTTAGTGAATTACATTAGCCTAATGAAATGATATTACATCCTTGATTTATTTACATATTTTATAGTTCATCTCACATCAACTCAATACCATGACATCAAGCTCTGCAGAAATCTGCTAATAACCCTTTGATTTGAATCAGGTGTGAAGGAGAAAACATGCCTATAATAGTGTTCCGTAATTGTCATATTCAAACCACACTGGGTGACTCAATAAAACTCCCTCAAGAAAACTTGGCAAAGTTATTGATAAGTACATTTGGTATAAATGATAATGTGTCATTCAATTTGATATCTCATTCAACTTAAATTGGAGTGGATAAAAGTGTGATTAATCGCGAGTTGATGCGATTAAAACTTTTAATCTTTGTCCAGCCGTAATAAATACATTATTGATGGAGATGGTTTCCCCTATTTTTCTCTTTTAACCGTATTCCTTTGCAAAGATTGACAATGAATGGTCTAACAAATACCTTCATGAATAACGTGTGTGTGTTATAGTTGTGTTGTGACGCTAAAAATCAACGTAGCAGACGACTACTGCCGCACAGCCTGGTGTGAGGTTTGTCCCATTTCGCTTGCCGTACATCCAGCTGTTATCGATTTGCGTTTCTTCCTCAATTACGTACGGTAACATAGCAACTACGCACGGCTCATCAGTAAATCAGCGTAAGGGGGAACAGGAACTGGAGGGGGGGGGGGGAACCAAATCGGGTGCTACAGCGGCCATCCGCTGTCCTTTCTTATAGGTCCATGGTATTTACACACATAACTGATGCTATCTACCGTAGCATTAGCGACAGTAACTTGGCTGTTAGCTGTAGCGCTAATGCTAAAGCAACATTATAATGGTAACAACGGAACAATATACAGTAAAGCAACACAATGATATGGCGTTAGTTAACTTACTTTTTCGAGGTTTGTAGCTGAGCCATGGAGAGTTGGTACTGATCCAGACTTGATTCTCAGACGTTGATCAAGTCCAGCTCTGTATTGGCCCAAGTTGAGGAAGCAGTCGTCAGTGAAATGTTTGGCGCAGACTGGCACATTTCCAGAGACAATAAAATTAACCCACTGGTTCTTCAGCGGCTCGGAGGAAGGAACAAAATATAGACTTTTGTGTTCATTTGTACATCCAAACACTAAGCAACTGCTATGCTTCGCTCGTTTGCGAGCCATGGTGTCTCTCAAGGAAAGAACTACGTGTAGTACACGATCGTAGAGTAGGGTCTGTCTGCGTCCTGCAAGACGGAGGCGTAACTTCCTCTTCTTCTTCTTCTTCTTCTTCTTCTTCTTCTTCTTCTTCTTCTTCTTCTTCTTCTTCTTCTTCTTCTTTTATTTAGGTAGTCTGGACGCAGCTATGGCGTATTACTGCCCCCCACTGTTTGTTATTGCCCCCTAAACTTTAAATCCTTTTATATACTCCAATGACTACGTAAATACTAAATAAAGCCAATAAAGGTAAATACTCCCTTAGAATGTCAGACACCGTCCCTCTCTGTAATCTCTGACCTCAAACAAGGACTATAATTCTTGCACCTTTTGCACAATACTGTACAATTCTTTTTGTACAGTGCTGTCTTTTATGGATGTATGTGTATGTATATATATATGTATGTATATATATATATATATATGTGTATGTATATATGTATGTATATGTATATATATATGTATGTATATATGGTGTTGTATATATATTTATATTGTCCTTAAATTTGTGATTTGTTTTTCTTAGGTTGTATCTTTTATCTTTTGTGTATGTATGTGTATTTATGTTGTATTTATATGTATATGTGTATATATATATATATATATATATATATATATATATATATATATATATACGTATATGCGTGTGTGTATATATATATATGGATATGGATACATATATGTTATATTTTATATTATATTTTATTCTTAATATTTATTTATTTATTTATTTATTTGTGTATGTATATCTGGAGTTCGTGACAAAAATAATTTCCCTCTGGGATTATTAAAGTATTTATCTATCTATCTATCTATCAATGATGTGAAGGTAGTCCATCAATTCCTTTGTTTTATCCACTGAATCCAGATTTAAAAGGGTGCGCACACTAAAAACTGATTCTCCAGCTGATCCAAGCCTCCGGTACAGAGTCCTCCTTTGCCTGGAATAGCGCCCCCACTGGAGAAGTACATGTTGTACAGTCTCTCCTTCTCCACACTCACACCTGCCATCTGGGTGTTTGCCAATCAGAGCCAGCCCACTTCTCAGCCCACAGTGTCCAAGCCTCAGTCTTGTGATTGCTACATCATCTTTTCTTATGCACCTAAAAGTGCACCTATCTTTATTTACATTTTCCTGTATTGTAAAGTACGCCCTTCCCTTCCTTTCCTTCTCCCAAGAATTTTGCCACCTTTCCTTTAGAGCCCTGTTCATTTTTTCCATGTACTCGGGTGCCCCATATTGCAGATGAATTTGCACTGTTTCCTCCTTCACCGCCTTCTTTGCCTCCTCATCCGCCTCCTCGTTCCCTTTCACACCCACATGAGCCGGCAGCCAGAGAAACCCCACCTCCCTCCCCGCCTTAACCCTAACCCTAACCCGGTCTGGACTTGGATTTTCCTTCTTTTATTGAAATTAAAGCTGCAGCTGAATCGCTACATATTGTTGAATACCCCTGTTGATTATCCTCCACCCATCGTAAGGCCCATAAGACTGCCACCATCTCTGCTGTGAATACTGACATATGATCTGAGACTCTATACCCTATTCTGCACCCGATTTCAGGAATGCTAATACCCACTGCTACTTTACCACTCTCACGCTCCTTTGACCCATCAGTGTAAATGAGTAGAGGGTCTCCCCATACTTGTTGCTGCCAGACTTCTATCTCTTTTACTACACCCTCTGACATCCTTGATTTGCTTATACTCATCAACTTTAGGTCAACACTGGGATCTGGGATCAGCCATGACGGAGCAACTGAGCGACACACTGGAGGACAAACACTAACATCCCTGATACCAATGTCCTGCGCCACAGATTTAAGATTTTCTGCAGTTAGTTTTAGTTTTTCTTATTCCCATAAACTCCCAATGATCACCCAGTAGGTCTTTTGTTGGTAACACTTCCCTTTGTCCTTTGAGCTTCATCAGGTATTTCAAGCCAAGTTTATATCTTCTTAATACTAGCGGCATCTCACCCATTTCTATTAGTAATGCTGCTATTGGAGTTGTACAGAATGCTCCACAGCACACTCTTAAGGCTTTTGCTTGGACTATGCCTAATTTGTTTAACACTGAAAGAGCTGCTGATCCATAAACCATGCATCCATAATCAATTGCTGATCTTATCATTGCTCTGTAAATCCTCATCATTGATTCTCTATCAACCCCCCAGTCTGAACCAGCCACACACTTAAGGACATTATTTATTTTCCCACACTTCAAAGCTACCATCTCAATATGCTTTTTCCCTGTCATTCTTTCGTCCAACCACATTCCTAGAAACTTAAAATACCTGACTTTCTCAAGATTGTTGTTGTACAATTTAATTGTCTGTGATGGCATCTTTTTCTTATTTTCAAACACCATACACTTAGTTCTTTCTGAACAACACATCAAATCCTTATCAAAGTTAATGCATGTGGAACCATTTGGGGGCGGTGAATCCTCCTCGGTGCAGTTCACCTTCTGAACTGCAGCGACACACACACACACACACACAAAAAGAAGAAAGACCGAACACAAACCCTACTCCTGTTACTGAACACACAACATGATGAAGGATTCATCAAGATAGGCTTGTTCTCCTTTCCCAACAGTAACTGAGTATTGAAGAAACACTTGTCACTACACTGTCTTGTGTTTCAACACATTGTAGTAATTTGGAGCTGATTGGACAATTCAGCCAATGAATCTAAAAGGCTACCTCCCTCAGCAGCATTCGTGCATTGCGCAACATAACTACATGCAGAGAGAAGTGATAGTTTGTTAATTAGCAGAGAGCCGTAAAAGCACTTTCTACCCATTTCAGTGGAGGAATTGGACTCCTCAATCACGCAATGTTATACTTAAATGGAACAAGTAAGTTACATATTAATTAAGTATTTTGGCATGGAGCATATAAAAAATATATATACAACGGTCCTAAACTGCATTTGAAATAGACCTTGAGACTCCGGTAAAACAATATAGGACATTGATCATGATATGCCTCAATATCAGAATAACAACCATGGGTCAAATAGCAATGGCAAGTGGAATGAAAGTGAAAGCAGTGCAGGCTTGTCCAGGCCCTGCAAGTCAGGATGTAGGCTATGAATAAGAATACATTTTTAGCTAGTGGGCATCCCAGAAACCAATTCCATATTTTCTTGGGGAGGACCCCCGTCCATTACTGCACCCCACCCACGAATTGGATCACCAGCCGCCGCTGCAAACAGAGAGTGAAGGGTGACCAATGCTAGGAATCTTCTGACTTTGTCCCGTTAGAATAATGCTGCCTTCTAGAGGGAGGACCGGCCTAAACTGAGCATCACTGAGATCTAGACATTTAACCAGGGACCTTTTAAAATGGATGAACTTCAACCATTATCGCCTATTATGATACAATCCATCCAAGGTAGTTAGCATTAAGCGCACAGAATGGAAAGGTCAGTGGAAAGAACACAATCATGCATAATGTGGGGTTCAATCGCAGTCTATTACACAAGTGAACTTTGCAGGCTTTTTGTAATAACAAAGATAACGGTAATGACAACGTTGTGGCAATATCAAGCATAACTTTAATATACAAATTATATGAACCCCTGAATAAATTGTCAATTTAAATGAATTTCTATCCATTCTCCATGGACCTAGAGATACCTTCCGCCCCCTCTAATTGAAAGGTGTTTAGATAGTTTGCATTTGCAACTGTGGGCACCAAGTTTGATACTCAGGCCAATCCACAGACTTCTTTGTTGTGTAGATTCCTTTAACTGTCTGGCAGACATGTCCACTTCACCCATATTGTGAATTGCAATTTAACTTGGTCTCTCCTCTGGCCAATCCTAAACTCCACGAAGGCCCCTCCCCCTGACCTTTGTATTTACCCACGATGTCAACGTTTCCTACAAGAATCATGTACACCCATCGTCTTTGACTGTATGCTTGGTAACTTTGCTGCCTGTATCTTCCCCTGATCAAGCTCTACATTCAATCAAATATTTTGCTTTCAGAAGTGTCCTAGAAATAAATGATTCAACACATTTACATTTAGCAGACGCTTTTATCCAAAGCGACCAACATCGGTTAATACACACATTGACACACCGACGGCAGAGTCAACCATGCAAGGCGACAGCCAGATCGTCAGGAGCAATTAGGGTTAAGTGTCTTGCTCAGGGACAAATCAACACTCAGCTAGGAGGAGCTGGGGATCGAACTAGTCAACTGCTCTACCTCCTGAGCTAAGCCGACCCCACGGACATCAAACAATAAAAACAGAAAGTGAATCGAAAGTACGAAGCGTTTAATCGTGATGAAGAGAAAAACTAAAAGCAGTAATTTCAACCAATACAGGACAGAGGTCTCAATCAAAGCGTCCCGTTACCCCGTGTCAAAGTGTGCTTGAGCATGTGCACACGCAAACTGCTTGGGCCGCAGTAGCTGGCGTTGCACTGCAGACACACGCAGGGCTTCTCCCCAGAGTGAGTCCTCATGTGGATCCTCAGGCGGTATGACCGAATGAAGCGCTTTGTGCATTGGTCACACTTGTAGGGCTTCTCGCCAGAGTGAGTCAGCATGTGGCCATTCAGGGAGCCTTTCAGAATGAAGCCCTTCGTGCATTGGTCACACTTGTAGGGCTTTTCACCGGAGTGAGTCCTCATGTGGATCTTCAGGTGGCTTGTCCGACTGAAGCGCTTCGTGCATTGGTCACACTTGTAGGGTTTCTCCCCAGAGTGAGTCATCATGTGGCGCTTCAGGGTGCCTTTCAGACTGAAGCACTTCGTGCATTGGTCACACCTGTAGGACTTCTCCCCGGAGTGCGTACTCATGTGGATTTTCAGGTTGCCTTTCTGACTGAAGCTCTTCGTGCATTGGTCACACCCGTACGGCTTCTCGTCTGGTCGGGTCCTCATGTGTACGATCATATTGGCATTGTTGGGAGAAACCTTCCACCAACCATCCACCGCCAGTGGGCCCTCCCCTTTTCCGTAAACGCTCAGGATCCGCAGCTCCCCGCTGTGACTTGACATGTGGGAGGAGCCAGGGGCGTCCACACCCAGACTCTCCGAGGTGGCACCACGCTGCGTGCTGCAGTCTCTGATGTCATTGACGTCTTCTTCAGAGAGGAAACAAAGAGAGAAAGTAATGGTATTAATTAATTATTTGCACAAAGGGATACAGCATGTACTTTTACACACTGGTGTATTGGAAGAAGTATATTTTGACATTCTTTCTTTCTAACGTCTTTTTGTTTATTATGCATTTTCCTTGTTCCCCTTGGGGGGGGGTCAAGGGTCAAAGGCGTCAGCTGAGAAGGCACCGCTACGTCTCCGCCTTTGAAGGATGTGGGGAGGTCATAAAGACACAACCCAGGTCATCTGTGGTTTCCGATCACCTGCTTTACCAATACTGTAGTTATACTGGGAATCAGAGCGGATTCAGCATTCCTGACACCTGTCATGAAGAAGATGTAAATCATTTTACTATAAAACTGCATAGTAGTCCTTGTGTTTTAGCAGGGTGACGGTCATGATGCTTTTCAAAAGAGGACCAGCGCAGTTAGAATCGAGTACATTCTCAGTTGGTAGGTCAGTTGGCTTGCATGGATGCAATGTGTATTACTAACCTACAGCGGGCATGCCTCCACCAATATCCTCTTCAACCTTGATTGAAATGGTGTCTGGGGTCTCCGGCTTTCCACATAAAGAAGGAAACACATTTTAATTTCCTTTCATTTGCACAGAATAGTTGTTAATCCCCAATTACGATGGACTGGATTCCCCCAACCTGCTCTAACGGCGATTTGAATTCGCCCTTCATAAGGGTCTGCAGAAGAGCAATTCTTATCTTTCTGCTTCCGATACGTTTTTGGTAGGGATGTGTCGGTCGGGATTCGTTACAACGAACGAATCCCGAACGTGAACGACAAGAACTGGTTCCCCAAAACAAGAAGAACTGGTTCTTTGATTCTTTTTTTTTAACATAAACCAAACATATGGTCACGTAAATAAAATATACAAACGAACAGAGCTCCGTCTCCCCGCGACTTCCATTGATTGAGTCTACAACTTTCTCAAAGATTCAGCCAATGAGAGGTAGCAATGGTGTTGGAATGGCACCTGGGTAAACCAATGACAAGGCGGTACCGTCGAATATGCGCGCTCTCTCTCTCTGACGTTTCTTGGTTCATACCATTCGACTCATATATCCCCCTACATTTTTTCGAAAATAGACTTGACCTCCATCTGTTTATTGGATAAACGCATTTCCCAATCCCAGGAGTCTTTGCTCCATTCTACGTCAATTTAAGAACAAACAAAGAAATTAAACTGCAGTTCGTATTATTTATTTATGACCATGCAAGTTCTGTAATGCCTGAACAATGAAGAATTAAATGTAAAGTAAAATAAAATTATAAATGTAAAACCATGAATGAAATATAGAGAGTAAGCAAGTGGTATAAATATTGGTGGGACTTTCGACATACTATATAGCAGGCATCTCCAAACGGCGGACTGCGGTCTTGACGGTCCTATCCGGACCCACGACCAATTAAGAAAAAAAAAAAATTATAAAAAAAAGTTTTTTATTTTTATTTTTTTTAAGATGTAATCTAACGTGACAAACGAATCAAAACGAACGAATCAAATAAACGAATCGTTATAGTGAACTGAACTGAAAGAACTAGTTCCCGGAAAATAATCATTTTGCCCATCCCTAGTTTTTGGAGAAGCTGAGACCGTTTTTTGAGACCAAAATTGTACCGGGGGGCGAAACGTGTGCCGCCTACGTAATCTGTGTTCGAAATTTCCAAACCTGCCTGGCAACGGACGAACGATGACGTGGGAAGGTTCATGAATATTCACAAACATTCGCGCTCATTCATTGAGCGTCACAAGACGAAATAACATTAAGCAGATAACACTTATTTTACAAATGACATTTATTAGCTTTGCTAACTTTATAATTGCATTGTATTTAATTGTTTAATAGCATTTAGCTAGTAAACTGAGTGTATTAACACAAGCTAGCTAAACTATGATACACTTTAAAACACTCAGTTTACTAGCTAAATTCAATACAATACAAATATAAAGTAAAAAAAAGTGTTGTCTGTATTATGTTATTTCTTCTTTGGCAACATGGGCGCGAAGCAACGGACAATCGTGTCGAACGATGACGTAATGTTTCGAACGCGAATTACGAAGGTGGTACAATTTTCACCCCGATACAATTTTGGTGCGACAGTGCCAATCACCAAGTTGGCCTCTCCCCCTGGCGCCCTATTGGCTGGATTAACACAATGACGACAGGTAAGCGACGGCAAACAGCCATTTGCGTACAGAGTCAGTTGAACAAGTTGATCAAGCCTCTTGTGCTGAAGAAAATGACAGCAGCTTCCCCAGACCAACGAGTCTGGAAATAGCCAGGCTACACGTACGACTCATTAAATCCTAGAGGTGTGAGCTTTCTAAGGGTGTGTGCTGGAGTTGTAACAGAGGAAGCCTCTCTTTTGGATGCTGAATGAGAAGATGATTTCCAACCTGCACACTCAGCTCCTCGTGGCAGACCAGCCGCTCGCCGCGCTCCAGGCTCTTGGCCGCACTGTGGTCCGCAGACAGCAAGTTCAGGGCCTCCACTTCAGACGCGGTGAAGAGGGTGTTATGGCCGTCCACCGCCAGTGGGCCCTCCCCTTTTCCGTAGACACTCAGAATCTTCAGTTCCTCGCTGTGACTGGCCATGTGAGAGGAGCCAGGGGCGTCCTCACCCAGAATCTCTGAGGTGGCGTTGCGCTGATTGCTACGGTCTCTAAAGGCATCGCAGTCTTCTGCAGAGGGAGAAAAAAAAGGTAAAAAAGTAATTGTTTTGATACATTATTTGCATAAAGGGAGGCATTGTGTATTTTTACACGTGAAAGAAACTTTTTAAATGTATGCAACATTGACACAGAGGGTTTAAAATGTGAGCTGCTGACAAAGATTCACAGTTTTGGGGAGGGACGTCTCCTCCAGCACCCTCCTCCCTAGACTCAAAGCTCAAGTGGTTTGCCAGGTTAAGGAAACTCAACGAACACCAGCGCAAAGTGATCTGAGCACAACATGACAAGCGAGGCAAGCACAATTTCTATTTGGACACTAAAAGGCAACAACGTGTCCTTCCCTCTAAGCTGATCAGCTAACATTGCATGCATTATGAATTTATTGATGTTTGAGAATGATAAACCAGCTCATGTGGCATCTGTCTTGAAACCCTGATTCCATCTTTGAAATGTAACTCCCAAGTTTGACTCGTCTTTTAGCAGGGCTCTGGTCCTGATGCTTTTCCAAAGAGGATCAGGCTTTTTAGCGCAGGTAGAATCTAGTACATTCTCAGTTGATCAAGGTTGTTTTCTTGCATAGATGCAATGTTTATTACTAACCTCCAGCGGGCAAGCCTCCACCAATATCCTCTTCAAGCTTGATTGAAATGGTGTCTGGGGTTTGCTGCTTTCCACATAAAGAAGGAAACAAACACAAGACATATTCTGTCATTTTCACAGAACAGTTTTCAATCCCCACTACCGACAGATTAGGCGTTTTTACACTGCCAAGCTGGTTCGGTCGCGGCTTGGCACGCCCTGCAATTTCAATGTCTTGCCTGCCTATTTTTTTTTTTTGGATTCAAGACCCTCGCATGCAAGAATGAGTTCACATCTGAATGTGGGCTAAAAAGCGATTAACTATTTACAAGTGCAAAAATGCCAAAATATTTCTTTATTCTGCTAACCACCAGTTCCTCGCTGTGACTGGACATGTGGGAGGAGGAGCCAGGGGCGACAACACCCAGGCTCTCTGATGTGGCGCCACGCTGAGTGCTACGGTCTCCAAAGGCATCGCAGTCTTCTGCAGAGGGAGAAAAAAAGGAAAAAGTAATTGTTTTGATACATTATTTGCATAAAGGGAGGCATTGTGTATTTGTACACGGGAAAGACACTATTTAAATGTACGCAACATTGACACAGGGGGTTTAAAATGTGTACTGCAGACACAGATTCACAGTTTTGGAGAGGGACGTCTCCTCCAACACCCTCCTCCCTAGACTCAAAGCTCAAGTGGTTGGCCAAGTTAAGGACACTCAACGAACACCAGCGCAAAATGATCTGATCACAACATGACATGCGAAGCGCAATTCTATTTCGACACTAAAAAGCAACAACGTCTCCTTCCCTCTAAGCTGATCAGCTACATTCATGCATTATGAATTCATTGATGTTTGAGAATGATAAACCAGCTCATGTGGCATCTGTCTTGAAACCATTCTGGGCTCTTGGCTGATTCCATCTTTGAAATGCAACTCCCAAGTTTGACTCGTGTTTTAGCAGGGCGCTGGTCATGATGCTTTTCCAAAGAGGACCAGGCTTTTTAGCGCAGTTAGAATCTAGCATCAGCCTAGAATTTATGCTGCCTAGAATCTACCAAATCAAAGAAAAAAAATACTCAATGAGTAATGTACACACCTTCACTTTTAAAATGGGGCTGCATAGACTTTAAGGACAGCTTTGTGCCTACAAATATGCGTTTCCAGGTTTTCTGTCTGGCAGGCAACATCCCTTGAGAAGCTGCTGAATGTAAGCACTTGATGAGCTGGCCTGCGTAGAGAGAACAAAGAAAAATCAGTACTCAATTTTTTACCTTGTATGTATTCCAGGTGCAAGTTGTAAGAAGATACAAGAGAGGCATGTTTGGTGAATTACATTAGCCTAATGCTTAAAATGAGTTCTATGAAATGATATTACATCCTTGATTTGTTTACATATTTTATAGTTCATCTCAACAACCCAATACCATTACATCAAGCTCCGCCGAAATCGGCTAATAACCCTTTGATTTGAATCAGAATAATAGTGCGTTTCAGGTACACTTTTTTCCCGTTAATAACCAGTTATATCTGGGAGTACAAGGCCCAATCCCGTTTCTTTGCTCACTGTCTCAACCCTATATCTCACCCTAACCCTCATTGCTCATGCTCATTGCTACCCTCATTGCTACCCTAACCGATCCCCTACCAAATGGGACAACCCTACCCTGTGACGTCATCATGGCCTCCCCGTGCCCCCTAGCAGATAACCAGACCCCTGGTAATGTTACAAGAGACAGACTGGCTGCCATTGTCTCGGGCAACGAGCAAGACCCATTGTAAAGATGTTTAACCTGAAATGGTATTTATATTTTGGCCTAGTGTGAGTGCACCCTTAGATAATAATAATCAGTTATGAACAAGAACACTTTAGAAGAAACACTTTATTTAAATAAGAAACACTGAACAACACATCTAAAAATACCACACAAGCATCTAAAAATACACACACACTCAGCTTTTGAGAGAATGGTGGAGAATCACATCTTCTCCACCATTCCGCCAACTTTGCCTCGCTCTCCTCATGCCTCGCCTGCTCCCTGGCACTCTCCTCTTGGAAGGGGTGGGGTGGTGGAAGAGGTGCCTGGGTGGAGGAGCATGAGGGAGAGGTGGGGGGGCTGGTGGCAGTGGACTCAACGATGTCCTGAAAGAAAACGAATAAGAAGGAATTAGGAATTATGTGCCAGAACTGGGTGATATGGCCATATGTTACGTACAATATATAATAGCTATGTACACAATATAGTACTGCCAAAAATTACATTGATTAACCATGTAATATTACTAATATAATATAATATATTTGTATATATAATATTACTTATAGAATGTTACTAATATAATATATTAGCATAAAGCTTATTTTTAACCTGGAGTCACTAGAACATGGAAGATCTGGATATCATACGACATGATATCCAGCCCGGTCTTGCAGCCCGACGGCCGGGCTGCAGAGTGGGCCGCCCGACCCCGGTTCTCGGCCGGGCTGCAGAGCACGATCACGGGCTGCAGCCCGGCCGAGAACCGGGGTCGGGCGGCCTGCGAAAGTCCGACGGCCGGGCTGCAGAGTGGGCCGCCCGACCCCGGTTCTCGGCCGGGCTGCCGAGCACGATCACGGCTGCAGCCCGGCCGAGAACCGGGGTCGGGCGGCCTGCGAAAGTCCGACGGCCGGGCTGCAGAGCCCGTGATCGGACTTTCGCGATCTTCCGCGAAAGTCGGCTACAGACTCGGCCCGAGAGTCCGCGGCCGGGCTTCGAAGCCCGTGGCCGGGCTGCAGAGTATAATTTATAAAATAATTACTAGTTAATTACAGAGAAAATACTTACATTTGTGTTTTTCCAATCCTGTCGCATCTTTTCGCCCTCCATCTTGTCTAGGATATTTCTTGATTTTCCGTTTTCTCGCAAGGTATTGTGGGAGCAAGTCAGAACTGAAGCGCTTTGAGGGTGCCCATCGAAAATCTCAATTTTGAGGGGATGTTAGCTAGGGCTGGGCATCACTAGGTACCCCACGATACGATACTATCACGATATTTTACCCACGATAACGATAATATCACGATACAGCGATTCTGCGATTATCGATATATTGCAAGAAATTTCACCCACGATACATCACGATATCTGTGTCACTGAAGAAATTCTTGTTGTTGTTAAATGTTAACAATTATTGTGTTCCATATTATATCTATGGTTCTGCTCGCCTTTGAAAAAACGGAGGCTCAAGTGCGCTGATTTGGAATGTCTGTATTCTTGACGTCATCAGGAATCTCAGCTCCTCCCCTTACTCTGCCTGGCCCGCCCAGAGACGTTGGCCCGCCAATGAGACTCGACCGTGCGAGCGCCACATGCGTGTGTGTTTGTGTGAACACACACACACACTGTAACGCAAGTGTTTCTTGTCGGTTCTTTGACGTGTCTTGTATTTCCACAACGAGACTGTTGTGGGGGTTATCTGAGCCATGGTTGGGAAGGAATTGGGGGAAAGGAACTTTGGCTTTGACTGGCTGAAGTACATGAACTGCGACATGCCGCCGGTTGCCGCGAGGCACCATCGCCCGGCAGCCGGCAGCAGGCAGCGCCCGGTTCAGTCGACTTCAGGTTGATGTGAAAGTGGAAAAACCAGAGACGTCGCAGAACCCGACAGTCGTTTGTGATTCATTATATCGGCCGTGATAATATGTATTAAATGATAAATGATAAAGCGCTGCCCGGCAACGATCCCTTTCTCCTCCTTGTCGTGGTTCAGTCTACTTCACATTGATGAGGACGTTGAAGAACCAGGAACGTCGGAGAACCCAACGCGGTCGTTTGAGATTCATAATATCGGCTCACACATCTTTTGGCGGTTATAATATATATTATGATATAGATATCTATGTAGGCTATATGATAATATTTTGATATAGAGCTCCAGGACTCCCGTGTGTTCTAGAATATTTACAGAACACGGCTAAAGGCTGTGTGCGCCTCGCCATTGCGATACATCCACTGTAAACAGAGCGAATGGTACCGTGGCTGCAAGCTGCTCAGGGCCACACCCCCACCCTCCTCCTTGACCCGCCTCGCTCCTCCTCATTTGCATTATAGCTACAGACACCAAACAGCGCATTTGGGGGAAGCTCAATGTGCGACTGGCTCGGAGTGGCTGTAACTCTGCACCACGGCTGAATTTCGGGAACGTCTTTGAATACTGTGTTAGTTGCCCACTAATACCTATATTAAAGAATACATAAAATAGCATGCCATGGGATATCGATATTTGGCGTCAGCATATCGATAACGTCCCGCAAGACGAAATATCGCGATATGTCGTAGTATCGATATTTTGGCACACCCCTAATGTTAGCCCTCCCCCTTACCCCTTAAAGCTACATTAAAGAGTATTGGGACATGACTCCACGGCGCGTGAACGCACAACAGCGAGGGCTAGGGCTGAGATTTTCTATGTAGCAAAGGAATGAGATTGGGCCCAAGAGGGTAGAAGGTGGCGAAAACACGGGTTACCTGGAACGCACCATATGTATTTAGGATGAGTTTTAACAGGTCAATCTCCTCATCAGTAAAACGCTAGAACTACTGCGGTCCAGTGGCCGGTAGAATACAGTTGTATTCGTTTGTTGTAGTATGAGCAGACATTGTTAAACATTGCATTCCCTTGGTATCCAAGCAGTAGAGATAAGTGCCTGTAGCCCCTTTGTTGAATTGTGCCCATTCTCGTGTGATGCCCCATGCTTGCGGAGATGCACACTCGACTTACAGTGTGTGTATTTATAGGAATGAATGGGCGGCCATGTATTAGTCCACTGTCCTTTCTCTATAATTGGTCCATGGTATTTATTTACACACATAACTGATACTATCTACCGTAACATTAGCGACAGTAACTTGACTGTTAGCTGTAGCGCTAATGCTAAAGCAGCATTATAATGCTAACAAGGTAAACATATACAGTAAAGCAACACAATGATATGGCGTTAGTTAACTTACTTTTTCGAGGTTTGTAGCTGAGCCGAGGAGAGTTGGTACTGATCCAGACTTGATTTTCAGACGTTGAGCAAGTCCAGCTCTGTATTGGCCCAAGTTGAGGAAGCAGTCGTCAGTGAAATGTTTGGCGCTGCCGTGTTCTAGCAACGGGACGGCCATATGTACCTGACCTCATCTGACTCCCGCGCTGCGTTTGTATCCAGTAGGCGTGGCCTATGACGTATTGGCTCCGGCTTCCTCATCCGTCTAAAGATGCTGCCAGAGCATGGACATAATAAAGGATGGACCACGGACTGGCCGCCCATTCATTCCTATACAAACTGCTCAGTGGCGCAGGGTAACATACAGGAGCGATTTGTTTCGGCGTTATGGGGCCAAGACACGTGGCCTAGTTCGTGACGTACCGTATGCAGAAATATAGAACGCATGCGTGCCCACCCCCCCCACTCCGGTCCAACAACAATATAAAATGATACCGTAATGCACCTGTTCTTTGTCTTTGGATCTTTTGAATAAATGGATCAATACATGATGAATCACAATGATCGCAAGCAGAGGACCGTGAGAGTTATTGAGCAGCAGATGAACCAGTCCAAAAATCGGACACGTTAACGGAGCACTGAACTAGGCCCTCTCGGATGCCATTTGTTTCACTACGACTCCTTTCAGCTGCACACCCCTCTTCCCCAGCGAGATAACAGCTTATAAAACGCTTGAGGTGGCGTTTTGAAAAGAAAAAACTGAATTTTTTTTAGGACATGGCATGAAGGTAATTATGAGCCTTTGATTGATATCCAGACATTTTTTGCGGAGACACATTCCTGTTCCCCACTTGTATTGGAGTGAACGGAGATATCTACTTCTGGGTCCCATGATTTGAGGGACCCGTCCACAGCCCGCTTAAACAGCTGCAATACCAGGCTTGGCCGCTGAGCACTGGTGGATGGCGGAAGTATGCAGTGTTCCTGGGGGCTTGTGCCAGAGCCATGAGAGAGAAGAGTTGCGACACTCTCTAATCTCGCCGGCAGGGTGGTCACGTGGTTCATGTAAGCCTGTATAGTTCAAAAACAGGCCGCGCTGCCGTGTTCTTCAATGGGACTGCCAGCAGCGATTGCAATATTGAATGGTAAATATATATTAAAAAACACAACTACTTTTCTGACCATTGTTGCATATTTGTAAACGTCAGTTTTACATTTGGAGTGGTAGGGTGACAACTGCAAGCTACTTAGATAGTAAGTAAGTAAGTAAGTTTTATTTATAGAGCACATTTACACACAGCATACTATGGAAGCATATATGTAGCAAAATTCAAATGGCAATGCAATTTGGAATTCCATTATGCATTTGACAATGCATTATGCAATTTTATAATGTAATTTGTAAATACGTTATTCAAAGTGTATTTTAAAATGCAAAGTGACAATGCAATCCTCAATTAAATTTGCAAAAGTTCTAACAATACAAATAGAATAACATTTTGTCAAATTCTTTGAGTTCCTTTATACAAATTGAAAAGCTATAGCGTCCCCGTGATTGCAATCCACTTCGCCACGCTCCTTGTGTTGCGATATTCAAATGACATTTCAATCCGCAAAACGGAATCCAAAACGGAATCCAAAGAGGGAATCCAAAGAGGAATCCAAAAAGTCAATATGCAAAGTGGCAAACGTATCAGCCAATCAGCGTCTGGGCGGGAACTACGTCACTTGCTCGTAATTTCCTTGTTCGTATGTGTCAGGTCCATGGTCACCAATGGTGATTATTGATACGCTCCGAAGTTTGGCCGATGATGTGGAGAACAATCGTGTTGAAGACACAGATGCAGTAGATAGAGTGCGTGTTCTGGGAGATAGGATAGACGACTTATCCTCACGGGTACGTTTTGACGCCAGTGTGGTAAACACAAAGATTTCCAAAGTGCTACAGGCACTGGGTGCGAAACATAGGGTCGGGAGACCCACCGTCTCCACCCACTCCTCACCTACAAAGCTCTCCACAACCTAGCCCCCAGTTACCTCTGGGACCTCCTCCAAGAATACACTCCCTCCCGCTCCCTCCGCTCAACCTCTGCTGGACTACTATGTATCCCCACATCACGACTCATTACGAATGGGTGCCCGGTCATTCAGCTGTTCAGCACCCAGGCTCTGGAACTCCCTCCCCCCACACATTAAACAGTCTGACACAATAGAAAGTGACGTAGTTCCCGCTGGTGGCTGATACGTTTGCCACTTTGCATATTGACTTTTTGGATTCCTCTTTGGATTCCTCTTTGGATTTCCTCTTTGGATTCCGTTTTGGATTCCGTTTTGCGGATTGAAATGTCATTTGAATATCGCAACACACGGAGCGTGGCGAAGTGGATTGCAATCACGGGGACGCTATAGCTTTTCAATTTGAATAAAGGAACTCAAAGAATTTGACAAAATGTTATTGTATTTTTATTGTTATAACTTTTGCAAATTTAATTGAGGATTGCATTGTCACTTTGCATTTTTAAAATACACTTTGAATAACGTATTTACAAATTACATTATGAAATTGCATAATGCATTGTCAATTGCATAACGTAATTACTTATTGAATTGCAAATTGCAAATTGCATTGCCATTTGAATTTTGCTACATATATGCTTCCATAGCATACACTGACCAAAGTGCTGTACAATAAGATAAAAAATAATAAAAATAATAATGATAATTAAAAATAACAATAATAATAATAATAATAAATAAAGATAAAAAGTGAATAAAATACAACAACACAACAATACATAGAGGTCATAATAATACAAAGGGGGAACATTCATTTCCAGGGCCTACCACACAGACATGAACAGGAGGTAGGCTAAAAGGTCAAGGGGCAAGGAAGGCCAGGGAGTAGAGGTGGGTTTTTAGCCTAGATTTGAAGGCAGAAATGGAGGGGGCGGATCTAATATCCAGGGGGAGCTGGTTCCACAGACGTGGAGCAGCAATGGCAAAGGCTCTATCACCTCTCTGCTTGAGCCGTGAGTGTGGCACATACAGAAGCCCTTTGTTAGAGGATCTGAGGGACCTTTGGGCAGAGTGGGGCTGAACAAGCTCAGTGATATAGGCCGGGGCCAGCCCATTGAGTGCCTTATAAACAAATAAAACAATTTTAAATTGGATCCTAAAAATAACTGGGAGCCAGTGCAAGTAGGCCAGAACGGGTGTGATGTGCTCGTGCCTCATGGTGCCAGTTAAAAGACGCGCAGCTGCATTTTGGACCAGCTGCAGACGTCTGAGTGAGGATTGGGGGAGGCCAAGGTAGAGGGAATTGCAATAATCCAGCCGTGATGTAATAAAGGCATGGATAACTATCTCGAGGTTGTGTGGGATAGGAAGGATTTGAGGCGGGAGGTCACTCTGAGCTGGTAAAAACTATTTTTGACTACAGTGCTGATCTGTTTGTCAAGACAGAGTTCAGAGTCGAGGATGACACCAAGGTTTCTGGCATGGGGTTTGACAAGAGGCGTGAGGTGACCTAAGTTTGACAGTGCAGTGTGTCTTGCCTTGGAGGGACCAAAAATTATGACTTCAGTCTTGTCACCATTTAGCTGGAGGAAGTTGTTAGCCATCCAGTTTCTGATGTCTTCAAGACAGACCAGGAGAGATTGGATGGAGTCCCTAGATTTTAAGGGCAAGTACAGCTGCGAATCATCGGCATAGAGGTGAAAAGAGATCTTATGCTTTCTAATAATGTCACCCAGTGGGAGCATATACAGGCTGAAGAGCATGGGACCCAGGATGGACCCCTGGGGGACCCCATATGAGACAGGGGCGGATGATGACGAGAACTGACCAATAGAGACAGAGAAAGTCCTATGTTTAAGGTAAGAGCTGAACCAGAGTAGTGCAGTCTCCCTAATGCCCACCTGCTGGTCCAGGCGGGTGAGGAGGATGATGTGATCTACAGTATCAAAAGCAGCACTGAGGTCAAGTAGTATTAAGATGGCATTATCACCAGAGTCCAGAGTGAGGAGGAGATCATTGGTTACTTTGAGCAGGGCTGTTTCGGTGCTGTGAAGGGATCTAAAACCTGATTGAAGAGGTTCAAGTATGTTGTGGGAGGTCAGAAAGGGAGTCAACTGAGACAGAACAGCTTTTTCTAGGACTTTGGAGATAAAAGGAAGCTTAGAGATGGGACGGTAATTATTCAGGCATTTAGCATCAAGGTTGTGTTTCTTTAACAGGGGTTGGACAACCGCATGTTTAAAACATGAGGGGACAGTGCCAGATGTAAGGCATGAATTTAGAATTATTTGAATTGAAGGGCCAACTGCATCAAAACATCCTTAATGATAGAGGAGGGAATGGCATCATGGGGGAATGCAGTGGGTTTCATGTGCAATACTAATTCCCGCAGGTCAGAGAGAGAAATGGGCTGAAATTGGTTAAAAATAACTGGTGTACCAAAGTAATCAGGTGGAGTGGGTGATGGGGAGGGGGTAAACAGTGATCTGATGTCCTCTATTTTGTTAATGAAGAACTTAAGGAATTCCTCACAGGTAGCAGTAGATACATCAGCATCTGGGGAGTTAACAGGGTTGATAACAGAGTTAATAGTGCTAAATAAAATGTTTGGTCTGTTTGAGTGTTTACTGATCAAATCAGAGAGGTGCTTTGCCCTGGCTTTTTTTGCTGCAGCCTGGAAAGCAGCTAAAGCAGTTTTAAAAATTTCAAAGGAGACAGTAAGGTGATCCTTTTTCCATTTTCTTTCGGCTTTACGACAGGCCTGCCTGAGAGAGCGGGTGGCCTCATCCAACCTATATCGAGATTTTAGTTTGGGGCGGATGTATGTGAGAGGAGCTACAGAGTCATGTATGGAGGAGCAGGAAGAGTGGAAAAGGCTGACTAATTAATCTGGGCTGGAAGAGGATGATGCTGCTGTTGCAATGGTAGAAGCAACAGTTTGACTGAGAAAGCTATCAGAAAACTGGGCTGCAGTAAGAGAGTTTATATGGCGAGAGTAATGGCCTTGAGCTCTAGTAGCTGGCAGATGATTGGAGAGGGTAACATCAAACATAATAGGTCTGTGATCAGAGAAAGTCGCATCCTCAATTACAATATTATCAACAGAAAAACCATATGATAAAATAAGGTCAAGTGTATGTCCCAGTAAATGTGTAGCTTTGTTTATATGTTGAGTGAGACCAAAGGCATCTATTAAACCACATAATTCGTTGACCATGGGTCTGTCTGGACAGCAGACATGGATATTAAAGTCACCAAGTATGAGCAGACGATCGTACAATGACACAAAATGGGACAGAAAGTCAGAGAATTCTGTTATAAAGTCTTTGTCAGGCTTAGGGGGTCTATAGATCAGAACACAAGCCAGTGGGGACGTGGCAGATTCTACAATTATGCATTGCAGTTCGAAAGTGGAAAAACTGCCTACAGAGAGTGTCCGTACTTTAAAATCATTCTTGAAAACGAGAGCTACTCCGCCTCCTCTTCCAACGCACCTTGGCGTGCTAATAAACGAGCAGTTGGTGGGGCAAAGTTTGCTGAAAACAGAAGACTGACCAACTCCAGCGCCTATCCAAGTCTCGGTTAAAAATAGGAAGTCCAGATTGTGACGAGAGAAAAAGTAATTTAAAACGAAAGTTTTGTTCGACACAGACCTGCTGTTGACCAGGGTGGCTTTTGCTGTGGAGTGAATCACAGTCTGGGGGTGACGGCAGTATTCCAGAGGGCGGATGTTCAGGGGATTCACCCCACCGCTACGGATCCGCAATCTCGGACGAGCAGAGCTGACAGGTGTTTGGGGTCGGTGGGGGGTGATGGATAGGCCTACATGGCAGGGGAACCTCGGATCCCACGAACAACGAGCCAGGGAGAGATCATTCCGGCCTGTGAAGTGTTGATGGAGGACTTCCTTGCGGGGTGCAGAGTTGCCTACAGGAGAGGATCGTCCAGGAGAGCCGCGCCGAGACTGGATAGTCGGTATGGCATCCTCCGTTGCTCGATTGTAGATCTTGAAGGAGCGACGAGGCCCTCTGTGTATGTAGCGCTTCCTCCGACGGATCCCCGTAACCTGGCAAAGCTGGAGTACATCTTCATCGATGGAACTGATGGCATAGGAGGCAAGCTGTTGGAGCTGCTCCGCGGTGTAGATATATCCCATGTTTAGTAGGCTACAGCAGCTCAGGCAAAGCACAGCGCAAAGCCTCAATCTCCCTGGGAGTAAGTAAGTAAGTAAGTAAAGCTTTTTATTGTCCCCTAAGGGCGATTTTGTTTGCAGCAAGACATCAATAGACAACATAGGACAGAAAGTACAACATGACAGACCAAACATACATGCAGATAGTATATAGATAGTGCAGAGTGTATACAGGCATGCTGATAAGCATCCCTGCATGACATACCCATGTAAATCAGAATAATAATAATAACTACCATGTGTCAAATAAAATACCTTTCATACAGCAGGTAATCATACCTCACACTGCACCAAAAACACCATGTCGGCCCCGGGCTCCAAAATCTAAGTTCAGTAGAGAAATGGCACTGGGGAGTGGGGACAAATGAGAATCTATATCTATTGGTTTTAACTGCAGGGAATCTGAAACGTGACTTAGAAGGTAACAACTGAAACTCAGGATGAAGAGGATGACCATTAGCTGATAAAATAGATTCTGCCTTTTTGTGGACAAATCTATTGTATAGGTCTGCTAGACTACTTTGCTTGGCACCTATGATTTTGCCACCGGCCTTCACTACTTTGGCGAGTGAGGCTTTATCCTTTACGTTCAGATTTCCGTACCAGCATATCATAGAAAAAGATAAAACAGATTCAATGTACGATTTATAAAATATTCTCATAATGGTTTTATCCACATTGAATTTTGCCAATTTACGGAGGCAGGAGAGTCGCTGTTGGCCTTTCTTACATATATTCTCTGTGTTAAGATTAAAATTTAGCCTGTCATCAATTATGCTTCCCAGGTATTTATATGAGCCAACTACCTCTACAGGTTGCCCGTTTCTAGCAGTGACCTGGGTAGGGGGGGACTTGCGCCTATAATCAATGACCATGTCCTTCGTTTTTGATACATTCAAGTGTAAGTGAGCACTATCACACCAGGCTATAAAATCGTTTAAAACAGGACCATGCTCAGATTCTTTTCCATTTAAAAGACTAACAATAGCTGAGTCACCTGCCAACTTTAAAATATGTCTGTTTGTGTGCTGGCTACGACAGTCATCAGTGTATAAGATGTATAAAAGAGGGGACAGGACACAACCCTGTGGTGACCCTGTAGAGGACAGGAGCTTTTCTGAGTATACTCCATTTACCCTCACTCTCTGAGTTCAGTCTGTTAAAAAATCCAAAATCCAACCCACTAAACTAAAATCTAATTTAAAATTTCTTAACAGCTTATCAACTAAAATGTGTGGTTGAATAGTGTTAAAAGCTGATGAAAAATCAACAAATAAAATTTTGGCATGAGTGTTGCTACCTTCAAGGTGCTTAAGTATCAGGTTAAGCAGAGTGGCTGTAGCATCCTCAACCCCTCGCCTGGCCCTATAAGCAAATTGTTGTGGGTCCAATAGATTCTCTGTTTTGATGAGGAGCACCTTTTTCATTAGCTTTTCAAAACATTTCATCACCAATGAGGTCAAGGCAATTGGTCTAAAATCATTTAAAACCTTAGGGCGACTGATTTTTGCCACTGGTACAATAGTCGAGTTTTTCCAAATTTTGGGGACTCTCTGTTGGCTCAAGGAGAGCTTAAATATGTAATAAAATATTGGACCAAGTTGTTCAGCGCACGAGGAGAGTAGGTGACCCCCTATGTTATCTGGCCCGGGGCTCTTCTTAACCTTTGAGTGTCTGAAGGTATCTACTACGTCATGCAGATCAAAGGGCGCTGGGGCACTATCCTTTAGGTAGTTTTTTTGCTCTAAAATGTCATCCTTAAATGTTGGTGAGTCAAACCTCAGATAAAACTCATTCCTCGTCTGTGCCAGCTTGTCTGTGCCAGCATGTGAACCCATCCAGCACCAAATTCGGATTTCTTGTTTTCTTTGTACCAATTATGGTTTTCATGCTATCCCAAGCAGAGCCTAAATTGTTGTTTACCAATTGGTCCTCTAGCTTTTCTTTATAGCTCCGCTTTGCTCTTGCTATTTCATGTTTAACTTCCTTTTTTAGTTTTTCAACCTCCGGAAGGTTCCCTGCTCTAAATGCCTGTCTTTTCCTGTATAGCAGTGCCCTGAGTGCTTTCGTCACCCATGGTTTACTATTTGGGTACACCTTTACAGTTTTTTCAGGAATAACATTATCTTCACAAAAGGAGACGTAACAACTGACAACATCTGCAAGGACGTCAATGTTTGGACAAGATTGCTTAAACATTTCCCAGTCTGTACACTCATAGCAGCCCTGCAGACTCAATTTGGATTTGTCAGTCCGGACTTTAACCCGCTTTTTCTGACCGTTTTTCCCCTCTGCAGTGCAGTGCAGTATGATGGGATAAGCTGAATACAATTATGGTCGGCCCCCCCAAGTGGGGGAAGGGGAATAGCTTTATATGCTCCTTTGATGGACCCATAACACAAGTCCAGCGTTTTGTTGAGTCTGGTAGGGCACTTAACATATTGGTAAAAGTTCCTTATGGATAGCAGTAATCGAGAGAGCATCGCGTCGGCGCGGACAGCATCGCGTCGGATATCTTGCGTGGATCAAAGGATATTTAGGATCCCTTGCGGCACTCTGAACTTTAATACAACTTGTAATTCATATACAGTAATTCAATTCATTATTATTTCAATAATAACTCTTGATACTAGGACCGAGCGAACTGCGACCGAGCAGGCGGACAGCATCGCGTCGGCGCGGACAGCATCGCGTCGGATATCTTGCGTGGATCAAAGGATATTTAGGATCCCTTGCGGCACTCTGAACTCTGCAACCACGATCGCCACAATATTGTAACGAGTGGTTGTCAGTATATTGTAGTTCATTTAGTATAGTTCGTTTTTTGATAGATTTTCGGCGCTTCACAAACACTTCCGGGTTTGTGTCAGACTGTCCTGACCTGTATCCATGGAAGAATGGAAAAAGATGAAAGATGAGTTGGACCACATTAACCGGAAATCCCTGAAGACAAAAGATATGAAAACTATTGAGACAGCAGAGGAACTGGAGGATCTGGAAAACACAAGTTCCAGAGCTCTCATGTTCACAGCTATCAAGGATTTGTTCGCTTTCTCCATGAGAGCTCTGAACCTTTGTAAAACTATTGCAGATACTAAAGATGTCACAAGTTCTGTCCCACATGATTTCCCCAACTTTGAAGAGATAATAAAGAAGCAGCTCCATGATGTAATACCTGATTTATTGAAAGCAGCTATGGCTACATTGCCTACTACAGGACAGGGCAACCCTAAAGAGACCAAAGAAGACAAACAGCTCCCTGTCAGACATACTCTCACGGTTGAAAGGATGGTTGATGGGGTCAGTGGAGACCAAGAGGATCCAGCGCCTATCACGGATGTAGATTGGATTGCGATGAAAAGGGACGTCAAAGGAACCCTAAAAACGGTTCCGGTGAAGAAGGCCTCAGTATCTGGGGGAACTGCAATCCTCAACTTCGCTTCAAAAGCTCACCTGGATGAAGCCAAAGAAGCCCTCTCCTTGAAGTACAAGGTTTCCTCGAAATCTGAAGACAGAAAGAAGTTGGATCCCAAACTAACTATCCGGGATATTCCAACTGACATAATCAGCAAAGAGACCCTTGAAGAGAAGCTCCTGGAGAAGAGCGAGAATATGAAATCCATCAAGGTTGTGTTCTTTGATGACAAGCAGAGATACGCTGTAATCCAAATCAGTGCAGAAACCCGGGAGTCAATAAGGCGAAATGGAGACTGTGTAAACATTGACCTCAGTGAGCACTATGTTACAGACCGTTTTCATGTCATCCAGTGCTATCACTGTCAAGAATTCGGTCACATGGCTAACTCTAGGTACTGTAAAGACAAAGACAAAGACCCTACATGTTTCTACTGTGGGGGGAGTCACACCTCAAGGGACTGCATGAACAAGAAAGACAACAAGATCAAGAAGATGAAGTGCTCCAACTGTTGCAAGAGCAGAAATCCCTCCGAGAAGAACTCAGCAGCAACACACAAAGCCTCTGACAATTTGTGTCCCTCGTTTGTAAGAGAGCGAGCAGCCATTATGTCTAGGACAGCCGGATGTGAACAGGCAAAAAACTCCTACATACAGAGGATCAAAGAGGCCAAAGCACGCCTCGGACGAGTTTAAGGATAGCAACATTTAATGTCCGATCTCTAGTCAACAAGACAGTAGGAGTCCTAGAACATCTTCAAGATGTTGACTGTGACATTTGTTTTGTGCAAGAGACCTTCCTTCGAGATGGGAACAAGGCCAAGCTGATGGAAATCAAAGACTATGGATGGGATGTCATATCGGACCCGAGGAAACACAGGAGTGGTGGAGGAATAGCCATGCTTTACCGGGATACTGTTCAGTTAAAATCCAACAGCAAAGTCATGAAGTACAAGTCTTTTCAAGTCATGGAGTCACTCTTGCACTCTGAACAAGATACTGTAAGACTGGTAAACATCTATCGACCTCCGTACACCAAGAAAGCTTGTTTCACTGAGTGTGCTTTCCTAGAGGAATTTGATGAGTATCTCAAAGACCTCTCAGGGAAACCTGGTTCTCCTATCATCGCTGGGGATTTCAACTTTCATATGGAAAGACCAGAAGAACACTACCCCAAGAAGTTTTACCAACTCTTGGAAGACCACGACCTGTACCAGCACGTTCCACTTGAGCCAACCCATGACCAAGGTGGAACTCTGGACCTTGTAGTTACCAACAAAGCCCTTAGAAGGAAACTGAGCTTGTTTAAGATCTGCCCCTCAAGGACCAAATCTGACCACTTCCTTGTACTCTTTGATGCTGATATTAAGCCAAAGATCCCTAAAGACAAGTTTATGACCTACAGAAATTTCAAAATGATTGATGCAGAACAATTCAAAGAAGAACTAATTGACTCAAAATGAGCGGACTTCCCTGAAGACATGCCAGCAGATGATGCTGTCATTCTCTACAACACTGTGCTGACTCAGCTAATGGATAAGCACTGCCCTTTCATCAAGAAGAAGATAAAGAAGAACCCGATGCCCTGGTTGGACTTGGAACTCCGCATTCTCAGGCGCAAAAGAAGAGTGGCTGAACGTGCTTGGAGGAAGAGCAAAGAAGAAGAAGACCTTGCAAGATCGGAGTTGCCTCATGTTATACAGTCGCCAGGACCGAAACAGCGTGTGGCAAGATCGGAGTATGTTAGAGCTAGGGATGAGTTCACTTGTTTCGAGTATGTCAAGAGATGTGCTCACCACAATGCCTCTCTCAAATCCCCCTCAGGGGACTCTAAAATACTCTACAAGAAGCTCAATAGACTACTTGGAAATGATGCTCAAGACCTTCCAAACCACAAAGATCCCGTTAAACTTTCTGAAGATTTCAAAGATTTCTTCGCAGACAAAGTTACTACCATCCGGGATGGTATAGAGAAGGAAAAGAGTATAACTCCTACAGCAGCTGAGGAACCCTCTTTTGCTACTGACAAAGACCAACCCCTCAACAAAGACCCTACTCTTGATGAGGACTGCAGATTCTACAGTTTCTCTGAGATAACAGCTGATGAACTCAAAGACTTACTCTCTAAGATGTCCAACAAGTTTTGTTGCCTGGATCCAATCCCAACATTTCTTCTTAAAGACTGTGTAAAAGAGCTGACGCCTGTTCTACTCCACATCATTAACTCCTCGTTAAAGACCGGAACTTTTCCATCTGACATGAAGAAAGCAGTCATCAAACCAACTCTGAAGAAGGACAATGCTGATGTTGACATCCTTAGCAATTATCGACCAGTCTCCAACCTTTCTGCTATTTCGAAGATTCTTGAGAAAATTGTGCTGAACCAACTCAACGTCCATCTCTCAAGACATAGTCTCTACTCAGAGGTCCAATCTGGATACCGCCCTAATCACAGTTGTGAAACACTGCTGGTTAGAATGTGTGATGATATCAACAGGGAGATTGGAGCTGGCAATGTTGTCATTGTTGTACTGCTTGACCTCAGTGCAGCGTTTGACACCATCGACCACACAGTATTGCTGGAAAAGCTACTGAATGACTATGGTGTCACCGGAAGCGCCCTGCAGTGGATGAAGTCCTACCTTGAGAAGAGATATTTCTGTGTAAAGATTGATGATACGCTCTCATCCTTCTTGGAGTTGTTGTTTGGAGTCCCCCAAGGATCACTCCTGGGGCCGATTCTTTTCATTCTTTACATCAAAGCCCCCCAGAAAATCGCAGGGAAATATGGACTTGATATCCAACTATACGCAGATGACTTTCAGCTTTACATCTCGTTTCATCCAAATCGTGCATCTCAGTTTACAGATGTTCAAGACAGAACCAACAGATGTCTTGCAGAAATAAAAGTGTGGATGGTCAACAACTTCATGAAACTCAACGAATCAAAGACCGAGCTGTTGGTGCTAGGCAAGAGTCATGTCCTCAAACAATGTGAACTCAATGTCAGCCTGCAGTTTGGAAGCACGACAATTCTACCAACTGAGTGCAAAGGGGATAGCTGGAAGAGCCTTGGAGTGAAGTTCGACAAATCCCTCAACATGGAAAGACAGATCAACAGTGTGAAGAAGAAATGCAGCTGGACAATGATGAACCTGAGAACCATTGGTCGCTATCTTGATGAAAGTATCAAGCTCATGATGGTGAAGCAATTAGTCATATCTAAGATAGATTACTGTAACTCTCTTTACATGAACCTGCCCAAGACCAGATTAAAGAAGCTAAAGTCCATCCTAAATGGGGCGGCACGTTTCATCTATAAAATCCAAGACAGAACTACTGACCTGGTTCCCTTCTACAAGAAATCCCACATTCTCCCAATAGATCAGAGGATTTTCTTCAAGGTCTGTCTACTGACCCACAAAACAGTTCATGGTAATGCACCTTGCTACCTTAAAGGGACTCTTACCTTTGTTGCATTTTTACACTTTTTTTGGATAAGGTTAAATTGGTATTAATAAGGTAATAACACTCTAATATGCAAGACAGACCCACCAGGAGTAAAAACAAACAATTATTTTACTCTCATAATATTTAGTGAAAACTTCAACCAATAAAATTCTTCAGACCGAATGACCTTATTGGCCGACAGACCTGTCTGTTTGCTGCATGGATATATAAGGTTTTCCGTCTGCTTCTTGTGGCGCATTCGGGCCCGCGTCATCAAGGCGCGTCCTCAACTAGAGGGTTTGTTTTGATTCCACGGCAGACAGTAGCGAGTAGCGACCGTAGCGACTGACGATGGCATACCAAAGTGGTCCACGGCGTACTGAAACTGCACCATTCAGTCCGATTAGGGGACTCATCTCGGACTCAGACTCACAGAGTTACCCTCCTCTGGAGCCTCAGGAAGACCTCCAGACTGTTGGCCACCAACTGCACCATTCAGTCCGACAAGGGGACCCGATTCGGCCTCAGAAGCCAAGTGGTCCCGCTCCCCTGGATGATTCTCAGGACCTCCAGACCGTTGGCAACCAACCGCACCACTCAGTCCGATTACGGGACCCATTTCGGACTCAGACGCGACGTTGTCCCGCTACTCTGGAGCTACAGGAAGACCTCCAGAACGTTGGCACCCAACCGCACCACTCAGTCCGATTACGGGACCCATTTCGGACTCAGACGCGACGTTGTCCCGCTACTCTGGAGCTACAGGAAGACCTCCAGAACGTTGGCACCCAACCGCACCACTCAGTTCGATTACGGGACCCATTTCGGACTCAGACGCGACGTTGTCCCGCTACTCTGGAGCTACAGGAAGACCTCCAGAACGTTGGCACCCAACCGCACCACTCAGTCCGATTACGGGACCCATTTCGGACTCAGACGCGACGTTGTCCCGCTACTCTGGAGCTACAGGAAGACCTCCAGAACGTTGGCACCCAACCGCACCACTCAGTCCGATTACGGGACCCATTTCAGACTCAGACGCGACGTTGTCCCGCTACTCTGTTTGTAATGCTCATACACCTTTCTTATACTCAGTGGGACCACTGTCCTTCAACATGGGGCCTCAAAACGGTATCGCATGAAGCCCATAAAGTGAGCCACCTGCTAAATTTCTTGTTTACTAGACCCCTGGTAGATATTATGACCCCTGGGAGTCTAAACATAACCCATGGGAGTCTAAACATAACCCATGGGAGTCTAGAACTTTTGTACTGTAGCGACCCTGGGACAGTTAAATAGTTTGTGTGTTATGTGTTACATTATATTTCGTTGTCCGCTATGCCAGTTGTTCTATGTGTATGTATTGTAATGTTCTTCTTGTCAATCAGCGTGGGGGCGAATCATTAGGTCAGCTGGGGGAGGGCCTTGGAAGAACAGGAGGGTGGGGGCCTGCACGCGAGTGAGACCGTGTTGGGGGTTGCCGGGGTAACCGGGGTTTGTTTTGTGTCGGTTTTCTGCCGTTGGTTACAATGTTACGGGTTTCAGTGACCTGGTTTTGGTTCATTAAAACTACCTTCAACTACTAATGACTCGACATCATTATGTCACCGGCGAGGTCGTTACAGTACTCTTGAATGTGCTGTAATTCTCAAATGCAACAAAGGTCAGAGTCCCTTTAAAGAACTTGTTGAGATGGAGGTAGCATCAGACACTTGCAACACCAGATCGAAGATACCAGGTGACAACTTCAAGCTGAAGATATCCAGAACGGCAAAGACGAAAGTAGATGCCAGGAGATTCTCTAATTACGCACCAGTTGCATGGAACTCTCTACCTCTAGAAATAAGATGCATTAATAATACTTTTTTTAAGAGAATGTTGAAGAATTATTTATATAACCAGTTCTAAAACCATTTTTATTTTTCTTTATAAATATAATGATGTCACGGTAATATCAGTTTCTTACCAACTTGAAAGTCTACACCACTTTTTGTGCACATTTCACAGCCAGCCGCTCTGACATGGTTAGCTGCCTTCCTTGTGTTGGCTTGCTAATCATATGTGCGGGATATAAATGCCTCATTTCATTTCATTTCATTTCATTTCGTTTTCTGGAGAGAACAATGATTAAAATCCCCAAGGATCAGCACTGGAGCGTCGGGTGATATTGCCTGTAGTTTTTGGGTAGATTGCAATATAGTCTCCGAGGCATTGTCAGCGTTTGCCCTTGGATGGATATACACAACCATGACGAAAATTTGGGGGAACTCTCGGGGAAGATAAGGGGGGCGCAGTGATACGCACAACAGTTCAATGTCTTTAGTACACAGTCTTTCTCTTACAATAACATTTTTGCAGTATCTTTGGTTCACGTATAGGCAGACCCCGCCCCCTTGTGACATACCGGTCGCAGCGGCATCCCGATCAAGCCGCACGGGTGAGCCAAAGCTGTCAATGGCAAGTTCGGTGTCCGAATCCCTCTCCGACAGCCATGTCTCTGTGATCACCAACAAGCAAGCGTCTCTGAATTTGTGTTGGAATCTGACGTTGGCTTGCAGCTCATCGACCTTGTTTCGAAGAGACCGCGCATTCGAGAGAATTATGGAAGGCAAGGGGATATGGGAAAGGGGTTGTTTCCTTAGTCTTAGACGCAGGCCAGCCCGCTTTCCTCGCTTCCTGATCTTGCGGGGAAACGCGCCGGTAGAATCCCCTTTTCCACTTGTTTGATCGGCAAAACAGCTTAGATCGGGAACCACTAGATTCACACCACGAAGATCCTGAAAGTTACTCCATTGGAGAAGAAAGTCTTTGCTGTATGTTATGCGCTCCGGTTTAGTGAACCCGTTTAGAGCTTCCGCGAGATGGATCACTGTCCACAGAAGGAACAAGACGATTAACTCCATGATTTGATGCTTATCTGGTCAACTCAATAAAATATATTAAAAGTCAATTTATAAGATGATTTGTTGGCCAATTAAATACTGTGCATAAAAGGTGCATAAAAACACAAATCACAAAAACAAACAAACAGTGTTTTCGAACAGACGTGACTTGCTGCCGGTCGCTGCATGAGCATGCGCCCAATGTTTAGGGCTAGTTATTAGTCAACCGACTAACCTAGCTGCTGGTCAGCGTCAAATCCGCCGACAGGATGAAGGAGAGGGAGAGAGACATTGAGTAGCCCAAAAACAGCAGCGGTGGAGCACAGGCAACCAGCTTCAGATCGACCGAGGCGTTGGATATCCAAAATCAAGCTCAGGATGCGGTAAAGTGCAAGAATTTTTTTTGACAAAAGAAGGCCAAAACGAAGTTAAAACGTATGACAAACTTTGTCATAAAAATAAAATAGATTAAATTGCGAAAACTTGAAAAAACTTAAATAAAAACAAGGCAGACGGAGCGGCGTCAGTGTCGCCAGCGTCCCCGTAACGTAGCAACAGATACTTTTTTAAGTTTGAGGTAAAGCTTCACGTTCGTGTAAGCATGGGTAGCACTAGGCTACTGACTTTAGTGGCTTAACCTCACTACATCTGTTCTGAAATCAAAGACGATTCAAGATGTTCATTTTGGCGCAACTGGACTATTAAATATAAATATAAATATTTTTAAATATTTTTTATTTATGTTTATTTTTTTCCACAATGTCTTTTTTTTTTTAAACGATTTATGATGACTATATGCTCTGTAAAGTGACCTTGGGTGTCTTGAAAGGTGCCTCTAAATTAAATGTATTATTAAATGTTCTTGATTTTGCTTGTAATTCCGATTCACGTACCCGTGGTCAGAGAGCGATTGAGAAAGCAGAGTAGCAACAGTCCATTTAGCATTTAGTTTCCAGGCAACTTCTCCTGATGAGGCAGGAGCTGACCACACAACCATGCTACTTTTAAGACTAAGCCGAACACAAAGTATCACATATATTAAAGAATAACAAATGAACGTTTTTTTATTAAACAATGGGTCAGACAACAATAATATGTGCGTGTGTGTGTCCAACTTGAAAAACAACAAAGTGAAGGAACAGGGATGAATATTGTATATATAAGTGTTGACAAGAGAGGAATAGGGTGAGGAAAGGAGACAATTAAAAAAGCAATACAAGTAAAATGGACTACTGGTTATAACCCTAAAGCAAATGCAGATTCCACTGCCTAACATCTGCACACTGCAAAGGAGTAGGCGCCAGGGAAAGCTGGACCCAGTGTTTGAGATGCCAGATATATCAGGCTGAGGTTTGTGGAACCAAAAACAAGTGGGAACAAGGACTAAGAACAACAAAGCAAACATGCAGTAAGTGAACAAGAACAGCAAAGTAGAGCCAGGGGGTATCAATAAATAAAACAATGTTAGTCATGTGTGGAACAAGAACAACAAGTGTGTAAACAGGTGTGCGTGTATATCTAACTTGTAAAACAAGAACAAAGTGAAGGAACATTATAAGTTATTAATAAACAAAGAAAATACTCCACAAACATCAGGCTGAGGTTAAGGATAGTAAAGTGCATCAGGTCGAAAGGAAGGACAACAATCGCAGCAGTTGCCGCCACCACCACCAACAGCCGTCGCCAGCACAAGCCGCCACCACTAGCAGCAGAAGGCGACACCACCATCCTTCGCCACCACCAGCCAGCTCAAGCAGCCATCGCCTCAAGCAGCAGCGACCTGCAGCAGCAGTGTTATCCGGCACCAGCCAGCTCAAGCAGCCATCGCCTCAAGCAGCAGCGACCTGCAGCAGCAGCCATCAGCATCCACCATCATCAGCATCCACCATCAGCAGCATTCACCTTCAGCAGCATCCACCATCAGCCACAGACACATAACCGCTATGTCAGTGACACAATTAGGCCTAGGCATTTTTTATTCATACTATAGCTGTGAGAATTATTAAGAAAAATCACCTCCATAGTCGCCCTGGAGACACAGGCCGACAGTCTCCTGCAAGAATCAGAGAAACCTATTATAGGACATTCTGTCCAGAAATTAAACATTTAGAAGAGTACGTGACACTTTGCTTTGATAGTTATATACCTCTGATTGGAGATCGATTGTCGGCAGCTCCTCCAAACTAATGTTTGTACATTCAACTAAAAATGACAATTAATTTACACTCAATCATTTCACATTTGATTAGCAAGACAATTATTGATGTCCATTGCCAATACATGAATACATACTCATTACAAAGGCCTTTGATGTCGAGGCAGTGGGGTCAGAGGACATCCCCCCCCTTCCACTCCTACCATCATCGGCCGACCTTCGTTATTGGCGAGAGCCAGCTCCTCCGAAGTGGTGAAGGGCGGTGGAGCGGTCCCCCTCCCAGTCGTATTAAATTTGGTTTTATTTTTATTTGCTGCAGGTAATCAACATGTGACTAAAGGTTGGAGCCTAGGCCATTGCAAATCATAGGCTAGATTCACCTGAAATTATTCAAATGGATGCTTACAACTTACCACGTTGAATATAATTTTAATATTTATTTTTGACTTGGCCCCATGTTCGTAGGAGCGTGCTGGCACCACATCTATGGGGGTAAAAGGCATGATGATACATGATATTTTTTAGACAATATGCAGAATCTTTTCACTTACGAATTAACACGGATGGCTATTTTTTGCCAGCACGCCACCCTAGCCATATTATGGGCATCCGTGTTCCCCTTGGTTGTGATTTGGACTTTGAATTCCTCGTAGGAATTCATAATAATACACCACGCACGCTCGATTCACTTTGCACAAGGGGGAGTCGAATGACGTGATAAACACACCTTTTATGTGAACGCGCATTGAACCTAAAGCGGAAAACCTGGTTCGACTTATTTAATCTAAAGTGAGTGTCATGGAACCATTTAACTCTGACTGCGAGTCGAACCAGGTTTTCCCAAGAAAGCATGGGTATGTTCAGCGAGGTTCGTGGTATACTCCCCTCACAAGTTTCCTTTGTATTTACCAACGATGTGAACGTTTCCTAATATTTTGCTGTTAGAAGAGTCAGAGAAATAAGTTCTTAATCACACAGACATAAATTACTAAAATTAAAACAAAGCGAATCAAAAGCTGGAAAGTGTTTAATCATGATGAAAAGAAAAACTAAAAGCAGTAATTTCGACAAATACCGGACAGAGGTCTCAATCTCGCCCCGTTACCCTGTGTGAAAGCACCCCATTGCCCGTGTGCTTGAGCATGTGCACACTCAAATTGCTTGGGTCGCTGTAGCTGCCGTTGCAATGCAGGCAGGGCTTCTAACCGGAGTGAGTCCTCATGTGGATCTTCAGGGTGCCTTTCAGACTGAAGCACTTTGTGCATTGGTCACACTGGTAGGGCTTCTCCCCAGAGTGAGTCCTCAGGTGGATTTTCAGGGTGCCTGTCCGACTGAAGCGCTTCGTGCATTGGTCACACTTGTAAGGCTTCTCCCCCGAGTGAGTCCTCATGTGGCGCTTCAGGTCGTCTTTCAGACTGAAACACTTCGGGCATTGGTCACACTTGTAGGGCTTCTCCCCGGAATGAGTCCTCCTGTGGATCTTCAGGTGGCATTTCAGACTGAAGCACTTCGGGCATTGGTCACACCTGTAGGGCTTCTCCCCAGAGTGAGTCCTCATGTGGATCTTCAGGGTGCCTTTCTGACTGAAGCGCATCGTGCATTGGTCACACTTGTAGGGCTTCACCACAGAGTGAGTCCTCAGGTGGATCTTCAGGCTGCCTTTCAGACTGAAGCACTTCGTGCATTGGTCACACTTGTAGGGCTTCACCCCAGAGTGAGTCCTCAGGTGGATCTTCAGGCTGCCTTTCAGACTGAAGCGCATCGGGCATTGGTCACACTTGTAGGGCTTCTCGACGGAGTGAGTCCTCATGTGGATATTTAGGGTGTCTTTCAGACTGAAGCACTTCATGCATTGGTCACACTTGTAGGGCTTCTCGCTGGAGTGAGTCCTCATGTGGATATTTAGGGCATCTCTCCGACTGCAGCGCTTACTGCATTGCTCACACTTGTAGGGCTTCTCCCCGGAGTGACTCCTCATGTGTTTATTCAGGGTGTCTTTCAGACTGAAGCACTTCATGCATTGGTCACACCTGTAGGGCTTCTCCCCAGAGTGAGTTCTCATGTGTTTATTCAGGGTGTCTTTCAGACTGAAGCACTTCATGCATTGGTCACACCTGTAGGGCTTCTCCCCAGAGTGAGTTCTCATGTGGATCTTCAGGGCATAGCTATCACTGAAGCGCTTTGTGCATTGGTCACATTTGTAGGGCTTCTCGTCGTTGTGGGTCCTCATGTGGACGATCATATTGGCCTTGTTGGGAATAACCTTTCCACAAAAGACACCGGGCCGGCCCTTGCGGCCGCCCTGATGCCCAGTCAGCTCCTCAAGGCGGACGAGCCGCACGCTGCAGTTCAGGCTCTTGGCCACGCTGTGGTCAGCGGACAGCGAGCTCAAGGCCTCCGGTTCTGACGCGGCAAAAAGGGTGTTATGGACGTTCACCGCCAGTGGGCCCTCCCATTGTCCGTAAACGCTCAGGATGCGCAACTCCCCGCTGTGACTTGACATGTGGGAGGAGCCAGGGGCGTCCACACGCAGACTCTCCGAGGTGGCGCCACGCTGCGTGCTGCAGTCTGTGATGTCATTGACGTCTTCTTCAGAGAGGAAAACAGAGAGAGAGAAAGTAAAGTTTTTAATTAATCATTTTCACAAAGGTATACAGTATGTACTTTGTACACACTTGTGTGTTGGAAGAATTATATTTGGACATTCTTTCCAACTTCTATTTGTTGATTATGCATTATCCTTGTCGCCCTTTGGATGGTCAAGGGTTAAAGGCTCCTGCTGAGAAGGCAGAATCGAGTACATTCTCAGTTGATCAAGGTTGATTTCTTGCATAGATGCAATGTGTATTACTAACCTAGGGCGGGGAAGCCTCCACCAATATCCTCTTCAACCTTGATTGAAATGGTGTCTGGGGTCTGCTGCTTTCCACATAAAGAAGGAAACACACACAAGACATATTTCACAGAATAGCTGTCAATCCCCACTACCGACAGATTAGGCATTTTTACACTGCACTTGGAACGACCTGCAATTTCAATGTCTTCCCTGTGTATTTATTTTTTTGGATTCAAGACCCCCGCATGCAAGAATGAGTTCACATCTGAGTGTAGGCTAAAACACTATTAACTATTTACAAGTGCAAAAATGCCAACATATTCTTTATTCTGCTAACCAGCAGTTCCTCGCTGTGACTGGACATGTGGGAGGAGCCAGGGGCGTCCACACCCAGAATCTCTGAGGTGGCGCCACACTGAGTGCTACGGTCTCCGAAGGCATCGCAGTCTTCTGCAGACGGAGAAAAAAGGAAAAATTAATTGTTTTGACATATTATTTGCATAAAGGGAGGCATTGTGTATCTGTACACGTGAAAGAAACTTTAAATGTATGTCACATTGACAGAGGGTTTAAAATGTGTACTGCTGACATAGATTCACAGTTTTGGAGAGGGACGTCTCCTCCAGCATCCTCCTCCCTAGACTCAAAGCTCAAGTGGTTGGCCAGGTTAAGGAAACTTAACGAACACCAGCGCAAAGTGATCTGATCACAACATGACTAGCGAGGCAAGCACAATAATTATATATTGACACTAAAAAGCAACAACGTGTACTTCCCTCTAAGCTGATCAGCCAACATTCATGCATTATGAATTCAGTGATGTTTGAGAATGATAAACCAGCTCTTGAAACCCTTCTTGGCTCTTGACAGATTCCATCTTTGAAATGCAACTCCGAAGTTTGACTCGTGTTTTAGCAGGGCGCTGGTCATGATGCTTTTCAAAAGAGGACCAGGCTTTTTAGCGCAGGTAGAATCAAGTACATTCTCAGTTGATCATGGTGGTTTTCTTGAATAGATGCAATGTGTATTACTAACCCACGGCGGGCAAGCCTCCACCAATATCCTCTTCAACCTTGATTGAAATGGTGTCTGGAGTCTGCTGCTTTCCACATAAAGAAGGAAACACACACAAGACATATTCTTTCATTTTCACAGAATAGTTGTCAATCCCCACTAACGACACATTATGCCTTTTCACACTGCCAAGCTGATTCGGTCACGGCTTGGAACGCCCTGCAATTTCAATGTCCTATGTAAAACTAAGGGGTAAAATCCCCCTTCGTCTTGGAGCTGGCTTTCTTGGTACACCGGAGAAGGCGGGCCTACACACGGAGAGTTGGACTCTTTACAATGAATGCAAAATATATTTACATATTTTTTGATTCAAGACCCTCGCATGCAAGAATGAGTTCAAATCTGAGTGTAGGCTAAAACGAGATTAACTGTTTACAAGTGCAAAAATACTGAAATATTCTTTATTTTGCCAACCACTTTGCTGACTAAGCATTGTAAGGAAAGTTTGTCTGGTACTTTCTCTTAGATCGACCATCTTTCGTCTTCTTTAAATGCGACTGCATCACCTTCTTTCCCATGATGGTCAGCAGCTTGCGGATTTCACCTTCTCTCCAGTTACAACTATTCATGTTGATATCGCTGCATCGTCTCTGTTGTAGAGACAATGCAGCAACACCTCTACCCAAGCCTCGCCCCTAGAACCGCAAGGCTGTCTTATCGCATTTAGATCAAAATGAAACCGCCAATATGTGTACGGTCAGAGTGGGTTAATAGGGGTGCGAAATACAGCCCGTAAATTACCTCGGTCAGTGTAAACGCGCGGATCACACAGGGGAAAAGTTGGGCATAAGACGGGCATATTTGGCGGTGTAAAAACGTTTACTGAATAATAAAGGTGTGAGCTTTCTATGGGTTTGTTTTAGAGTTGTGACAGAGGGAGCCTCTCTTTTGGATGGTGAATGAGAAGATGATTTCCAACCTGCACACGCAGCTCCTCGTGGCAGACCAGCCGCTCGCCGCGCTCCAGGCTCTTGGCCGCGCTGTGGTCCGCAGGCAGCGAGTTCAGGGCCTCCACTTCTGACGCGGTGAAGAGGGTGTCATGGCCGTCCTCCGCCAGTGGGCCCTCCCCTTTTCCGTGGACGCTCAGAATCTTCAGCTCCTCGCTGTGGCTGGACATGTGGGAGGAGCCAGGGGCGTCCACACCCAGAATCTCTGAGGTGGCGCCGCGTTGAGTGCTACGGTCTCCAAAGGCATCGCAGTCTTCTGCAGAGGCAGAAAAAAAGGAAAAAGTATATTTACATTTAGATATTGCATAAAGGGAGGCATTTTGTATTTGTACACGTGAAAGAAACTCTTTAAATGTATGCAACATTGACACAGAGGGTTTAAAATGTGTACTGCTGACAAAGATTCACAGTTTTGGAGAGGGATGTCTCCTCCAGCACCATCCTCCCTAGACTCAAAGCTCAAGTGGTTGGCCAGGTTAAGGACACTCAACGAACACCAGCGCAAAATGATCTGAGCACCACATGACATGCGAGGCAAGCACAATAATTATATTTTGACACTAAAAAGCAACAACGTGTCGTTCCCTGTAAGCGGCTCAGCTAACATTTATACATTTTGAACCCTTCTGGGCTCTTGACTGATTCCATCTTTGAATTGCAACTCCAAGTTTAACTTTTAGCAGGGCGCTGGGCATGATGCTTTTCCAAAGAGGATCAGGCTTTTTAGCGCAGGTAGAATCTAGCATCAGCCTAGAATCTATGCTGCCTAGAATCTACTACATCAAGGGAAAAAATACTCAATGTAGAAAGTACACACCTTCACTTTTAAAATGGGGCTGCAAAGTCTTTAAGGATAGCTGTGTGCTTACAGTACGTGTTTCCAGGTGGTCTGTCTGGCAGGCAACATCCCTTGAGAGAAGCTGCTGAATGTAAGCACTTGATGAGCTGGCCTGCATAGAGACACAGTAAAATCAGTACTCAATTTATTACATTGTATATATTCCAGGTGCAAGTTGTAAGAAGATACAAGATAAGCATGTTTAGTGAATTACATTAGCCTAATGAAATGATATTACATCCTTGATTTATTTACATATTTTATAGTTCATCTCACATCAACTCAATACCATGACATCAAGCTCTGCAGAAATCTGCTAATAACCCTTTGATTTGAATCAGGTGTGAAGGAGAAAACATGCCTATAATAGTGTTCCGTAATTGTCATATTCAAACCACACTGGGTGACTCAATAAAACTCCCCCAAGAAAACTTGGCAAAGTTATTGATAAGTACATTTGGTATAAATGATAATGTGTCATTCAATTTGATATCTCATTCAACTTAAATTGGAGTGGATAAAAGTGTGATTAATCGCGAGTTGATGCGATTAAAACTTTTAATCTTTGTCCAGCCGTAATAAATACATTATTGATGGAGATGGTTTCCCCTATTTTTCTCTTTTAACCGTATTCCTTTGCAAAGATTGACAATGAATGGTCTAACAAATACCTTCATGAATAACGTGTGTGTGTTATAGTTGTGTTGTGACGCTAAAAATCAACGTAGCAGACGACTACTGCCGCACAGCCTGGTGTGAGGTTTGTCCCATTTCGCTTGCCGTACATCCAGCTGTTATCGATTTGCGTTTCTTCCTCAATTACGTACGGTAACATAGCAACTACGCACGGCTCATCAGTAAATCAGCGTAAGGGGGAACAGGAACTGGAGGGGGGGGGGAACCAAATCGGGTGCTACAGCGGCCATCCGCTGTCCTTTCTTATAGGTCCATGGTATTTACACACATAACTGATGCTATCTACCGTAGCATTAGCGACAGTAACTTGGCTGTTAGCTGTAGCGCTAATGCTAAAGCAACATTATAATGGTAACAACGGAACAATATACAGTAAAGCAACACAATGATATGGCGTTAGTTAACTTACTTTTTCGAGGTTTGTAGCTGAGCCATGGAGAGTTGGTACTGATCCAGACTTGATTCTCAGACGTTGATCAAGTCCAGCTCTGTATTGGCCCAAGTTGAGGAAGCAGTCGTCAGTGAAATGTTTGGCGCAGACTGGCACATTTCCAGAGACAATAAAATTAACCCACTGGTTCTTCAGCGGCTCGGAGGAAGGAACAAAATATAGACTTTTGTGTTCATTTGTACATCCAAACACTAAGCAACTGCTATGCTTCGCTCGTTTGCGAGCCATGGTGTCTCTCAAGGAAAGAACTACGTGTAGTACACGATCGTAGAGTAGGGTCTGTCTGCGTCCTGCAAGACGGAGGCGTAACTTCCTCTTCTTCTTCTTCTTCTTCTTCTTTTATTTAGGTAGTCTGGACGCAGCTATGGCGTATTACTGCCCCCCACAGTTTGTTATTTCCCCCTAAACTTTAAATCCTTTTATATACTCCAATGACTACGTAAATACTAAATAAAGCCAATAAAGGTAAATACTCCCTTAGAATGTCAGACACCGTCCCTCTCTGTAATCTCTGACCTCAAACAAGGACTATAATTCTTGCACCTTTTGCACAATACTGTACAATTCTTTTGTACAGTGCTGTCTTTTATGGATGTATGTGTATGTATATATATATGTATGTATATATATATATATGTGTATGTATATATGTATGTATATGTATATATATATGTATGTATATATGGTGTTGTATATATATTTATATTGTCCTTAAATTTGTGATTTGTTTTTCTTAGGTTGTATCTTTTATCTTTTGTGTATGTATGTGTATTTATGTTGTATTTATATGTATATGTGTATATATATATATATATATATATATATATATATATATATATATATATATATATATACGTATATGCGTGTGTGTATATATATATATATGGATATGGATACATATATGTTATATTTTATATTATATTTTATTCTTAATATTTATTTATTTATTTATTTATTTGTGTATGTATATCTGGAGTTCGTGACAAAAATAATTTCCCTCTGGGATTATTAAAGTATTTATCTATCTATCTATCTATCAATGATGTGAAGGTAGTCCATCAATTCCTTTGTTTTATCCACTGAATCCAGATTTAAAAGGGTGCGCACACTAAAAACTGATTCTCCAGCTGATCCAAGCCTCCGGTACAGAGTCCTCCTTTGCCTGGAATAGCGCCCCCACTGGAGAAGTACATGTTTTACAGTCTCTCCTTCTCCACACTCACACCTGCCATCTGGGTGTTTGCCAATCAGAGCCAGCCCACTTCTCAGCCCACAGTGTCCAAGCCTCAGTCTTGTGATTGCTACATCATCTTTTCTTATGCACCTAAAAGTGCACCTATCTTTCTTTACATTTTCCTGTATTGAAAAGTACGCCCTTCCCTTCCTTTCCTTCTCCCAAGAATTTTGCCACCTTTCCTTTAGAGCCCTGTTCATTTTTTCCATGTACTCGGGTGCCCCATATTGCAGATGAATTTGCACTGTTTCCTCCTTCACCGCCTTCTTTGCCTCCTCATCCGCCTCCTCGTTCCCTTTCACACCCACATGAGCCGGCAGCCAGAGAAACCCCACCTCCCTCCCCGCCTTAACCCTAACCCTAACCCGGTCTGGACTTGGATTTTCCTTCTTTTATTGAAATTAAAGCTGCAGCTGAATCGCTACATATTGTTGAATACCCCTGTTGATTATCCTCCACCCATCGTAAGGCCCATAAGACTGCCACCATCTCTGCTGTGAATACTGACATATGATCTGAGACTCTATACCCTATTCTGTACCTGATTTCAGGAATGCTAATACCCACTGCTACTTTACCACTCTCACGCTCCTTTGACCCATCAGTGTAAATGAGTAGATGGTCTCCCCATACTTGTTGCTGCCAGACTTCTATCTCTTTTACTACACCCTCTGACATCCTTGATTTGCTTATACTCATCAACTTTAGGTCAACACTGGGATCTGGGATCAGCCATGACGGAGCAACTGAGCGACACACTGGAGGACAAACACTAACATCCCTGATACCAATGTCCTGCGCCACAGATTTAAGATTTTCTGCAAAGTTAGTTTTAGTTTTTCTTATTCCCATAAACTCCCAATGATCACTCATTAGGTCTTTTGTTGGTAACACTTCCCTTTGTCCTTTGAGCTTCATCAGGTATTTCAAGCCAAGTTTATATCTTCTTAATACTAGCGGCATCTCACCCATTTCTATTAGTAATGCTGCTATTGGAGTTGTACAGAATGCTCCACAGGACACTCTTAAGGCTTTTGCTTGGACTATGCCTAATTTGTTTAACACTGAAAGAGCTGCTGATCCATAAACCATGCATCCATAATCAATTGCTGATCTTATCATTGCTCTGTAAATCCTCATCATTGATTCTCTATCAACCCCCCAGTCTGAACCAGCCACACACTTAAGGACATTATTTATTTTCCCACACTTCAAAGCTACCATCTCAATATGCTTTTTCCCTGTCATTCTTTCGTCCAACCACATTCCTAGAAACTTAAAATACCTGACTTTCTCAAGATTGTTGTTGTACAATTTAATTGTCTGTGATGGCATCTTTTTCTTATTTTCAAACACCATACACTTAGTTCTTTCTGAACAACACATCAAATCCTTATCAAAGTTAATGCATGTGGAACCATTTGGGGGCGGTGAATCCTCCTCGGTGCAGTTCACCTTCTGAACTGCAGCGACACACACACACACACACACACACACACAAAAAGAAGAAAGACCGAACACAAACCCTACTCCTGTTACTGAACACACAACATGATGAAGGATTCATCAAGATAGGCTTGTTCTCCTTTCCCAACAGTAACTGAGTATTGAAGAAACACTTGTCACTACACTGTCTTGTGTTTCAACACATTGTAGTAATTTGGAGCTGATTGGACAATTCAGCCAATGAATCTAAAAGGCTACCTCCCTCAGCAGCATTCGTGCATTGCGCAACATAACTACATGCAGAGAGAAGTGATAGTTTGTTAATTAGCAGAGAGCCGTAAAAGCACTTTCTACCCATTTCAGTGGAGGAATTGGACTCCTCAATCACGCAATGTTATACTTAAATGGAACAAGTAAGTTACATATTAATTAAGTATTTTGGCATGGAGCATATAAAAAATATATATACAACGGTCCTAAACTGCATTTGAAATAGACCTTGAGACTCCGGTAAAACAATATAGGACATTGATCATGATATGCCTCAATATCAGAATAACAACCATGGGTCAAATAGCAATGGCAAGTGGAATGAAAGTGAAAGCAGTGCAGGCTTGTCCAGGCCCTGCAAGTCAGGATGTAGGCTATGAATAAGAATACATTTTTAGCTAGTGGGCATCCCAGAAACCAATTCCATATTTTCTTGGGGAGGACCCCCGTCCATTACTGCACCCCACCCACGAATTGGATCACCAGCCGCCGCTGCAAACAGAGAGTGAAGGGTGACCAATGCTAGGAATCTTCTGACTTTGTCCCGTTAGAATAATGCTGCCTTCTAGAGGGAGGACCGGCCTAAACTGAGCATCACTGAGATCTAGACATTTAACCAGGGACCTTTTAAAATGGATGAACTTCAACCATTATCGCCTATTATGATACAATCCATCCAAGGTAGTTAGCATTAAGCGCACAGAATGGAAAGGTCAGTGGAAAGAACACAATCATGCATAATGTGGGGTTCAATCGCAGTCTATTACACAAGTGAACTTTGCAGGCTTTTTGTAATAACAAAGATAACGGTAATGACAACGTTGTGGCAATATCAAGCATAACTTTAATATACAAATTATATGAACCCCTGAATAAATTGTCAATTTAAATGAATTTCTATCCATTCTCCATGGACCTAGAGATACCTTCCGCCCCCTCTAATTGAAAGGTGTTTAGATAGTTTGCATTTGCAACTGTGGGCACCAAGTTTGATACTCAGGCCAATCCACAGACTTCTTTGTTGTGTAGATTCCTTTAACTGTCTGGCAGACATGTCCACTTCACCCATATTGTGAATTGCAATTTAACTTGGTCTCTCCTCTGGCCAATCCTAAACTCCACGAAGGCCCCTCCCCCTGACCTTTGTATTTACCCACGATGTCAACGTTTCCTACAAGAATCATGTACACCCATCGTCTTTGACTGTATGCTTGGTAACTTTGCTGCCTGTATCTTCCCCTGATCAAGCTCTACATTCAATCAAATATTTTGCTTTCAGAAGTGTCCTAGAAATAAATGATTCAACACATTTACATTTACATTTAGCAGACGCTTTTATCCAAAGCGACCAACATCGGTTAATACACACATTGACACACCGACGGCAGAGTCAACCATGCAAGGCGACAGCCAGATCGTCAGGAGCAATTAGGGTTAAGTGTCTTGCTCAGGGACAAATCAACACTCAGCTAGGAGGAGCTGGGGATCGAACTAGTCAACTGCTCTACCTCCTGAGCTAAGCCGACCCCACGGACATCAAACAATAAAAACAGAAAGTGAATCGAAAGTACGAAGCGTTTAATCGTGATGAAGAGAAAAACTAAAAGCAGTAATTTCAACCAATACAGGACAGAGGTCTCAATCAAAGCGTCCCGTTACCCCGTGTCAAAGTGTGCTTGAGCATGTGCACACGCAAACTGCTTGGGCCGCAGTAGCTGGCGTTGCACTGCAGACACACGCAGGGCTTCTCCCCAGAGTGAGTCCTCATGTGGATCCTCAGGCGGTATGACCGAATGAAGCGCTTTGTGCATTGGTCACACTTGTAGGGTTTCTCCCCAGAGTGAGTCATCATGTGGCGCTTCAGGGTGCCTTTCAGACTGAAGCACTTCGTGCATTGGTCACACCTGTAGGACTTCTCCCCGGAGTGAGTCCTCATGTGGCGCTTCAGGGGGCCTTTCAGACTGAAGCACTTCGTGCATTGGTCACACTTGTAGGGCTTCTCCCCGGAGTGAGTCCTCTTGTGGACGATCATATTGGCATTGTTGGGAATAACCTTTCCACACAAGACACCGGGCCGTCCCTTGCGGCCGCCCCGATGCCCAGTCAGCTCCTCAAGGCGGACGAGCCGCACACTGCAGTTCAGGCTCTTGGCCACGCTGTGGTCAGCGGACAGCGAGCTCAAGGCCTCCAGTTCTGACGCGGCAAAGAGGGTGTCATGGCCGTCCACCGCCAGTGGGCCCTCCCCTTGTCTGTAAACGCTCAGGATGCGCAGCTCCCCGCTGTGACTTGACATGTGTGAGGAGCCAGGGGCGTCCACACGCAGACTCTCCGAGGTGGCGCCGCGCTACGTGCTGCAGTCTCTGATGTCAATGCCGTCTTCTTCAGAGAGGAAAACAGAGAAAGAGAGAAAGTGATGTTTTTAATAAATCATTTTCACAAAGGTATACAGGATGTACTTTGTACACACTTGTGTATGGTAAGAATTATATTTTGACATTATTTCTAACTTCTATTTGTTGATTATGCATTTTCCTTGTCGCCTCTTTGGATGGTCAAGGGTTAAAGGCTCCTGCTGAGAAGGCAAAATCAAGTACATTCTTAGTTTATCAAGGTCGATTTCTTGCATAGATGCAATGTGTATTACTAACCTACAGCGGGCAAGCCTCCACCAATATCCTCTTCAACCTTGATTGAAATGGTGTCTGGGGTCTGCTGCTTTCCACATAAAGAAGGAAACGCACACAAGACATATTCTTTCATTTTCACAGAATAGCTGTCAATCCCCACTACCGACAGATTAGGCATTTTTACACTTCACTTGGAACGACCTGCAATTTCAATGTCTTCCCTGTGATTCAAGACCCCCGCATGCAAGAATGAGTTCACATCTGAGTGTAGGCTAAAACACTATTAACAATTTACAAGTGCAAAAATGCCAACATATTCTTTATTCTGCTAACCAGCAGTTCCTCGCTGTGACTGGAAATGTGGGAGGAGCCAGGGGCGACCACACCCAGAATCTCTGAGGTGGCGCCGCGCTGAGTGCTACGGTCTCCGAAGGCATCGCAGTCTTCTGCAGAGGGAGAAAAAAAGGAAAAATTAATTGTTTTGATACATTATTTGCATAAAGCGAGGCATTTTGTATCTGTACAAGTTAAAGAAACTCTTTAAATGTACGCAACATTGACACAGAGGGTTTAAAATGTGTACTGCTGACAAAGATTCACAGTTTTGGAGAGGGACGTCTCCTCCAGCCCCCTCCTCCCTAGACTCAAAGCTCAAGTGGTTGGCCAGGTTAAGGACACTCAACGAACACCAGCGCAAAGTGATCTGATCACAACATGACATGCGAAGCGCAATAATTCTATTTCGACACTAAAAAGCAACAACGTCTCCTTCCCTCTAAGCTGATCTGCTAACATTTATACATTTTGAACCCTTCTGGGCTCTTGACTGATTCCATCTTTGAAATGCAACTCCCAAGTTTAACTTTGGTTTTAGCAGGGTGCTGGTCATGATGCTTTTCCAAAGAGGACCAGGCTTTTTAGCGCAGGTAGAATCAAGTACATTCTCAGTTGATCATGGTTGTTTTCTTGCACAGATGCAATGTGTATTACTAACCTACGGCGGGCAAGCCTCCACCAATATCCTCTTCAACCTTGATTGAAATGGTGTCTGGGGTCTGCTGCTTTCCACATAAAGAAGGAAACACAGACAAGACATATTCTTTCATTTTCACAGAATAGTTGTCAATCCCCACTAACAACACATTATGCCTTTTCAGACTACCAAGCTGGTTCGGTCGCGGCATGGAACGTCCTGCAATTTCAATGTCCTATGTAAAACTGAGGGGTAAAATCCCCCTTCGTCTTGGAGCTGGCTTTCTCGGTACACCGGAGAACGCGGGCCTACACACGGAGAGTACGTCTCCTTACAATGGATGCAAAAAAATATTTACATATTTTTTGACTCAAGACCCTCGCATGCAAGAATGAGTTCAAATCTGGGTGTAGGCTAAAACGAGATTAACTCTTTACAAGTGCAAAAATGCTGAAGTATTCTTTATTTTGCTAACCACTTTGCTGACGAAGCATTGTAAGGAAAGTTTTTCTGGTACCTTCTCTTAGATCGACCATCTTTCGTCTGCTTTAAATGCGACTGCATCACCTTCTTTCCCATGATGGTCAGCAACTTGCAGATTTCACCGTCTATCCAGTTACAACTATTCATGTTGATATCGCTGCATCGTCTCTGTTGTAGAGACAATGCAGCAACACCTCTACCCAAGCCTCGCCCCTAGAACCGCAAAGCTGTCTTATCGCATTTACATCAAAATGAAACCGCCAATATGTGTAGGGTCAGAGCATCAACTGGTTGTTATGACACCTTCCAATCAGGATTTCGACCCCTGCACAGCACTGAGACCGCCCTCATTAAAGTTGAAAACGAAATCCGTCTTAACACAGACTCTGGCAAAACCTCAATACTAATGCTACTAGACCCCAATGCTGCATTCGACACTGTATACTTTTGGACAGGTTAGAAAACTGGGTGGTGCTTTCAGGCACAGTCTTAAATTGGTTCAGACCTACCTACAAAATAGGAACTACTTTGTTTCCATTGGCAACTTTGTATCAGAATCAACCATCGTGATGTGTGGAGTCCCACAAGGTTCGATCTTAGGACCCTCTTTATTCAACATCTACATGCTCCCACTAGGGCAAATCATGCAAAATAACAATATTGACCATCATTGCTATGCTGATGACACGCAAATCTATGTATCGCTATCACCAAATGACTATCGGCCCATAGATCTGCTGTGCCAGTGCATTGAGCAAATGAAAGACTGGATGTGCCGAAATTTCCTTCAGCTAAATGAGGATAAAACAGAGATAATTGTATTTGGTGCTAAAACGGAAAGGCTTAAAGTAACCCAAAACCTTCACTCGCTGTCCCTGAAAACCTCAATCAAAGCCAGAAATCTACGGGTTATCATGGATTCTGATTTACATTTCGAAAGTCACATCAAATCAGTTACAAAATCTGCATATTTTCACCTTAAAAATGTAGCAAGACTTAGAGGGCTCATGTCCATCGAAGACTTACAAAAACTTGTACATGCCTTTATCACTAGTAAGCTTGATTACTGCAATGGTCTCCTCACAGGTCTCCCAAAACAAACTCTAAGGAAGCTTCAGCTTGTTCAGAATGCTGCTGCTAGAGTTTTAACAAAGACCAAAAAATTTGAACACATTACACCAATTCTTAAATCGTTACATTGGCTTCCTGTAGGTCAGAGAATTGATTTTAAAATCATGTTGCTTACCTATAAATCCCTACATGGTTTAAGCCCAAAATATTTAACTGATATGCTTCCACTACATAAGCCTTCTAGAACACTAAGATCTTCTGAGACCAATCGGTTAATTATCCCCAGAATAAACACGAAACATGGGAAAGCAGGATTTTGCTACTATGCAACAAATAGCTGGAATAAACTCTGAGGATTTAAGACTAGCCCCAACTCTGAGCACCTTTAAAACAAGATTGAAGACTTTTATTTTTGCTTTAGCTTTCTGCTAAATCTTAAATACTTTGCCTTTATTTTACTAAAATGCCTTTTTAACTTTCCCTTTATTTTCTATTTTTTAACTCTTTTGAGAAGAGGTGTATAACGGTTAGAGTCCTGAGTTTGCATTTGTTTAAGGGTTAGAGTCCTGAGTTTGTATTTGTATAAGGGTTAGAGTCCCGAGTTTATATTTGTATAAGGGTTAGAGTCCTGAGTTTGCATTTGTATAAGGGTTAGAGTCCTGAGTTTGTGTGTGGGTGGAATTCCAGAATAAGGCCTTTGGTCGGGGTTAGAGTCCTAGAATCTGGGTTAGAGTCCTTGAATAGGAATTGCATGTCATCCAGAGAGACTGTTGATCTGGGGCCGTATTCACAAAGGATTTTAGGGCTAAAAGTAGGTCCTAACTGGCGAATTTAGGAGTAACTCCTAAAAATAATGGGCGTGTCACTCTTAAATTTAGGACTCCTAACTTTTTTCACTAAGAGCAATTCACAAAGTATTTTAGGCCTAAAAGTAGCACCTAAGTCTAGGAGAGCTTAAAAGTCCTCAAGAGGACTCCTAACTCAGTAAGACCTATTCACAAAGAATCGTAAATGCCTGCGAGACGAAATGTTAGGCTATTAAACTTGTTGTGGAGCTAATCGCAATGCAATAACATCCTCGACTAACAGGAATAATCAGATTATTCCCGAAATAAAATGTTTGGCCATACTACGTTATTTAGCAACAGGTGCAATGCAACTTTGCAATGCCGACGATTTAAAAATATCGCAACCATCAGTCAGCCGTGCCATAAACTTTCCTTTGGACATTCAACAATTACACAGGATCAAAGCCAACTTCATGGCAATTGAAGGTATGCCCGGTGTGGTCGTTGCTATTGACGGGACGAACATAAAAATAATTGCGCCATCAAAAGACGAGGACGTGTTCGTCAATAGGAAGAAAGTGCATTCCATCAACACGCAGGTTGTTTTTGATGCAAATTTTAACATAGCCTACTGGATGTTGTTGCAAAGTGGCCTGGATCTTCAGCTACCCATGATTCGCGCATTTAATGGAGAGCGGTCTGAGGCAGCTTTTTGAGATGTACCAGTTGGGTGTCATTTGCTGGGAGACAGTGACTATCCAGGCAAGAAGTGGCTCTAGACACCCTACCTCAATCCACAACCGGGAGCACAGTTAAAGTATAACATGTAAGTGATTACGCATATTACGCTTAGTCCTACGTGTAAAACACATCGTATTGGCTCTTTGACGCCTTTTATTTGTTGAATCCATATTTATTATTGTTTACTGATTTCTTCCATATATGCTAGAGCACACAAACATACAAGAAATGTTGTGGAGAGAGGAATTGGGCAGATGAAACGTCGGTTCATGTCCTCCACGGCGAAATACGCCTCACCCCAGTGAGGGCAAGCACAGTCATTACTGTATGTGCCATTCTACACAACCTCTGCAAGCGGAGGAACATGCCACAGCCAGACGATGATGATGATGATGATGATGATGATGATGATGGCGATCAACATGACAATGAATTTGGCCGGCATTTAGGGATCACTTTGAAAACACATTTTAACACCTTGGCACAAATCCGTCAACACTTGTGTAGTTCATAACATTTATTTTCTTTTAAATGTTACGTATTTTTATTGTTTGCTTTCTCTCTCTCATGAACGTGCAGGCTACAACGTCATTATCGTGGTCTGCACAAAATTGTCATCATGCGTGTATTCTGCTAACTGCACTATAACTACTTAATAGGAATTCATTTCTAGCCTAGGCTATTTCCTTGTTTTTCGGTGATTCAGTGGGCTCGTCTGAACAACCAATCACCGAACTGACCACTTCTAAACTCGTGCACGAGAATTGACGTAATCCATAGCAACGGCGCGTCACTCTTAGTTTACTCTTTGTGATTTATCCTTAGTAAGAGTAGGTCTCAGCGGCTTTGTGAATAACTTTTAAGAAAAAACTCCTACGTAAAATGTTTTAGCGCGAGTTAGGAGCACTCCTAGCGGTAAGATAAAATGCTTTGTGAATACGGCCCCTGATCTTAAATACATTGCACTTTCAATTTTACTTACTAAAAAGCCTTTTTAACTTTCAATTTAATTTTCTATTTTTACCAGAAAGATACACGATCTGATACCAGAGAGAAAGGATAAGGGTTACTAGAATCCGGGTTGGAATCCCAGAGAAAGTACCAAGTTCCTTTAGGTCGGGTTGGAGTCCCGACGCGGTTACCAGAGAGACTGTTGATCTGGGGCCATATTCACAAAGCATTTTATCTTACCGCTAGGAGTGCTCCTAACTCGCGCTAAAACATTTTACGTAGGAGTTTTTTCCTAAAAGTTATTCACAAAGCCGCTGGACCCACTCTTACTAAGGATAAATCACAAAGAGTGAACTAAGAGTGATGCGCCGTTGCTATGGATTACGTCAATTCTCGTGCACGAGTTTAGAAGTGGTCAGTTCGGTGATTGGTTGTTCAGACGAGCCCACTGAATCACCGAAAAACAAGGAAATCGCCTAGGCTAGAAATTAATTCCTATCAAGTAGTTATAGTGCAGTTAGCAGAATACACGCATGATGACAATTTTGTGCAGACCACGATAATGACGTTGTAGCCTGCACGTTCAAGAGAGAGAAAGCAAACAATAAAAATACGTAAAATTTAAAAGAAAATAAATGTTATGAACTACACAAGTGTTGACTGATTTGTGCCAAGGTGTTTACCTAAAATGTGTTTTCAAAGTGATCCCTAAATGACGGTCCACTCGGTTCCACACGGCCAAATTCATTGTCATGTTGATCGCCATCATCATCATCATCATCATCATCATCATCATCATCATCATCATCATCATCATCATCGTCTGGCTGTGGAATGTTCCTCCGCTTGCAGAGGTTGTGTAAAATGGCACATACAGTAATGACTGTGCTTGCCCTCTCTGGGGTGAGGCGTATTTCGCCGTGGAGGACATGAACCGACGTTTCATCTGCCCAATTCCTCTCTCCACAACATTTCGTGTATGTTTGTGTGCTCTAGTAGCCTGGCGATGTCATACTCATAATTCTAGTCAGAATATGAGTCTGAGACCGAACTATTGGGCTGTGATTATAGGGCGGAACCGGGAAGGAAAATGCCTCTTCGCTCAATTGGATAGACCTAAAACCAATCAGAGCAACGTAGTATGTGACGTATGTTGTGCGAAGCACAGCTATTCTCAAACTAACTCAACTGAGCGCACGTTCGAAGAAGTAGAAAAAGAAGATGGACATAAACGATTTATGCCGGTTTTGTAAAAATAATTTAAGGACACACGGACAAATTGGCAACACGGTCAGCATTTTTGAGAAAAAAAGTAAAAGCGCTGAGCGCTCTTTGGTTACGTGGTTGATTACGTTAATGTGTATCATCTGTCCATCAACGTATAAAGCCCGCCCTTACAATTTGATTGGTCAGATCACTTTTTGATCTGACCAAATACCTCCCAACGAGCTCAATTCCAGACTGAATCTCCCAGACCAAATATTTTGTGGGCGGAGTTCAGACTGGTATCCAGGCTAGTGCTCTAGCACAGGGGTTTTCAAAGTGTGAGAGAGTGAGCCCCCCCTCAGAGAAAAAAATTCAGCTGAGCCCCCCCCCCCCCCAATTTTTTTTTTTCTAAAGACCTGTGTTTTGAAAGCTATCTTAATTATTTTACACATTTTAAACATCTCTGATCATAATTTTTTAAATATTTGAAACATATCTTTTAAACATTTGAAACATATTTTTTAAACATATTTTTTAAACATTTTAAACATATTTCTGAAACATTACAACATCTTTGTGCGTTTTTAAACACATTTCTTAACACAATTTAACAACTTTATCTAAGCATGTTTTATCTTAACCTTTTGAACATCTTAATCTGTGTAAACTGCCAGTTTACACAGATTCATTCAGGGTCCCCGACTCTGAATTTTCAGAGTCGAATCAGATCTGCTTTTTCAGTCCAGAGATTCGACTATTCGGCGGGGTTTGTTTACCGGCGTTGCTATGGTGACCTAAATTATTATAAGCAACTGAATACGATGCCGGTTTGAAACTAAAACTGTGATTCTGAAAAAAGTATAAATGCTATCAAAATTCCGTTGGACAGAATTGAAGATATAAGTGTGTAGATTTGTTCAATGGTTTGAACGATGGTAAACGGTTGAAAAATGAATGAGTTACGAATCGATGTCTAGAAGTAGGTGTATCAGAATGGGCAGACTTCTTCAATGAAAACAGCTGAAAACGAAGCGGTATGAAACTAAAACGGTGGTTCTGAAGAGATTTTAAATGATATCGAAATTCTGTTTCGATATTATTGAAGATACAAGTGTGTACATTTGTTAAATGGTTTGCACGAAGATAAACGGTTGAAAATTGATTTAGTTAGGTTACTTCTACAGTTGAAGTACGATTGATGATTTGAATCATCGACTTTCAGGTTTTTCTTCGGGTTATTTTTTTCTCACGTCGCGCCCCCCCTGAAGAACTCTGGCGCCCCCCAGGGGGGGCGCGCCCCACAGTTTGAAAACCACTGCTCTAGCATATATGGAAGAAATCAGTCAACAATAATAAATATGGATTCAACAAATAAAAGGCGTCAAAGAGCCAATACGATGTGTTTTACACGTAGGACTAAGCGTAATATGCGAAATCACTTACATGTTATACTTTAACTGTGCTCCCGGTTGTGGATTGAGGTAGGGTGTCTAGAGCCACGTCTTGCATGGATAGTCACTAGGGATGTCCCGATCCGATATTTGGATCGGATCGGCCACCGATATTAGCAAAAAAATGCATATCAATATCGGATCGGCCTGCACGGGAAAATCCCGATCCGGACTCCCGATCCAGTTTGTTTTCAAAACTCCGGTCCGTGTTTTCGAGCGCACCAATGTAGGTAATCCATTCCAGTTTTTTTTCAGCTTTTCCCCCCAAATCCGGTCCGCGTTGTTCAGCACACCTAGCGCACACCTAGTGTTGGCTTTTTAAGCCTTGGTTTACACTCTTGTTGTTCAAGAACAGAGCACTGATGCCAATTCAGTGTGTGTGGTAATTTGACTATTTATTATTTTGTCTATTTTGTGTTTATTTAACCCTGAATAAACAGGTCAGCTTCTCATTACCAACTATTGTGGATTATTCAAACTAACCTAATTGAGTTGGCTAGTTGTTCTTAAGAGTAAAACCCTTTTCAACATGAGTAGTACAACAAAATAAGTAAATATCTTTAATCTTTAATACATGCTTGGATCGGCCGGTATCGGTATCGGCCGATGCTAAAAGCTACAATATCGGAATCGGATCGGAAGTGCAAAAAGCTGGATCGGGATATCCCTAATAGTCACTGTCTCCCAGCAAGTGACACCCAACTGGTAGCCTACATCTCAAAAAGCTGCCTCAGACCGCTCTCCAAATGCGCGAATCATAGGTAGCTGAAGATCCAGGCCACTTTGTAACAACATCCAGTAGGCTATGTTAAAATTTGAATCAAAAACAACCTGCGTGTTGATGGAATGCACTTTCTTCCTATTGACGAACACGTCCTCGTCTTTTGATGGCGCAATTATTTTTATGTGCGTCCCGTCAATAGCACCGACCACACCGGGCATACCTGCAATTGCCAAGAAGTTGGCTTTGATCCTGTGTAATTGTTGAATGTCCAAAGGAAAGTTTATGGCACGGCTGACTGATGATTGCGATATTTTTAAATCGTCGGCATTGCAAAGTTGCATTTCCCCTGTTGCTAAATAACGTAGTGTGGCCAAACATTTTATTTCGGGACTAATCGGATTATTCCTGTTAGTCGGGGATGTTATTGCATTGCGATTAACTCCACAACAAGTTTAATACCCTAACATTTCGTCTCGCAGGCATTTACGATTCTTTGTGAATAGGTCTTACTGAGTTAGGAGTCCTCTTGAGGACTCCTAACTCAGTAAGACCTATTCACAAAGAATAGGTCTAGACTTAGGTGCTACTTTTAGGCCTAAAATACTTTGTGAATTGCTCTTAGTGAAAAAAGTTAGGAGTCCTAAATTTAAGAGTGACACGCCCATTATTTTTAGGAGTAACTCCTAAATTCGCCAGTTAGGACCTACTTTTAGCCCTAAAATCCTTTGTGAATACGGCCCCTGATCTTAAATACATTGCACTTTCTATTTTACTCATTTCTTTGCATATGTTTTCTTTTACTTATCCATTATTAAATTTATTGTATGACAATGTTTATATGTGAAGCACTTTGAGTCTGCCCTGTGTATGAAAAGTGCTATATAAATAAAGTTGCCTTGCCTTGCCTAATAGGGGTGCGAAATAAAGCCGGTCGATTACCTCGGTCAGTGTAAACTCGCGGATCACACAGGGGAAAAGTTGGGCATAAGACGGACATATTTGGGAGTGTAAAAACGTTTACTGAATCATAAAGGTGTGGGCTTTCTATGGATCTGTTTTAGAGTTGTAACAGAGGAAGCCTCTCTTTTGGATGGTGAATGAGAAGATGATTTCCAACCTGCACACTCAGCTCCTCGTGGCAGACCAGCCGCTCGCCGCGCTCCAGGCTCTTGGCCGCGCTTTGGTCCGCAGACAGCGAGTTCAGGGCCTCCACTTCTGACGCGGTGAAGAGGGTGTCATGGCCGTCCACCGCCAGTGGGCCCTCCCCTTTTCCGTAGACGCTCAGAATCTTCAGTTCCTCGCTGTAGATGGACATGTGGGAGGAGCCAGGGCCGTCCACACCCAGACTCTCTGAGATGGCGCCGCGCTGAGTGCTACGGTCTCCAAAGGCATCGCAGTCTTCTGCAGAGGGAGAAAAAAAGGAAAAATCAATTGTTTTGATACATTATTTGCATAAAAGGAGGCATTGTGTATTTGTACACGTGAGAGAAACTCTTTAAATGTATGCAACATTGACACAGAGGGTTTAAAATGTGTACTGCTGACAAAGATTCACAATTTTGGAGAGGGACGTCCCTCCTCCCTAGGCTCAAAGCTCAAGTGGTTGGCCAATGGCCAGGTTAAGGACACTCAACGAGGACCAGCGCAAAGTGACCTGATCACAACATGACTTGCGAGACGAGCGCAAGTTTTATTCTGACACTAAAAAGCAACAATGTGTCCTTCCCTCTAACCTGATCAGCTAACATTCATACATCATGAATTCATTGATGTTTGAGAATGATAAACCAGCTCATGTGGCATCTGTCTTGAAACCCTTCTGGGCTCTTGACTGATTCCATTGTTTTCTTGCATAGATGCAATGTGTATTACTAACCTACGGCGGGCATGCCTCCACCAATATCCTCTTCAACCTTGATTGAAATGGTGTCTGGGGTCTGCTGCTTTCCACATAAAGAAGGAAACAAACACAAGACATATTCTTTCATTTTCACAGAATAGTTGTCAATCCCCACGACTGACAGATTAGGCGTTTTTACACTGCCAAGCTGGTTCGGTCGCGGCTTGGCACGCCCTGCAATTTCAATGTCTTGCCTGTGTATTTTTTTTTTGTGGATTCAAGACCCTCGCATGCAAGAATGAGTTCACATCTGAGTGTAGGTTAAAGTGCGATTAACTATTTACAAGTGCAAAAATGCCAAAATATTCTTTATTCTGCTAACCACCAGTTCCTCGCTGTGACTGGACATGTGGGAGGAGCCAGGGGCGACCACCGCCAGAATCTTTGAGGTGGCGCCACGCTGAGTGCTACGGTCTCCAAAGGCATCGCAGTCTTCTGCAGTAGGGAGAAAAAAAGGAAAAAGTAATTGTTTTGATACATTATTTGCATAAAGGGAGGCATTGTGTATTTGTACACGTTAAAGAAACTCTTTAAATGTCTGCAACATTTACACAGAGGGTTTAAAATGTGTACTGCTTGCTGACAAAGATTCACAGTTTTGGAGAGGGACGACACCTCCAGCACCCTCCTCCCTAGACCCAAAGCTCAAGTGGTTGGCCAGGTTAAGGACAACCACGAAGTGGTTGGCCAGGTTAAGGACAACACAAACACCAGCGCAAAATTACCTGATCACAATATGAAATGCGAGGCAAGTGCAATAATTATATTTCGACACTAAAAAGCAACAACGTGTCCTTCCCTCTAAGCCAGTGCTTTCAAACCCGCGGCCCGCCGGACGATATTTTGTGGCCCCCTACATGACATCAAAGTTTAGTCACTTTTTCATTTTTGCTGAGTCGCTGCGCTTGCCCAGGGGCCTCATTTATAAAGCTTGCTGCGCACAAAAACCTTGCATAAGACGGAGGTGAAATGTACGTAAGCCAATGGCATGGCTTCTCCCAAGTGTTTGTGCGCTAGTGTTGGCTCGTTCGTTCTCGAACCGGTTCGAATGACCGAGCCTTTAGGACGAACGAACTGATCCGGTTCGTCTCTCTCGTTCGTTCGGTCGTCTCGTTCACCATTCGATTCACCGGAAACTCGACTGAACTGGGAGGAGTCGTTCACGAATCGTATGTTCGTTCAGCCTGGTTTCCGGTAGCGGTAGATCGTATCATGGAATGGACCCCATTGCACGGTTCTCAGATGAGTCAGTCAGACTCAGTTGAGTTAGTGCTACCGGAAACTCGACTGAACGAACGAACAAACGATTCGCGAACGACTCCTCGTGGCGAACTGAATCATGCGAACTGGGTCGTGGAAACGAATCATTGAATCCACCACTAGTGTGCGCTGGAGATACGCCCTTCTCTCCTGTGTGACTCCTCTGATGTATTTCGAGCTAACTGAAGCATCTGAAACAAACCGCTTAGCAACCGAGTTCCTCAAGTTGTGGAGCTTCATATCCCTGAGCATTAAATGTGCGTCAATTTTTCTCACTGCAAACCTTGGTAGGCTATTTATAGAAAATGTCTATGTTTTGACATGTTTGATTGCATTTTATACCTGCATTGGCCTGGATACGTCGGTAGGTGTGTGTGTGTGTGTGTGTGTGTGTGTGTGTGTGTGTGTGTGTGTGTGTGTGTGTGTGTGTGTGTGTGTGTGTGTGTGTGTGTGTGTGTGTGTGTGTGTGTGTGTGTGTGTGTGTGTGCGCTTGTCTTCCTGTGTGTCCAGTGGGAGAGGAAATATCGACGGTGTGAAAGAGTGTTTTGTATCAAGTTGAGGCAGACACATAATGATTGAAATTTATACATCATGAGATAAAATCATGCAATACATTTAGGAAATTATTACATGCATCTCCTATCAAAAATATTTGACCCTGGAAGTTTAAACAAATCAGTTTCTCTGCCGCAATCATCTGCACGCCTAGGCAGGGCTCCAGACAAACTTTTTCCTTGGGTGCACTGGTGCGCCTACATTTTAAATTTGGGGGTACCAGCACGTATTTATGGTGCACCCAAGTTGTGAGTTGTTGAGAGGGGGGGGCCACGGGCCCCCGGGCAGCTGCACCGGTTGCACCGTAGATATTTACGCCACTGATTAATAATATTTTGACCATTAAATAAATGCCTTCAGTAAGACCTGGGGGGTATACCATGAACCTCGCTGAACATACCCGGCAGTAACAAAAGTGTCCGTTATGTCTGTCCGTGATGTGTCCTGAAACATCTCTGGACCAGCGGCGACATAATGGGCGTCTTATCACTATTTGGCATTGTGAATTTGATTTTAATGAAAGCACAGCAGGAGAGAGCTTTTCTCTGCCTGCTCCTTCAATTAAGAAGGAGGACAGCACAGCTACGTCCGATCTGTATATTTACCCCCACCACCACCGCAAACAAGAGGAATTTAAATGCGAGTCCGCAACCAAGACTGGTGGGAGAGAGTGGTCTCCCTTAAGAAGTATTTTAACGTTCAGCCTGCAAAAGTACTAGTAGTAGCCTACTCATCTACAGTTATCTCGGACGCACGCGGACACTACGATACGCGAACACGTCATTAATAAACACCCATGTCCCGTCGCTTAGCAACCGGACACGGTTGTACCAACGGAGCTCAGTGGACCAATTGCGAACTACTGCATATTTGTACTTTATTGTGGAATACTTGATGCGGCCCAGCCTCACCAAAACTCTACCTCCAGCGGCCCCCAGGTAAATTGAGTTTGAGACCCCTGCTCTAAGCTGATCAGCTAACATTCATGCATTATGAATTCATTGATGTTTGAGAATGATAAACCAGCTCATGTGGCATCTGTCTTGAAACCCTTCTGGGCTCTTGGCTGATTCCATCTTCGAAATGCAACTCCCAAGTTTAACTTGTGTTTTAGCAGGGCGCTGGTCATGATGCTTTTCCAAAGAGGACCAGGCTTTTTAGCGCAGGTAGAATCAAGTACATTCTCAGTTTATCAAGGTCGTTTTCTTGCATAGATGCAATGTGTATTACTAACCTGTGGCGGGCAGGCCTCCACCAATATCCTCTTCAAGCTTGATTGAAATGGTGTCTGGGGTCTGCTGCTTTCCACATAAAGAAAGAAACACACACAAGACATATTCTTTCATTTTCACAGAATAGTTGTCAATCCCCACTACCGACAGATTAGGCGTTTTAACACTGCCAAGCTGGTTCGGTCGTGGCTTGGCACGCCCTGCAATTTCAATGTCTTGCCTGCGTATTTTTTTTTTTGATTCAAGACCCTTGCATGCAAGAATGAGTTCACATCCGAGTGTAGGCTAAAACGCGATGAACTATTTACAAGTGCAAAAATGGCAAAATATTCTTTATTCTGCTAACCACCAGTTCCTCGCTGTGACTGGACCAGTGGGAGGAGCCAGGGGCGACCACCGCCAGAATCTTTGAGGTGGTGCCACACTGAGTGCTACGGTCTACAAAGGCATCGCAGTCTTCTGCAGACGGAGAAAAAAATGAAAAAGTAATTGTTTTGATACATTATTTGCATAAAGGGAGGCATTGTGTATCTGTACAAGTTAAAGAAACTCTTTAAATGTACGCAACATTGACAGAGAGGGTTTAAAATGTGTACTGCTTGCTGACAAAGATTCACAGTTTTGGAGAGGGACGTTTCCTCCAGCACCCTCCTCCGTAGACTCAAAGCTCAAGTGGTTGGCCAGGTTAAGGACACTCAACGAACACCAGCGCAAATTGATCTGATTGCAACATGACATGCTAGGGAAGCACAATAATTCAATTTGGACACTAAAAAGCAACAATGTGTCATTCCCTCTAAGCTGTTCAGCTAACATTCATACATTATGAATTCATTGATGTTTGAGAATGATAAACCAGCTCATGTGGCATCGGGCTTGAAACCCTTCTGGGCTCTTGACTGATTCCATCTATGAAATGCAACTCCCAAGTTTGACTCGTGCAGGGCGCTGGTCATGATGCTTTTCCAAAGAGGACCAGGCTTTTTAGCGCGGATAGAATCTAGCATCAGCCTACAATCTATGCTGCCAAGAATCTACTGTATCAAAGAACAAAAATACTCAATGAGGAAAGTAAACACCATCATTTTTAAAATGGGGCTGCAAAGACTTTAAGGATAGCTGTGTGCCTACAGTATGCGTTTCCAGGTGCTCCGTCTGGCAGGCAACATCCCTTGCGAGAAGCTGCTGAATGTAAGCACTTGATGAGCTGGCCTGCTTAGAGAGAACAAAGTAAAATCAGTACTACATTTTTTATATTGTATATAGTCCAGCAGCAAGTTGTAAGAAGATATAAGATAAGCATGTTTAGTGAATTACATTAGCCTAATACTAAAATTAGTTATATTAAATGATATTACATCATTGATTTGATTACATATTTTAAAGTTCATCAACTCAATACCATGACATCAAGCTCTGCAGAAATCTGCTAATAACCCTTTGATTTGAATCAGGTGTGAAGGGGAAAACATGCCTATAATAGAGTGTTCCAGGTACACTTTTTTGCCCGTAAATAACCAGGTATAACTGGGAGTACAAGAGGGTAGAAGGGGGCGAAAACACGGGTTCCCAGGAACGCACCATATGTATTTAGGATGAGTTTTAACAGGTCATTCTCCTCATCAGTAAAACGCTAGAACTACTGCGGTCCAGTGGCCGGTAGAATACAGTTGTATTCGTTTGTTGTATGGTGAGCAGACATTGTTAAACATTGCATTCCCCTGGTATCCAAGCAGTAGAGATCATTGCCTGTACCCCCTTTGTTGAATTGTGCCCATTCTCGTATGATGCCCCTTGCTTGCTGAGGTGCACACTCGAGTTACAGTGCGTGTATTTATAGTTATGAATGGGCGGCAATGTATTAGTCCGCTGTCCTTTCTTTAATAGGTCCATGGTATTTACACACATAACTGATACTGTCTACCAATTAGCGACAGTAGCTTGGCTGTTAGCTGTAGCGCTAATGCTAAAGCAACATTATAATGCTAACAAGGTAACCATATACAGTACAGCAACACAATGATATGGCGTTAGTTAACTTACTTTTTCGAGGTTTTGTACATCCAAACACTGAGCAACTGCGATGATTCGCTCTTCTTCTTCTTCTTCTTCTTCTTGGGGTTTTACGGCGGTTGGCATCCACAACTTGGTGCATTACCGCCCTCTTCTTATTTAGTTAATGAATCAAAACAAAAAAAAAAATCCAAACACTCACTCATTCACACCTTCTTTCTACTCTATATCCTATCATATAACCCTGTTTCTCTCAAAAAGCCAAACAATACTTTCATACAATTCCTCTTCATTAATCTTAAAATATTTTCCAAAGTAAACTCCTGCATACCCAATTCTCTCAATTGATTTTTCATACTTTCCCTCTCCATCCCATAACCACTACAGTTCATTAAAACATGTTCCACTGTCTCCTCTACCTGGCACCCCTCACATAATCCAGTGTGGTGTTTACCTATCAAATTCATTGTTTTATTTAGTGCACTGCACTGTGCCCCAACCTTAACCTTATCAACATTTGTTCATCCTTCCTCTGACCACTATACCTTATTTTAACATTAACACTTTTTTGAATATTATATAAATATCTCCCTTTCTCCTCACTGTCCCATTTGTCTTGCCAAATTTTGTTAACTTTTTCCCATATCAGGCTTTTAACTTCTGCCTTACTTAAACTGATATTCATTTCTACTTTTTCCTTCTCCAATGCCTTCTTCGCCATCTTATCGGCTTTCTCATTTCCCTTCACCCCTACATGAGCTGGAACCCATAAAAAATGTATTTGCCTCCCCTGCTGAACGATTCTCGTAATTGACTGTAGAACTTCATATAACAAACCTAGACTACTTGAATAAAACAACCTCATACTTGCCAAAACAGATGCTGAATCTGTACATATCACAATTTTTTCCACTGTACTTGATTCCACCCATTTTAATGCGACCAGCACCCCCAACATCTCCACTGTATAAACGCTCAAATTATCTGATGTTCTTCCATTAAACTCTATTCTTTTTGATGGAACAACTACTCCAAACCCTGTCACTCCTGTCTCAGGTTGTTTGGCACCATCTGTAAAAACATGAACATACTCACTGTACTCTATAAGAAGATGATTATTCAAAACACTAGCCAGGTCTATGTGTTCTCTCTCTCTCTTCTTTATATCCAACACAAACCAGTCCACCTCTGGCCACACCATCCTGCACGGCGGCATTAATGGATATACCACCGTTGGACTAAGCTTCAATTCACCCACACCAAACTCTTTCGCTATATCATTCCCCACCCGACCAAAATGATTCCTCTCACACTTCCCATAAACCCAGCACTCTTTCAACACTCCTTCTGTGGGGTGAGACTCACTGTGCCCTCGCAGATTAGCCCAATAGTTCCCCATCAATTGTTTCCTTCTCAACTCCAGCGACATTTCCCCCATTTCTACCTGCAGAGCAGGCACTGGTGATGATTTAAAAGCCCCACTGCATACCCGTAATGCCTTGGCCTGAATCACGTCCAGCTTTCTCAAGAGAGACACTGCGGCTGACCCATACACTATACACCCACAATCAAACACAGATCTAATCATAGCTACATATATAGTCTTTAAAGCTGAACAGCTCGCTCCCCAATCCCTACCAGTCAAACATCTCATCACATTTATTACCTTTTTGCATTTATCCTCTATCTTCCTAATATGGTCTGCCCATGTTACCCTAGAATCAAAAATAACTCGCAAATATTTAAATGAGCCAACTCTCTCCAACTCTTTCCCATACATCCTCAATTTCATCCCATCCTCAATTATTTTCCCAGTGAAAAATACAGTTTGAGTTTTCTCTACTGAAAAACTGCACCCCCAGTCAAATCCCCACTCTGTCACCTCATCAATTGCAGACTGGACTTTACTAATAATATGCATCACATTTCTTCCCCTTTTCCACAAAGCCCCATCGTCTGCAAACAGAGAACTTCCTATATCCTCTGGAGGCATAACTTCTTCTTCTTCTTCTTCTTCTTCTTCTTCTTCTTCTTTTATTTAGGCAGCCTTGACGCAGCTATGGCGTATTACTGCCCCCCACTGTTTGTTATTTCCCCCTAAACTTTAAATCCTTTTATATACTCCAATGATGTGAAGGTAGTCCATCAATTCCTTTGTTTTATCCACTGAATCCAGATTTAAAAGGGTGCGCATACTAAAGACTGATTCTCCAGCTGTTACAAGCCTCCGGTACAGAGTCCTCCTTTGCCTGGAATAGCGCCCCCACTGGAGAAGTACATGTTTTACAGTCTCTCCTTCTCCACACTCACACCTGCCATCTGGGTGTTTGCCAATCAGAGCCAGCCCACTTCTCAGCCCACAGTGTCCAAGCCTCAGTCTTGTGATTGCTACATCATCTTTTCTTATGCACCTAAAAGTGCACCTATCTTTCTTTACATTTTCCTGTATTGAAAAGTACGCCCTTCCCTTCCTTTCCTTCTCCAAAGAAGGAAAGGAAGGGTTGACAAAGAGGACGAGATACAGAAAGAAGATTATAGTACAAAGAGAGAGAGAGAGAGAATATATACAGTGTGAGATGGAGAGATTAGGGAGGCAGAGAGAAAAGGAGTGAAAGAAAGAGTGAAAGAGAGAGTAGAGATATAGTGGGAACAAGAGGAGAGGGGACAGAGAGAGCGAGAGAGAGAGAGAGAGAGAGAGAGAGAGAACTTTGATTCACTCTGTGGATGCAAGACACAGGCCTTAACCTGCTGACCCAGAAACACAAATAAATGACAGTCAGCTTCACTGAAAGAGAGAGGGACTCTCTCCCTCTCTCCTTCAGTGAAGGGAGGGAGGGAGGGAGATGGGAGGAAAGGAAGGTATTATTCAGTATTCTGTGGAATTCCACCGAATGCATATTGTAGATAATGTTCCTTTTAGTGTTTCCCATACATAGACCATTGTGTGGCGCGGCGCCACAGAATCAACATCGAGCGCCACGAATTGATTGTCTTTTTTATTTTTTATTTTTTTTTATTGTATTAAAAAAAAAAAAAAAAAAAAATGTTTTTTCAATAACGCGATTTGGAAATCTAAAAATCGTTCCGTCCATTCATCTCTGCATAGCACTCGTTCTCCCCGTCATTCTCACACACACACACACACACACACACACACACACACACACACACACACACGGAGCGAGAGCGACGATGCTAACACATGAACCCAACGATGTCACCTGTCGCTTAGCAACCGGACACGCTGGGGTTGATAAGTTACCGGACTACTGTAACTACTACGTAGTGATAATATCAAAGACGTGAATCAGGCAATAAATCCAATTTCCTTGACAGCGGTAATGTTCGGTGTGCATTAAAGTACAGACGGAGTGGACCAATTGCGAACTACTGCAGCTGCTCCAAGTTAAACCCCAAACTAATCTGAAGTATTTATAGCGGACTACACCACCTATTCTATTCCGCATAGAATTGTATTCCGAACCGATTGAGGCGTATATATATGATACTTTTCTATTCCGATTGAGCTGTTCTTCCACATCTATGCGAATCAGATGTGTCCACACGTAAACGCGGAGTTACATGCACACTCACTGACGGCTGCGTCGCCGTGCTGCGCCCGTGCTGCGCCCGTGCTGCGCCTGCGCTGCCATGTTTTTTAAACATTTTGTTTAAAAAACTTTATTTATCGATTTTCAGCTAAACTTACCCTTCACAAAGTCAACATTTTCTAGTTGCTGTAATCGTTTGCAATTTCATATCATTGAACGTATAAAAATCATGAACGAGAGGAGAGGGGACAGAGATGGAGAGAGATATGAACTTTAACTGAACATTTAGATTGGACGACAGTGACATTGGTGACAGTCAGCCTCACTGTAGGAGAGGGAGGGAGAGAGAGGGAGGGGGTGAGACAGAAGGTTGGAGAAAGAGACAGAGGGAGAGGGAGGGGGTGAGAGGGGGGAGGAAAAGTGAGAGAGGGAGAAAGAGGGAGAGTGAGGTGAAGAGAGAGAAGAGAAACGGAGAGTGTGAGTAGAGAGGTAAGGGGGTGAGAGAGAAGGAGAGTCAGGAGAACGTATCTGTTCCACAGAGACTTTTTACATTTTACTTGTTTGCACATTTTTATTGAAATAGATAGTGTACAAAAAAATATGATGTTATCATTCATGATGTTACTACTTGCCCCAAATATTTAAAATTGCTTCTATTTTTGCAAAATAGAAAAAAACAACAACAACATTCTGTCAATCAGACATTGATCGATAAAGTATATGTTATCTAACCATATGTTATATTTAAAAAAAAGTAAGGGTTATTAGTGTCGCTGCTACTGCAAGCACATCTATGGTTCTTCATGAGTTTTCTTTATTCCGTTTGCCTGTTTTTTTTTCAGGTAACTGCTCCTGCATACTTTCAGCTACAGAAATCATTCAACTATCAAAACGTCAAGCACTTTTACGACTTGATCTCTCTGCGTTTTTCAACTTTTACAACTATTTCAACACTCTCAACTCTTTTAAACTAACTACGGCTCTGCCGTCTGCCTTCTCGAAGGGTGCGTGAGGTGGTCTGGGGGGTGAGGAGCTCCTGGAGGTAGGGGGGGGCATGTCCGTGGATGCACTGGTGGGTGAGGAGGGAGACCTTGAATTCAATTCCGAATGTGACAGGGAGCCAGTGAAGGGATTTGAGGATGGAGGTGATGTGTTCAAATTTGCACACCCTCATCAGGATCCTGGCAGCGCTGTTTTGTGTGTACTGGAGCTTCTGGATGCTCTTGCCAGAGATCCCGATGAGGAGTGCATTGCAGTTATCCAACCTTGAGGAGACAAAGGCGTGGACGAGCCTCTCTGAATCTGCCAGGGTGAGTGTAGGCCGGAGTTTGGCAATGTTTTTGAGGTGGTAGAATGCGGTCTTGCGGAGGTGATTGATGTGGGTGTCATAATTTAGTTGCTGGTCCATTTTAACACCCAGGTTGGTGACAGGTATGGAAGGGGAAATGTTTTGGCCAGAGAAAGTGATATTGGTGATTTGGGAGGAACGGAGCTGATGTGGTGTGCCGATGAGGATGGCTTCTGTTGTAGAACTGTTTAATTGCAGAAAGTTGAGCTTCATCCACGCCTCTATCTCCTCCAGGCAGGTGGTCAGTGTGGACGTTGGCAGGGGGCAAGAAGAAGGGGGGATGGTTCTGAGGTACAGCTGTGTGTCATCAGCATAGCAATGGTAAGATACCCCATGCCTGCTGATGACGCTGCCCAGGGGAAGCATGTAGATGGAGAAAAGGGTGGGGCCCAACACCAAGCCCTGGGGGACACCACAGGTGACACTGGGTTTGTGATTTTGCTTTGCCCAGGGCAGGGGTCGGCAACCTTTTGTATCAAAAGAGCCATTTTGGGCCATCTCCCGCAAAAAAATTTTTTTTGGAGCCGCAAACTTTTTAATTCACCCCCTCCCCCCTCCGGAGACGCTAATGCTGCGCACCGCACAGACATTTTTTGTGACACTCTGTAAAAAAAATCGAACTTTAATGCTGATAACCCTTCTCGCTCAGTATTCGTTCGTGCAATTGGCAGTCAACGGTGGATGCTGCTGATTGGCGGCTCACTGGCATGTCCCGCCTCCTGCCAATGGCAGCATCTAGGCTACTTCCTGATGCCAGACGCCAGTTAAAGATTTAACTCCTACTGGGATTAGCCACCTGCAAATCAACGAAGCTTTGTCATTCACTCCCCCCCTCACGGTAGCGCAATTGTGCATTCATTGCGACCTCTCGTTTAGTTGACGATATATATAAAAATATATATATAATTTTTTTTTATTTTTTTTTATTATATTTTTTATTATATTTATATATATTTTTTTTTTAAGAAAACTGCAGGGAGCCACGGCTGAGGGGCTAAAGAGCCGCATGCGGCTCCGGAGCCGCAGGTTGCCGACCCCTGGCCCAGGGCGACGAGCTCGGTTCTGCCGGTGAGGTAAGAGGTGAACCAGTTGTGTGCATTTCCTGTGAGTCAAATGGTGTATTGCAGGCGTGGAGGAGGATATTGTGGTCGACGGTGTCAAAAGAAGCTGTTAAATCCAAGAGGATGAGAAGTGATGGGGAACCGGTGTCTGCTGCCATCAGCAGGTCGTTGGTGACCCTGAACAAAGCACTATGGCCAGGGCGGAAACCAGACTGAAATTTCTCAAACAGATTATTTTGTATGAGGTGATCCTGAAGTTGTGCTGCAACTGTTTTCTCCAGAGCCTTTGACAGGAACGGAAGATTGGAGATGGGCCCGTAGTTGGAGAGAACTTCTGGATCCAGGGTGGGTTTTTTCAATAGTGGTCTGATGACAGCAGTTTTTAATGCAGGTGGGATATGGCCGGCCAGGAGGGAGTGGTTAATGATCTTGGTGATGAGTGGAGAAACGGCAGTGATGTTGGTCTTCAGCAGGGCTGAAGGGATGGGGTCCAGTGCACAGGTGGACGGCTTCAATTTTCTGATGACGGCCTCCACCTCTTCCTGTGTGATGTTGGAGAAGGAGCTGAGGGGCTGGACAGTCTCAGACAGTGGGTCGACAGTTTGGTGGAGTGAGACAGCAGTGGTGGAGAGGTGTGAGCGGATGCTATTAACCTTTTTTTTTGAAAAAGATAATGTGCATGTTGCACCTCTCCTCGGTGGCCTCAGAGTGGCAGGGTGAAGGGGGTTTGAGAAGGTGGTTCATTGTTGAGAATAGTTGTTTGGAGTTAACGGGGCTGTTATTTATGATGGTGGAATAGAACCTGGCCCGTGCATCCCTCAGAGCTTCTGCATATGCCCTCTTGTGCTCTCTGTATGCTTATTTGTGAACAGTCAGTCCAGGGGCCTTGATCCGCCGCTCAAGGACATGCCCATCCGCCTTCATCTTACGCAGCTCGACAGTGTACCAGGGTGCTGGGCGCGAAAAGGAGACTGACCTGGTTGTAAGGGGGCGTGGAGGTCCAGGAGACTGCTCATGGACTGGTTGTAAAAATCCACTGAGTCAGTAACAGAGAGGCAGTCATCAGAGCCAGAGGAGAGAAGTTGGAGATCCAGGGCCAGGGCATCCGTGTCAATATTCTTTATGTTCCTGAAGTGGATCTGTCGCTTTGGTTTGGTGTGGGGGGAAGGGAAGGCCAGCTCCATTGACACAACCTTGTGGTCTGAAACACCAAGATTGTATACCTGTAGGTTGCTGATGGGAGCAGAGTTGGAGATGACCAGGTCGAGTGTGTGTCCCCTGACATGTGTGGGGACATCGACATGTTTTTGTAGGTTGAGGGAGTCAAGTAGCTGAAGAAAATCAGCAGTGGAATGACATGAGGGGTGTCGACATGAATATTTAAATCTCCCAGAATTATGGTGTTTGCAGATGTAGTACAGAGTGTTGTGAGGAGATCAGACATTTCCGGCATGAAAGCAGAGTTGGGTTTTTGGGGGCCGGTAGATGAGGTGCACAATCACGGGATGAGGGGGTTTACATTTGAATGCAAGACACTCACAGGAGGAAGTTGTAGGTAGTGGGACGGGGAACAACTCCAGGTCCTGTCGGTGGATGACAGCTAGGCCACCACCACGGCCAGTGCTGCGGGCTGCCTCCAAGTAACTGTACCCGGGTGGGCAGGCTTCATTAAGGGCAGAGTAAACCTCTAGCCGGTGCCAGGTATCTATCAGACACATGAAATCAAGTCCTTTCTCTCTGAGGTGCTCTACAATCAGGCTGGATTTGTTGTTGATAGATTGACAGTTAAAAAGTTCAAATTTAACCAATGACTGTGGGGTAAATCTCTGTACAGGTTGCAAAGCATTAAAATCCACTCCGCGCAGGCTGGAATCCACTCCACGAAGTCTATCCAGCCAAGAGTGCGGAGATCTCGCGTTGTTTTCCATGCTGGAGTGCCAAGATCTCGCAGTATTTCCTGTGTTGATGTTAGCTGGAGAGATGGCGCTCCGATGACGTGTCAGACGTGCGACGGATGACCAGAGAGACGGGATGTTTGTATCAGAGGAGCTGTGATGAAGTTCATGGACTGTGAGTTTTCGGCCGGAGCCTCTATGAATGTAACGAGGGCGGCGGAGAAATCCAAGCTCGTTGATGATGGGGTTGTTAAATCCAAGAGAGGTTGCAGGGTTAAGTTGGTGGAGTTGCGAGCTGGAATAACGAAACATCATGCTTGCCAAGGACGGATGGCCAGACAAGCATTAAGGCGATGTTGATGGTTGGACTTGGAACCAGAGGGCTCTTTCCCGGTGGGGCAAAGATTGACAGTTGGAAGCAGCTAGGTGCCTAGCTAACCCGTTAACAACGCCGGTGAGTCTTAGGATCAATGTCCCGTAAAATGGGTAGGGCTCGTAACAATAGCTTGATAAAAAATGTAAACACTAAAAGTGCAAAGTCACAGGAAAAACTATTTTAACAGTCACAAAATTGAAAGAAATCGTGGGCAGGGAAGCGGCTAACAAACCACGCCAGCGTCCTCTCTGGTAGCCATGGCAACCAGAGAGTCCAAATGACCAAATGTCATTAGAAACACGATTAATGGTGTATCTGTCCTAAAATTGTCATGGTTTTGAATAATGTTTTTTGCACTTTGGACTTTGGCGGCATCAAGTGGCCGTACATGTGTTATTTAAGTATTTTCTGTTCCCTTGCTTTGCCAATTAGCCCTGTCACCTGTGTCTTGTTGCTCCGGTCACATGACCAATCAAGCCATGCATTTAAGCCCTGCTTTTGCCGATGTTCAGTGCTTAGTCTTTGATGTGCCACGTTCGTACTCTGACCGAAGCTAGTCTTGTATTGGAAATGATGATTGATCCCCTGTGTTTTGACCGCTTGCCTGCCCTCTGGATTACCCACTTGGATTTGCCCCTTTGGTATGACATTTTGGACTTTTGTCTTTTCTGTTGGTTTTTGCTCTTTTTGGATTTTGCCCTCGTTTTGGAATTTGATCTTCTGTGTTTTGCCCAAAGACTTTTTGTAATAAACAACCGTTCAGTTTAACCCTCTCTGCACTTGAGTCTATACCCTTCCCTTTTGTTAACTGGGTTCAGAGTAGAACTGTGGATTTGCAGATCCGGTCTCGATCCCCAATTCTGACAGAAAGACTAAGCCCTGAACATTGGCAAAAGCAGGGCTTAAATGCATGGCTTGATTGGTCATGTGACCGGAGCAACAAGACACAGGTGACAGGGCTAATTGGCAAAGCAAGTGAACAGAAAATACTTAAATAACACATGTACGGCCACTTGTTGCCGCCAAAGTCCAAAGTGCAAAAAACATTATTCAAAACCATGACAAAAATATTGCATTTCCCATTCAGATAATAAAGATTAATATAGGCTACGTGACAATTTCATCAAATGCTTGGAGAACGTCTCGCCCCCTGTTGGTGCTATTCCTCCATTCATTTAGATGAGCGGAAGAAAGCGTGTACTCCTCACGCTTTGATCAGGCAAAGCGTGACACTGAACACGCCTTGCGAGGTGGACCAACGTATCTATTTCACGCTTTGGCGTGATACCGGGTTGCATAGTCAGTTACAATCCTACGTCGTTAGCGCAGTGCACGCACGTTCATGTAAAGAGGAGTTTCGGGAAACGCTCCAAAGAAATTCACGATGGTTTGCAAGATCCATCATGAGAATGATCGTACGAGCGTGGATCCATCGTTATCGGGAAACGAGGCCCAGACCTGGGCGTTCATCTCACTGGACGCTCTGGATAAAAAACACCTGCTAATGTTAAAATTCTGTTGAATTTGGCTAACATGATATTCTATAGTTGTAGGTAAGAGAATGTTTAGGAACCACACAGAATAGCTATACAACAAATCTTGTTTTTCATGCAATTGAGATTTCGTATAGCATCAAAAAAATCGATGTTTCCTTTTTCTTATCTCATCTCATTCGGTGCAAGTAGTTCTTCCTGCAATGTGTTTCACATTTTAACCTTAAATGGAGTATGTACGGGCCGGGGTGATTCCCTAAACTAAGCGGTCAATGGCTTGTCCAAAGCGTGTGACGTCAACACTCAGCGAAAGTTCAGCACCTTGGAGAGCGACAGCGGAAGACGTCTCCTACTCTGTCTGCTGCGGCTATACCCGACACACCAGCCACCAAGCTGACACCATATACACGTTGCATTTATTTAACGCCTTCATTTTATTCAACGATGCAATTCGAATAATACTGTGTGTGAGAACGAGACCGCAGACGACTCTTAACAGAACGGCTAATCAAAATAAATGAAGAAAAAAAGATAATAGTTTGTAGGCTACCTTAATCATGCGTTAAAATGCAAATAAAAGAGAATAATGTTTCACAATGATAAATAAATAGTCCAATGCCAGGTGTACTACAAAAGAGTAGGATTAGGGGCCCACAATGTACGTTCCGCCCCTCTGTGGTGATACCCGCTCCCGCCACTGGGTGACGCTCATAACACTGATTATGGGAGTGCTACTTGTATGCGCCAGGGGACAGGTAGGAGACTATAGCAAAGACAAGTCAAAAGGGTGTTTACATTAAGATGAGAGGATGGAGAGGAGAACAGAGCTGACAAGACAAAGTAACGGTACTCACACACATGAGGAGTATCATTACATGTAGTCACTGAGACCTTTGTGTAAATGTATAACACATGTTGGGTTGTTGTATCGTGTACGTTTAAAGTAAATCGACTCCTTCGCTTTTCTCCATTTTTATTTAAATCATAAAAGTGTTGTCATAGATTCATACATTTTATTGCATCGTCATTCATGATTCAGAAGAAAAGCAATAATTAGAATATTATGGTGAACATTAATCCCTGAAACAAGTTACACATTACTGCAAACATAAACAACTGTAGGGCATTAAACCTTTAAAAAAACATAAGAAAAAGTCGATAAAGTATAACCTGTAATGTAATAATTTACAATATTTTATACGATTCAGGGATCTTTTCTTAATGAAATGTTCCTTGTTATGTTAAGTAAGACATTACTGCAGTTCTCTCAGATCTCACAAGAGATTCTTATTCAAGAAACCACATTAGTTATTTTGGTTGTTTGATTATTTTATTATTAAACAAAGGTCCTAGTCTGATTGATTGACGGGTGAGATGATAAGGGGGGCAGAGTTGTTACCTTCATAATTATAGCGACCTGGACCGAGGAATGGATAGAGAGGCTCTCTAAAGGTACAGCCAGTAGCAGAGTAGATATGAACCCTGTCTTCCACATCATAGAAGAAGACCAGACCCTCATCATAATCAACAAACACCCCCACCTTCTGGAGCTCAGCTCTCAGAGGGAGACGGACAACAGGATGGTCTCTAAATACCAACCCGTCCTTGTTGAAGTAAAGAATCCATAAACCTTTCTCAGGGGTCTCTGTGATCTGACTTTTTCTGTTGATGGACTCTATGGCCACACCTAAACACCATGCAGCCTTATCTTTAACCTGAACCTCAAAGTAAAATCTCCCTGAGGAGAAGCTCTGTCTCGTGAGAACATATACATGCCGTGTAAACCTCTTAGGGTTGTCTGGGAGTTTCTTGACCACCTCTCCATCATGTAGTTGTTTCCCATCTTCAGACAGAATGAGCCTGGGATGAGCTGTATCAGGATCCAGAGTCACATGTACTTCATACTGCTGGACCCTCTTCAGTTCAGCACCACACAGCTTCTTCATCTGCGAGTTCAGTGTCTCCTCCAGCTGATCCAGGGTTCTCCTCGAGGTCCCTACGTATGACGGAGGACGAACCTCCACCGTCGTCCAGTCCCTGGTGGGTGGAGGATCCTTCAGGGATCTGAAGGCCTGGAGGAAGTGGAGGGGGTCTTTAGTCTGTGAGAGCTGCTTCATCTCTAAGCTTCTATTGGTCAGATCTTCTATTTCCTGCTCCAGCTCTTTGATGAGGTCTTCAGCTTGATTCACTGTGGATTTCAGTCTCTCTTTAACCATTTGGTTGAGATCATCCCGGCACTTTTCAATGCAGCGCCTCAGAGCTTCGAGGACCTGCACACCATCGGCTATCTCTCTGTCTGCATCTTTCTTGTTCATTTCTACCGTGTCTTTGATCTCCTTAATCTTTCCCCTTCTCTCCTGGATCATCTGCTGAACTTTAGATACAATCTTTCCCAACTCGACCGTCTTCACGTCATATTCCTCCTCATCCTCCGCTTCAACTCGTACGGTTGTTCTAAACTGAGCAGCCAGATCTGATAAGAGGAAATTGACCTGTAGATCAGGTCTTGTGTGGAAAATCTTGTTGCAAATAGGACATTTGTACTGAACTTCTCCATCCCAGAACTTTGTTATACAGGTTCTGCAGAAGCTGTGTCCACATGGTGTGGAAACTGGACTGCTGAGCACATCCAGACAGATGGGACATGAAAAGTTTTCCTCAGACCAGGAAATGTTAGCAGAGGCCATTCCTAGACACAGACAAGGTTTATGTATTGAGCAATTCCATTATTGTTTTAATTCCAAAACGGGAAGAGAGGTTGTAACTTCTCTGAAAGTTGTGCTGTTTTACTCACCTTGTTGTTTCTGTCTGTCTGACTATGCGTTTCAAAATGCGTTTTATTTTCTCCCTGATCGAGAGAACTGCTCCACGTCGGGTGTCTTCGGTTTCTATGAATGTTAAGTTTAGTTTCCTGATCAACACGTCCTCTCCACTCCTCTCCTAACACCTGGCTCCTCCCCTAACACCTCGCCCCACGGACACGCAGTTCACTGAAATGTAAGCACTGTTCTTCAAATATGTTGATTTTATTTCAAATATGTTTGAAAACACAATGTAAGACAAAACACAGACAAAGAGATTGTGGTGATTTAATGGTGATTTGCTACTGTAACTGGAATTAAGAGCTAAAGAAAACAATTTACTTGACCTTACTTTTCCCTAGGCTGGTATTTTCTCTACAGCCTTTGAAAAACCACCCTTTCCCTGTGCACCGGTTAAATGTGCTAACATGGTTTGTGATTTAATATTGCGTTAACGCTGCAAGGCGTTCTAACCTCATAAGAAAATTGCGTCATGTGACTCATGGTTGGGCAGACGAACCAGACCAACAAGTTCACTATTCAGAGTCAACACATTCAATGCCAACGCAGAGACAGAAAAACAAACCTAAAATGTGCCGTGGCAGTTAACTATGTCGCATTATCACTGGTGGTGCTTTATATGTAGCTTTAACTTACCAAGGACAAACAGTGTGAGAATCTAAAGTGACGGTCAATTAATATTGTAATTTATTTCTAGTTGTGATTTAGGGTTATCAAGGTGTGATTTAGCAAAATGATGTTCCATTAATCCATTGCAGTCTTACGTCATTTCAGTCCATGGATTTCCTTCTATTCCTTCAAGCCAACTGAATGGGTGGAGTGTGCTTTCCCTCCTGGCTCCGTAGCCAATCTGGTGACCAAACACCGAACACTCAACTTATGGTGACGGTTCAGCTGAGTTATTACAGAACTAGCTTATTAAAGACCTTTCTACCTGGGTTATCTGGAGAGCCATTTGAAACTCATAACAACTGGACTTTGTCTTCGTTACTCTTTCACTGCAGCCATTAGTTTGGTTCAAAATTATGAGAAATGCTTTAGTGTCTAAAGAAAACCGTCCAAAACCCATCCACCCACGACTTAATCAAGCAGAATAATTGTTATTCCCTTCTAAACTAATTAAGCCTGTAGAAACATTTTGGACAATATGGTCGCAGTAATGAAGTAACGTGCAGTCAAGATATGAAGTGAAACCAAACACGCTGTTGGAGCTGGTCCCAGCCCACTCTCAGAATGTGAAAAATGCGTACTGGCTGACCCCTGGGAAACTGTAGTTTTCCTCTGAGGGGCAAACAGACAGACAGAGAGGGATCAGGGAGAGACAGGGAGAGATGAATCAAATCAGATAAATCATTGACATGACCTTTAAGATTAGTAGCTAGGCTAGTATTTAAGCCCTCTAGACCCTAAGCCCTCTACAGGACAAGAAAACAACCCCTTAAAGCCCAGAGGGAAGGAACCCTGGACCGACAGATAATGAAATACCTCAGTGGACGTTAAAACGCTTTAGAGGGCACAACATTTAACTCAAACGAGGGTTAGATGGTTAGCAAGGAGGTTGCTCCTTAATGAGTTGTTGTGGGTTTCCTTTGGGTGCCGCTCCTCCCAAATTCTCCCAAACATTATTATTTTTCGCTTTGAGCTCACTAAAATGGCCATGTCTGCTGGCGGTGTGCGGCGCTGGATACGCTACTTATGATTTTGTTTGTTTGTTCTTTTAATAAACGGTGACTCAACCATTCCAGGAATCCTTTGGGTGATTTGAATCGCTAATCCCTGGTGGCCCGACCGGTAGAGCTTGGCAGTTGGTGCCGCGCCCTCAAAGAAACTCAGAATGGCCCGTAGTTCAGGGAAGGAACTGAATTCATGAATTAATTTAGGGCTTTTAATCGATAATTCAAGCAGACATATTTTCTACACCATTTATAGATCGGTTTCCATTATTTATATTCCCTGACTCCCTCTCTAGGTGAAACACCTGCTGGTTCAGGCATCACCTCTGCACCTGTCCTCCTCTTATTGAAGCTGAACTGAAGGGGCGTTCACAGGGGAGCCGGCAGCCCTGCAGCCCCACAATGAACCAGGACTGTTGAGGGGCTCAGGGGACCCGGTTGGTTGGTTTGTTTAGACTCCTCGTCCAAAGGATCCCCAATGTCCTCCCTGAGCAGCCCAGACCAGGGGTCTCATTTATAAAACTGTGCGTGGGATCGTTACTAAAAGTGTGCGTACGCCCAAAATCCAAGTTTTGCGTGCGCCAAAAAATATTCAGATTTATAAAACCCTGCGTACGCACACCGTACGCAATCTTTGCTTTATAAATCACAGAGTGCCTACAAGTGTGCGCAGCTGAATCAGCTTCACGTACCTCCCTGTACACGCCCCTTTTTAACCATAAATGGTCAATGCAAATGACCTCATGAATGCGATCTGTATATAAAACAGACTCAGATGCAAGCATTATGTCTTGTCGGAAACAATGGCAGAAGGACTGAGAAAATCAAAAAAGCAACATTTCACGGAGGTTGAAGTGGAGACCCTTGTGGGTGAGATGGAGGCCCGAAATGTTTTGTTTGGCGGTCACGGGATTGGGATCACCAACAACAAAAAGCAGAGTGAGTGGCAACATGTTGCTGCAGCAGTGAACTCTGTCAGTAGCACGGAGCGCACAGTCCCAGAATTAAAAAAGAAGTGGTCTGACATGAAGGTAGGCTACATATTTTTATGTAGCCTACCAATAAATCATTATGGTCCCTAAAGACCCTCTCCCTCCGAATCCTGCCATTTGCATGGTCCGCCAAAAGTGCCATATGGTGCTGCATTACCACGGCGCTCACCTCTGTATTTATAGGGTCACGGTTATAAGACTGACCAAGAACACCTTGGATAATCAGTTTGTAATCACCCACATAAAATGTTCTTGAACATAACCCCTTTTTAATGCCTGATTTGTCATGAAAAGTAAAGTAACGGACAAAGATTGTGAAGAGGAGTGTGGCTTGGGATTTAATTGACATTTGATTATGTGTTTGCAGTGTCAAATAAAAATATTATGTTATTGACACATGTTGGACAGATGCTTTATTCGATGCAGTCGTGCCGTCAGTGGACAGTATGGAGTGACAGGATCAAATATGGAGATAATTTTTTTTTTCTAAGGAGATGTTTCTGGAGTTATAAGTGAGAAATAACGCAATGGACTTAAATTATTCTGATTACATAGATTTAACGCATGATACGGGTTGAAATAAAATTCATGAAGGGCGATAAAACATAATCGTTCTTCTCACTCTACAATTCTTCTGTCTGACTTCAGTTCACCACCACACCATCTGTGTCTAATTCTCCTTTTCCTCCAAACCATGCGTACGCATGGGTCAGAGTTTGCTTAGGGCTGCGCAACTTCTCCCGTCAAGTTGGTATTTTATAGATCACAACCTTGGCGTGGAAAGTCACGTACGCCAATTTCAGCCCCGTTTTGTGAGTACGCAACGGTTATAAATGAGACCCCTGGGCCTTCATCTCACTGGACGCTCTGGATATAAACGCCTGCTAATGGTCATATTGTGAGTTATAATTTGGCTAACATTATCTTCTATAATTGTAGGTGAGAGGTGGTTTAAGAACCGGACAGAATTGCCACATACGAGTCTTGTTATTAAAACTATTGAGGTTTTGTAGAGCACAAAAAATCTGTCAACAATTCTAAGCTTTCTCTTACTTATCTCATCACATTTTGGACAGGTAGTACTACCAGAAAAGTGTTTCACATTTGTACTTCTTTTTAAGTGGAGTATGTCCATTGGGGGCCAAAGTTCAGCACCTTGGAGAGCGACAGCGGAAGACGTCTCCCACTCCGTCTGCTGCGGCTATCCTCGACACACCAGCCAGAGCCGACGCCATATACACGTTGCAGTCATTTAACCCCTTCATGTTATATCAGAGAGAGAGAGAGAGAGAGAGAGAGAGAGAGAGAGAGAGAGAGAGAGAGAGAGAGAGAGAGAGAGAGAGAGAGAGAGAGAGAGAGAGGGAGGGAGGGAGAGAGAGGGAGGGAGAGAGAGAGAGAGAGAGGGAGGAAGCAAAGTGGTGTGTGGGTTCAACTTTTTCACTTGATTGAATGGATGTTATCAGTGGTTATCAGCCTAATAGCTATGGGTCAGTAGAGGCCTATTCTACCTCCCAGGAGGTTTAGAAGGCCGTTATCATCAATCCTTATGCTATATATCTAGTCTATATATGTATTTTTTTTTTTACATTTTTCGACATAAATGTTTTGAATGATCGTATATATATATATATATATATATATATATATATATATATATATACATAAACATTTATTTATAACATAAATATATGTATCCATATTTATGCTATAAAGACTGAATAAACCGTTCGACAGAGTGAATGGAAGTACGCCTCTGGCCAGCGACTGTTTGCAGCATTTACAGAACTAGGGCTCCCCCTGGTGGTTCAGACATTGATTACTAAATCGACAACAGGTGTGCAGCCTCACCCAGCCCCAGAGACCAATCAGTCTGACTCAGCCAGGTGAGGATGCCTCAACCACAGATCAGCATAAAACCCACAATATTTGACAGAAAATGTACCTATTCCACTGAAAATATACCTATTCCACTGAATACATATTTGACTGCGAATGTACCTATTCCACTGAATACACATTGTACTGATAATGAATCTATTCAATTGAATACATATTGTACTGAGAATATACCTATTCCACTGAATGCATATTGTACTGACAATACACCTATTCCACTGAACACATATTGTACTGAGAATGTACCTATTCCACTGAATACATATTGTACTGAGAATGTACCTATTCCACTGGATACATATTGTACTGAGAAGGTAGTGTACCTATTCCACTGAATACATATTGTACTGAGAATGTACCTATTCCACAGAAGATGTCCCCATTCTGCTTTAAGTACATTTTTATTCAAATCTCAAAAGTTTACAAACATTGTATTGTGTTGTCAAACATGATTCGAAATAATAAAGGAATATATTTGGTTAAAAAAATGACTAATTTTATCAAAATAAACATTTCACATTATGTACGTACACATTATTTTTATCATTTAAAGTATAAAAACAATTCTGATAAAAATACATTGAACATTATAGAGTAGTCTTAGAAGTCATAATGGGTAATATTGTTTATAGTACACAGTGTTTTAGTGGCTTAATGTATTGGTCCTTGTTAAATGACAGTGAAAAGTATGACATGAATACAGTTCTCTCAGATTCCCATTGTAGAGATTGTAATTCAGGTAACAACATCAGTTGTTTTGGATGTTTGATTATTTTATTATCAAACAAAGGTCCTGGTCTGTTTGATTAACAGGTGAGATGATCAGGGGGGGCAGAGTTTATACCTTCTTCATCTAAAAATGGATTGAGGATTGGATAGAGAGGCTCACTAAAGGTGCAGCCAGTAGCAGAGTAGATATGAACCCTGGCTTCCACTTCATAGAAGGAGACCACACCCTCATCATAATCAACAAACACCCCCACCTTCTGGAGCTCAGCTCTCAGAGGGAGACGGACATCAGGGTCATCATTAAATACCAACCCATCCTTATCGTAGTAAAGAGTCCAGTAACCATTCTCAGGGGTCTCTATGATCTCACCCTTTCTGTTGATGGACTCTCTGGCCACTCCTAAACACCATCCAGTCTTGTATTTAACCTGGACCTCAAAGTAAAATCTCCCTGAGGAGAAGCTCTGCCGCGTGAGAATATATACATACTCTGTAAATCTCTTAGGGTTGCCCCGGAGATTCTTCTTTTCATCTTCATCATCATCATGTACTTGTTTCCCATCCTCAGACAGGATGAGCTGGGGATGAGCTGTATCAGGATCCAGAGTCACATCTACTTCATACTGCTGGACCCTCTTCAGTTCAGCATCACGCTGCTTCTTCATCTCCATGTTCAGTGTCTCCTCCAGCTGATCCAGGGATCTCCTCAAGGTCCCTATGTATGACGGAGGACGGACCTCCACCGTCGTCCAGTGGGTGGGTGGAGGATCCTTCAGGGATCTGAAGGCCTGGAGGAAGTGGAGGGGGTCTTTAGTCTGTGAGAGCTGCTTCACCTCTAAGTTTCTATTGGTCAGATCTTCTATTTCCTGCTCCAGCTCTTTGATGAGGTCTTCAGCTTGTTTCTCTGTGGTTTTCAGTTTCTCTTTAACTGTTTGGTTAAAATCATCTCTGCACTTTTTAACGCGACGCTTCAAAGCAGTGAGGACCTGCACACCATCGGCTCTCTCTCTGTTCGCGTCTTCCTTGCTCATTTCTACTGTGTCTTTTATCTCCTTAATCTTTAGTTTTCTCTCCTGGATCATCTGCGGAACTTCAGCCTCTAACTTCCCCAGCTGGGCCATCTTCACTTTATACACCTCCTTTAGAGGAACAACAGGATGGGACCTGTGGTCACCCTCTGTGCAGAACTGACACACACACACCTGGTCAGTCTTGCAGAAGAGCTCAAGTAATTGATTGTGTTTCCTACACATCCTGTCTTCCAGACGGTCCATAGGCTCGACCAGCCGATGTTTCTTCAGGTGTGCAAATCTCTGATGTGGCTCCAGGTGTGTTTGGCAGTAAGAGGTGAAACACACTAGGCAGGACTTCACAGCCTTTAGCTGGGTCCCAGTACAGATGTCACAGGGAACTTCTCCTGGTTCAACACATCGCTGCTTTTTTATTAGTACAGACGTTCTAAACTGAGCAGCCATCCCTGATAAAAGGTTATTGACCTGTAGATCAGGTCTAGTGTGGAACATCCTGTTGCAAACTGGACATTTGTACTGAACTTGTCCATCCCAGAACTTATTAATACAGGTTCTGCAGAAGTTGTGTCCACATGGTGTGGAAACTGGGCTGCTGAACACACCCAGACAGAAGGAACATGAAAAGTTCTCTTTAGACCAGGAACGTTTAACATAGGCCATTCTAGACAAAGAAGACATGGTTTAAGTCAAGCAATTCCATTATATTTCTATTCTATTACCCAATTATTCCCTCAAAGTTGTGCTGTTTTACTCACCTTGTTGTTGTTTCTGTCTTTCAGACTATTGGTTCCAAAATGCGTTTTTATCTTTCTCCTGAACAGGAGAACTGCCTGCACGTCGGTTGGCTTGGTTTCTATTAACCTTAAGTTTTGTTGTTTCCTGAACAATACGTACTCTCCTCTTCTCCCCTAACACCTGGTTCCTCCCCTAACACCTGGCCCGCCCCCAGGCGTAAACTGTTCACTGACGTTTACATCTTTACAGTGTGTTTTACTTTGTAGGCTACTTCAAATGTCCCGATCCGTGTTCATATATGTTCAAATGCGTTCAATTTTTCAAAGACAAAACAAAGGCCGAGAGCAGGGGCAAAATCAGAGACATTGTAGTGATTAAATGGTGATTCGTCACTGTCACACTGAGTAAGAGCTATACAAAAAAATAGACTTCAATTTACTTTTCCAAAGGCTGGTATTTCTCACTTCACTCCCTTTATGTCCAGGTTATATGTGCTAGTATGGTTTGTGATTTAATATTGAGTTAACACTGGTAGTTACATAAGGCTCATGAACCTCATGAAAACCGCTGCATCATGTCACTCAGGGTTGGGCAGACGAACCAGATCAACAAGTTCAGTATTCAGAGACAACACAGTGATTCTTAAACCTTACCCTAACCCAACAAAGATAAATGAGCCGTGGCAGTTAACAATGTCACATTATAACTGGTGTGCATTATTGGTAGCTTTTACGTGCCAGGGAAAAACTATGTGAAAATTGAAAGTGACGGACAACTGGTATCGAACTTTAGTTCTAGTTGTTGTTTAGGGTTATCAAGGTGTGCACTGATTATCTGAGAATGATTTTATATTAATCCATTAGTAGTTTTATGCAATTCAGTTCATGGATTTCCTTCTATTCCTTCAAGTCAACTGGATGGGTTGGGAACAATGGTGACCTTTCAGCTGAATCAAGCTACAGAGTAATTACAGAACTAGACAATTAAAGACATTTCTGCCTGTGTTGTCTGGACAGCCTTATGAAACTCAGGACAACAATAACTGGACCTTCTTTGTGTTACTCTTTCACTGCAGCCATTAGTTTGGTTAAAATTGATGTTAAATGTTCCAGTGTCTAAAGAAACCGATTCAAAACCCAACCACCAACGACTTAATCAAGCAGAATAATTTTTATTCCTTTTTAATCCAATTAATGGGAAGGAAAAAGGAGAGAATAAGAGTGACATTTTGGACAATAGGGTTATTTGCGGTCAAGTTGTAAAGGACAACCAAACACGCTGTTGGACCTGGACCAAACCCAAACCCTAACCCACTATCAGAATGTAAAATATGCATTCTGGCTGACGTCTGGTAGACAGTAGTTTTCCATTGAGGGGCGGGGCTAAATTGCAGATGAGTTTTTCACCGTCTCTGGGGTGGAGCCAGAACATTTGATTAACGTAACCTGATAACCCAGAGCTGCCAGTAGATGTTAATGAGTGCAATAGCATGTGTTTAATTGAGGGTGATGTGAGTGCATATTTACAAACGTTTTTTAAATGTCATGCACTTAAGTTGAGATGTGGACCAGGATGAATCCACAGCACTACTATGTGTAACCCACTGCATCAAACAAACAAGAAATACAAGAAAACACTTTTTGGGTACGAAGGCTGTATGATGGTCATCATATAAGGTATAGTTTCTCTGTTATACACACACAAATCAAGAAACACACAGTCACATTAACAGGAGTCACCATACCAACAACTGGGCATGAAACCAAAGTCTCTCTCTCTCTCTCTCTCTCTCTCTCTCTCTCTCTCTCTCTCTCTCTCTCTCTCTCTCTCTCTCTCTCTCTCTCTCATGATACTGGGTCGGATAGGGTGACTCGGTCACCTGCTGATTAGGCGTTGATGCGACACACCTGTCTTCGGCTTATTGACCTTCATCTCACTGGAAACTGGATAAAAATGCCTGCTCATGGTCATATATTGAGTTATTGTTTGGCTAATGTAATTAGCCAAACTATAACTAATCTATACTAATCTTTTACTTTCAGAGAAAAATATAAAATGTTGGCCTATAAGAAAGATTGAGTTCTAAGACTATTAGAGAGGCACCAAACTTTGATCTCCTTTCATGATGACATATTCTAGGCAATGTAAGGCATTCTCAATGCACCCATGAGCCTATTGTATTAAATGTAGGCCTATATTAATCATCAAAAGTTTACTAAAAGTGGTTAAACTTTTCATCTAAATCTTTCAATAATATTTCAGCCTGGTGGGAACATCCAAATCTCGCGAGATCACATTCTGTGAATGAATCGCAATTGAAAATATGTGGATGGCCTAACGTTAATAAGCCTTTACATTCATTTAATTTGTTTTTTTAAATAAATGATTTCAAGTTTCAAGTTTCAAGTTTCAAGTTTATTTATTCATACATACATACATACATGCATACATGCATGAATGGGTCCCCCAAAATAAGCTATTGAAAGCTTTTGGGCAGGGGCCCATGGTTAATGAAAGCAATATCAAATTTAGCGATGCACAATGTGGTACCATGCAAGAAAACATAAATAGTGCAGACAATCAAGCATACAAATACATACAATCAATCATACAGTACATTTAACTTAACAGTGCCGACAAAACAAACATACAAATACATACAATCAATCATACAGTAATAATCCCAGTACATCCATCATATTGTTAGGGTACATTATAAATAGGTAGCCAGTAAATATGCTTTTAGGTTTTTTTTAAAAGCGGACAGAGAGCACAGCTTCTTTAGATCCTCATCAAGTCTGTTCTAGATCCGTGGCCCCTTGCAGGCAACACTCATACCCGTACAATGTAAACGCCGTTGTTTAACCGTTATCAGGTGTTTGTTCCTGGTTCGGTGTTGGTGCTGGGGGTGGCAGATAGGGAGCAGGCCGGTCAGTCTGGGGTTTAGGCCATTTATGACTTCAAACATTAGGCAAGCATTATGGAAGAGATTCAATTCAGTGAGTCTTAGAAGACCATGGCAGTGGAAAAGCGGGCGAGTTGGAGTATTTACTGCAGCCCAGGACATAGCACGTATGACTTTCTTTTGTAGACTCTCAAGTTTTAAAAGGTAACTGGGAAAGGTATTGGACCATATGACATTACAGTAATTCAGATGAGGTTCAAAAAGGGTTTTGTACATAGTGAGTAAAGCAGATAATGGTAGAGAATGTCTGAGTTTGTAGAAAAGACCAACATATTTTGATAATTTCTTTGTCAGATGATCAATGTGATATTTGAAGTTGACAAATTCATCAATGTGGACCCCCAGGAATCTTGTGGAGCTTACCCTTATGATCTCCTGATTGATATGTACCAGTTCAGTATTGATTTTCTTTCTGTTTGAGCAAAATAACATATAATTAGTTTTATTAACATTGAGTGAAAGTTTGTTACATTTAAACCAGGCATCCACTTTGATTAACCCTGTGTTTACAGTGTCTTGGAGAGTGAGTAGGTTTCTGTGTGAGGTGAAGAGATTTGTATCGTCAGCAAAAATTGCTTTATGAAAGATATTGGTGGAATTTACAAAATCATTGATGTAAAGGATAAATAAGAGTGGCCCCAAAATTGACCCCTGGGGGACCCCATCGTTTTTGTGCTTGCAGGGTGAGCTACAGTTATTTGCAAAAACATACTGTTGACGGTCATAGAGATAGCTTTTGAACCAATCAAGGGCGAGGCCTCTGATACCATAGTGGTGTAGTTTGTTCAGTAGTATCTTAAAATCAATAGTATCAAAGGCCTTTGATAGATCAAGGAAAATACCTATTCCAAATTGACCTTCATCAATACAGTCATTGATTTTTTCAACAAGGTCAAGTATAGCCATACAGGTGGTGCTCTTTTTCCTGAAGCCAAACTGAGATGGAACAAGAATGTTGAATTTTTCAAGATAGCCATTCAGTCTGTTATATACAACCTTTTCGAATACTTTAGAGATAGTTGGTAATAGTGATATGGGGCGATAATTGCTCATGATGTTCTTGTCTCCTGATTTAAAAATTGGTATGACCTTTGCAATTTTAGCCATTTTTGGCACGACCCCTGTTGTAAGAGAGAGGTTAATGCTATGAGCGAGCGGCTCCAAGATCACATCGACAATAGTTTTCAGAATTTTACTACTAATACCATCAATACCAGCTGTATTTGAGGTCTTTAAGCCCATAATTATCTCGAAAAGTTCAGTACTGTCTGTTGGCTTCAAGAAAAAGGAGTGTAAGTAATTGCCAGTTAAGTATTGTTGAAAATGTACCCCCTGGGGTTGTCTGATGGTGGCAGCGAGATTTTCCCCAATAGAAACAAAGTAGTTGTTAAAATTTGTAGGGAGGTCTTCTTCGATGTCTCCAGTGACTGGAAGAACAATAGGTTTACAACCCTTGTTTAGGACTCCACTTAAGACTTTCCACATCCTCTTGCAGTCACCCCGTGATGAATTGAGAAGTTCAGTGTAATGGTTACTCTTACTCTTTCTAATTATGTGAGTGAGCTTGTTTCTATAAGTAGAGTATTTCTTTTTAGTTTCAGTACTTGGATTTGTGAGGTAGCACTTATAAAGTTTATTCTTATGTTTGATGGATTTTACAATTCCCTTAGTTATCCAGGGATTTTGGGCAGCGGTCCGGCATCTGACCGATTTCACAGGGATAGAAACCTCGATGGAGTCATTGATGTATTTGATCAAATTGTCATATGCAGCGTCAGGAGTGGTACAGTTGTAAAAGGTCTCCCATGGCTTGGTTAGCAGGTTAGCATTTAACAGCTGTAATGTTATCTCATTTATAATTTTAAATTTTTTAGTTTTAGGGTGTGGGATCGAGTACATTTTGGCTGAGCCATAAAAGAATGCTATAGGAAAGTGGTCAGTGATGTCAGACCGTACCACTCCTGTCACTAACCTGGTGTTCCGAATGTTGGTAATGAAGTTATCGATGATGGAGCTGGAGGTCTGTGTGACTCTGGTGAATGTGTTGATAGTGGGGAAGAAGGAAGAGGAGTGCATAATATTAATGAAATCATGTTTTGCTGCATCATTCTTGGATATGTCAAGATTGAAGTCACCAAGAATGATACAGTCTTTGTTTGACTTGTTCAGTTTGTGTAACAAGTCTTCCAGTTTACCTCTAAAGGTGTAGAAGATGGAATCTGGTGGACGATAGATTACACCAACAATTAGGTTTTTATCCTTAGTGTTAATTTCAATAAATAAAGATTCAGAGTGATCATCATCAATATCAAAATCACAAACTTGGACAAAAAGACTATTTTTTACATAAAGGCAAACACCTCCACCTCTTCTATTGGGTCTGTTCTTAAGATGTAGGGTATACCCGTCAAGGTTAAATAAGTCTACACATGAGTAATCATTGAGCCAAGATTCACTGCATCCAATAATATCGAAGCTACAACCTGTGGTGGTGAGTAATGAAGTTAAATCATCATAGTGTTTACTAAGGCTTCTGATATTAAGATGCAGCAGAGAGTAGTTATGCTGATCATAGACAGGTTTTAATTGCTCTGGGTCATAGACATTACATGTGACATTGCTACCAATATCAGTACATTGCTGTGTATCTCCATCATTATTGAAGTTAACAAAACCCATATTTCATAATAGTTGGATTTTCAAGTAGGTGTACTGGGAAAACACTCATCCATACAACCATACACACACAAAAGCACCAGGCATACATACTCAGTTAGTACACATACAGATAATTAAACAAAAACAAAAAAGGCACCAGGTGTGTTCGCTCACACACACATATACGCAGAAGTAAACCAGTACCATGTCTTGCGAGATGATTTTGCATCGCTGTCACTTCCGTTTACCCATATCATATGTCGGCCAGAGAGTTTGGATTTGAAGAACATAAACAGATAGATCTCATCCCTCTCCCCCACCTACCCATCCTCCATCTGCAATTAAAGGACGTTGTACTGAATGAAAAGAATAAGCAAAAAGGAAAAAAGAAGAACGTCAGATCCCCCGTTATGAGGGGGGCATATCCGTTTTAGTCCTGTCTGCAGGTCTAATCATTTACGAAATTTGCGGGTAGGCCGAGTACATGAAAGCGAAAGCAAACAGATAAATAACAGTTAGTCATGTTTGTGGGAGGCTATGAGATTTTTCGCTTCAGTCACTGAGGAAACGTTTTTCCTTCCTCCCGATTTCGGGCAGTGGATGGTGAGCCTGGCTGGGAAAAGTAAGGCTGGTTTAAGATTGAGCTTGTACAGCTCTGACATGACCTCACGATACTCCCTCCGTAATTCCACGATCTCTGGGGGATAGTCCTCGAAGATGAGTATGGAATGGTTTTGGAACTTTAGCTGTCCTCTCTTCAGTCGGGCCTCGCCGATGATTCTGTCTTTATGTTGGAATTTAAGAAGCCGTATTATGACTGGCCTCGGTCGCTGGTGAGGAGCTGGTTTAGGAGCAAGGGATCTGTGGGCCCTTTCACATTCCGGCGGTGAGCCCAGGACATCACCGAAGACTTCCCCAAGCATGTTAGAGAAAAAGGCGGTGGGTTGAGTGCCTTCAATGGTTTCAGGTAAGCCAATAACTATTATATTGTTTTGTCGGCTACGTGACTCGAGGTCAAGTACCTTGGCGGCTAACTTAGCGTTGCTTGTTGTTAGTGTGCTGGTTTTTTCTTCTAACACTGCCAGGCGTCTGTCCTGGTCATTTACACTTGTCTCGAGAGCCGTGAGTTTGAACGAGTTGGCAGTCACTGTTGTTGAGATCCCATCAAGTTTTCCCTCGAGAGCAGTGAGGGCTTTATTGAAGTCTTCAGAGATTCCTTGTCTATGGGAGGCAAGCTTTGTCTCCAGCAAGCTGAAAAAAGACGCCATCGGTTTCCGTATTTTGCGCGGCTTTGGCTTTGGCTTTACTCATCGTTCTGCGAGGTGAAAAAAAGCTTGAGTAGCCTGTTTGGATATTTTTCGGATAGTTTTTTAGGAAAAGTTTGGTCGGGGTTGATGAGTCTTTAGAAGATCAGGTAGACATACTCCTGTGGGAAACGAAGCGCAGCGTGCCGGCGTGCTATCACATCGTCATCATCGACGATGCGGTCAGCCCACTACGCCGTCGTACTGTGGTCTACTGAATGGACCACTAAGGTCCTTAAACAATCATTATTCTCACTGCTGTCCCCTCGCCATTCACAAGGACATCCAGCGAAACACGGCTCAATCTCATTATCATGAGATTGTCATGTTATTTGAGAAAAATTGTCATATTAGGTATGAGGAGAAATCTGGCAGGGAAATAGAGATAGTAGTTCGAACCCGATTCTATAATGACGCATGATGCGATTGGTTATTGTAGAATCAACATTGATTCAAATAACATGACAATTTTTCTCAAATAACATGACAATCTCATGATAATGAGATTGAGCCGTGTTTCGCTGGATGTCCTTGTGAATGGCGAGGGGACAGCAGTGAGAATAATGATTGTTTAAGGACCTTAGTGGGGTCCATTCAGTAGACCACAGTACGACGGCGTAGTGGGCTGACCGCATGTCAAGAGTTCACATGAATCCTGCTTCCCTCCCCTCGTCCTACTCTGGATCTCATTCCTTTTCATCTTCTTCTCCCTCTCTCATCCCTCTCTTTTTCTTGCTTTCATCTCTCGCGGCTGACTCCACAAAACTCTTACTTTGAAATATATGAAGGATTGTGCATCGAAGTAACACTGACTGCCTCCATTTTGGAAGCATAGGGGAATTGTATTATTGGTTAGTATTATAATTTTATTCTATATGTTGCCCTGCATTCGATGAAACATCCATGCCATCTTCTTATCACATTGTGCCTATGGCCAACCACTACAATTTTTATTCTTTAATTCGCTTAGTCCTACTTAACACTTTTTTTTTGTAAATGTACCCCTTTCGGTTCCAAAGAATAATAATTGGTCATCCATCCAACAATGAGTAGCCATTCGTAATAGCCTACCCTACATTTACTTCAACAGGATGCATCAGCATGTTAGGAAAGGTTTGGCTTGGGCGGGTTTCCTTGCATCCAATTATCTCAGACACAGAGCTTCAGTTGTAAGTTTTTCTGTGGGATGCATAACTGATACATTAATCCACTATAAAAGACTGAACACCAGTACTGTACTACAAAATAAAAATACTCCACAAAGATGATGTCTAATGGTACTCCAAAGTTAAAGCGTTATTTGAATAGAACGCTTTTTTGTGGCAATACAAAATAGAAGCGCAACTAAACACTCAACACTCTCTGCAGCCATTCAAAATAAATGCACAACTCAATTAGAACACTCAGAAGGGGTCCGAAAAAAATAAAAGCATGACTCAACTAGAACTCTTTCGGATGATCCTCACCCGAAAGCGCGACCCCACCTGAACCAACTGTCTGGTCTGGTGGTCCCCCCAGCAGCAGAATGCCGTCGTGGGGGGCCCTGCTGATCGTGGCGGCCGAGAGCGTTTTGGGAGACGAGCAGAGCGACTTCACCTGTAACACCCTGCAGGTGAGTCCGTCGCCCACGGTAACCAGGTATGAGGAGAAATCTGGCAGGGAAATAGAGATAGTAGTTCGAACCCGATTCTATAATGTGGGCCGCACTAAGAGGTGTACCCCTCGAGTCGATCTGTGCCGCGGCATCATGGACGTCACCGGGCACCTTTACAAGGTTTTACCGCGTCAACGTCGCCAGTCCCCACCCGATGAGTGTGGTCCTTCTGCCAAGCTCTGCTACCTCCAATGAGTGAGGTGGGTGTTGGATTCTTTGTGACCTTTTTGGTATGGGTCATCCAGTGCTTTAAGCACCGCCTCTGGCGGTCAGTAAGGATGAAATAGAACGATAGTTACGAATGTAACTACGGTTCTATGAATCCTGGATGACCGCCAGAGCGTTCAGTCACTCAGAATCCTTGTGTTCTCGCAAGAAGATTCTAGGAACAGATCCTCTAATGACACCGGAAGATATAGCCTTCCCGGTGTCACGTGGGGGTCACAGGTGACTATGTTGGTATTAGGTACTCGAAATGCGCATGCGCGAGGTGGAGATCCAGTGCTTTAAGCACCGGTCATCCAGGATTCATAGAACCGTAGTTACATTCGTAACTATCGTTTTAAGTGGAGTATGTCCATCGGGGACCAAAGTTCAGCACCTTGGAGAGCGACAGCGGAAGACGTCTCCCACTCTGTCTGCTGCGGCTATCCTCGACACACCAGCCAGAGCCGACGCCATATACACGTTGCATTCATTTAACACCTTCACGTTATATATGAGAGAGAGAGAGAGAGAGAGAGAGAGAGAGAGAGAGATACGTTGGTTTCATGCCCAGTTGTTGGTGTGGTGACTCCTGTTAATGTGAGTGTGTGTTTCTTGATTTGTGTATAACAGAGAAACTATGGCTGCATCCGAATACTCATACTTGACTGCTATATAGCCTAGTATGCATTTTGTAGTAGGCCTACGCCACAAATATAGCGCGTCCGAATGCTCAGTACGCTTTGTGTAGTACGGAAAACGTTTCCGAATGCGTACGTACTGCCGCCACAGTATACAACGCCACGGTAGTAGGTCACAACGCTATCCCACAATACAACCGGAGTCTGGTAACGAACGAAGAAGAGATGGCTGACCCGACACCACCAACAGCGGCTCCCGCACATTTCAGTGTTAAATGTTTCTTTAATTTAATATTTTTTTTAATTTAATAGCAACTATGACGAGACGGCAAACAGGTAATTTATCAAGGTAATCTTGCCGGCATCTGAGCGGAGATACGTCATCTCCAAACATCCGGTGGAGTTTCGGCGGTGTTCGGAAGCATTCGGAGGCGTTCCACGCATAGCTGTAGACCGTACTACATTGTCAAGTGTAGTACGGTCAAGTGGTAGACACTGAACAGAAATAGTATGTACAAAGTATTCGGATGCAGCCTATACCTTATGATGACCATCATACAGCCCTCGTACGGTACCCAAAAGGTGTTTTCTTGTTTTTATTGTTTGTTTGATGCAGTGGGTTACACATAGTAGTTCTGTGGATTCATCCTGGTCCACATCTCAACTTAAGTGCGTAACATTTAAAAAACGTTTGTAAATATGCACTCACATCACCCTCAATTCAACACATGCTATTGCACTCGTTAAGACCGACAGGCAGCTCTGGGTTATCAGGTTACGTCAATCAAATGTTCTTGCTCCACCCCAGAGACGGTGAAAAACTCATCTGCAATTTAGACCCGCCCCTCAATGGAAAACTACTGTCTACCAGACGCCAGAATGCATGTTTTACATTCTGATAGTGGGTTAGGGTTTGGGTTTGGTCCAGGTCCAACAGCCTGTTTAGTTTTCCTTTACAACTTGACCGCAAGTAACCCTATTTTCCAAAATGTCACTCTTATTCTCTCATTTGTTCTCCCCATTAATTGAATAATGGAATAAATGGAATAAAAATGATTCTGCTTGATTAAGTTGTTGGTTTCTTTAGTCACTGGAACATTTTACATCAGTTTTAACCAAACTAATGGCTGCAGTGAAAGAATAACAAAGAAGGTCAAGTTATTGTTGTCCTGAGTTTCATAAGGCTGTCCAGCCAACACAGGCAGAAAGGTCTTTCATTGTCTAGTTCTGTAATACTCTGTAGCTTGATTCAGCTGAACCGTCACCATAAGGTGAGTGTTCGGTGATTGGTCACCTGCTTGGCTACGGAGCCAGGAGGGAAAGCACACTCCAGCCAATCAGTTGGCTTGAAGGAATAGAAGGAAATCCATGGACTGAATTGCATAAAACTATTAATGGATTAAAGTAAAATCATTTTAAGATAATCAGTGCACACCTTGATAACCCTAAATAACAACTAGAACTAAACTTCGATACCAGTTGTCCGTCACTTTCAATTTTCACATAGTTTTCCCCTGGCACGTAAAAGCTAGCAATAATGCACCCCAGTTATAATGTGACATTGTTAACTGCCACGGCACATTTATCTTTGTTGGGTTAGGGTAAGGGTTAAGAATCACTGTGTTGTCTCTGAATACTGAACTTGTTGATCTGGTTCGTCTGCCCTACCCTGAGTGACATGATGCAGCGGTTTTATGAGGTTCATAAGCCTTATGTAACTACCAGTGTTAACTCAATATTAAATCACAAACCATACTAGCACATATAACCTGGACGTAAAGGGAGTGAAGTGAATAATACCAGCCTTTGGAAAAGTAAATAAAAGTCTATTTTTTTGCATAGCTCTTACTCAGTGTGACAGTGACGAATCACCATTTAATCACTACAATGTCTCTGATTTTGCCCCTGCTCTCGGCCTTTGTTATGTCTTTGAAATATTGAAAGTATTTGAACATATATGAAAACGGATCAGGACATTTGAAGTAGCCTACAAAGTAAGACACAGTGTAAAGATGTGAACGTCAGTGAACTGTTTACCCCTGGGGGCGGGGCCAGGTGTTAGGGGAGGACCCAGATGTTAGGGGAGGAACCGGGTGTTAGGGGAGGAACCAGGTGTTAGGGGAGGTACCAGGCGTTAGGGGAGGAACCAGGTGTTAGGGGAAGAGAGGAGAGGACGTATTGTTCAGGAAACTAAACTTAAGGTTCATAGAAACCAAACCAACCGACGTGCAGGCAGTTCTCCTGTTCAGGAGAAAAATAAAAACGCATTTTGGAACCAATAGTCTGAAAGACAGAAACAACAACAAGGTGAGTAAAACAGCACAACTTTGAGAGAATAATTCGGTAATAGAATAGTAACATAATAGAATTGCTTTTCTTAAACCAAGTCTTCTTTGTCTAGAATGGCCTCTGTTAAACGTTCCTGGTCTAAAGAGAACTTTTCATGTTCCATCTGTCTGGGTGTGTTCAGCAGCCCAGTTTCCACACCATGTGGACACAACTTCTGCAGAACCTGTATTAATAAGTTCTGGGATGGACAAGATCAGTACAAATGTCCAGTTTGCAACAAGATTTACCACACTAGACCTGATCTACAGGTCAATAACCTTTTATCAGGGATGGCTGCTCAGTTTAGACCGTCCATACGAATAAAAAAGCAGCGATGTGTTGAACCAGGAGAAGTTCCCTGTGACATCTGTACTGGGACCCAGCTAAAGTCTGTGAAGTCCTGCCTAGTGTGTTTCACCTCTTACTGCCAAACACACCTGGAGCCACATCAGAGAGTTGCACACCTGAAGAAACATCGGCTGGTCAAGCCTGTGGTCTGTCTGGAAGACAGGATGTGTAGGAAACACAATCAATTACTTGAGCTCTTCTGCAAGACTGACCAGGTGTGTGTGTGTCAGTTCTGCACAGAGGGTGACCACAGGTCCCATTCTGTTGTACCTCTAAAGGAGGAATATGAAGTGAAGATGGCCCAGCTGGGGAAGTTAGAGGCTGAAGTTCATCAGATGATCAAGGAGAGAAAACCTAAGATTAAGGAGATAAAAGAAACAGTCAAATTGAGCAAGGAAGACGCAAACAGAGAGGGAGCCGATGGTGTGCAGGTCCTCACTGCTTTTATGCATCGCGTTAAAAAGTGCAGAGATGATTTTAACCAAACAGTTAAAGAGAAACTGAAAACCACAGAGAAACAAGCTGAAGACCTCATCAAAGAGCTGGAGCAGGAGAGAGAAGATCTGACCAATAGAAGCTTAGAGATGAAGCAGCTCTCACAGACTAAAGACCCCCTCCACTTCCTCCAGGCCTTCAGATCCCTGAAGGATCCTCCAACCACCAGGGACTGGACGACGGTGGAGGTCCGTCCTCAGTCATACGTAGGGACCTTGAGGAGATCCCTGGATCAGCTGGAGGAGACACTGAACATGGAGATGAAGAAGCTGTGTGATGCTGCTGAACTGAAGAGGGTCCAGCAGTATGAAGTAAATGTGACTCTGGATCCTGATACAGCTCATCCCAACCTCATCCTGTCTGAGGATGGGAAACAAGTACATGATGGAGATGAAGAGAAGGAACTCCCGGACAACCCTAAGAGATTTACAGAGTATCTAGATGTCCTCACGAGGCAGAGCTTCTCCTCAGGGAGATTTTACTTTGAGGTCCAGGTTAAAGACAAGGCTGGATGGTGTTTCGGAGTGGCCAGAGAGTCCATCAACTGATACGGTGAGATCATAGGGACCCCTGAGAATGCAGGTTACTGGACTCTTTACTACGATAAGGATGGGTTGATATTTAATGATGACCCTGTTGTCCGTCTCCCTCTGAGAGCTGAGCTCCAGAAGGTGGGGGTGTTTGTTGATCATGATGAGGGTGTGGTCTCCTTCTATGATGTGGAAGCCAGGGTTCATATCTACTCTGCTACTGGCTGCACCTTTAGTGAGCCTCTCTATCCAATCCTCAATCCATTGTTACATGAAGAAGGTATAAACTCTGCCCCCCTGATCATCTCACCTGTCAATCAAACAGACTAGGACTTTGTTTGATAATATAATAATCAAACATCCAAAACAACTGTTGTTTCCTGAATTACAATCTCTACTATGTGAAATCTGAGAGAACTGTATTCGTATCGTACTTTTCACTGTAATTTAACAAGGACCAATACATTAAGCCACTAACACTGTGTACTATAAACAATATTACCCATTATGACTTCTAAGACTACAATATATTGTTTAATGTCTTTTTATCGGAATTGTTTTGATACTTTAAATGATAAAAATAATGTGTAAGTACATAATGTGAAATGTTAATTTTGATAAAATTATCAAGTCGTTTTTTTAACCAAATATATTCCTTTATTATTTTGAATCATGTTTGACAACACAATACAACGTTTGTAAACTTTTGAGATTTGAATAAAAATGTACTTAAAGCAGAATGGGGACATTTTCTGTGGAATAGGTACGTTCTCAGTACAATATGTATTCAGTGGAATAGGTACATTCTCAGTACAATATGTATTCAGTGGAATAGGTACATTCTCATTACAATATGTATTCAGTGGAATAGGTATATTCTCAGTACAATATGTATTCAGTGGAACAGGTATATTCTCAGTACAATATGTATTCAATGGAATAGATTCATTACTAGTACAATGTGTATTCAGTGGAATAGGTACATTCACAGTCAAATATGTATTCAGTGGAATAGGTATATTTTCAGTGGAATAGGTACAAACTCGGTACAATATGTACTGAGTGGAATAGGTACAGTTTCTGTAAAATATTGTGGGTTTTATGCTGATGTGTGGTTGAGGCATCCTCACCTGGCCGAGTCAGACTGATTGGACTCTGGGGCTGGGTGAGGCTGCACACTTGTTGTCCATTGAGTAATCAATGTCTCAACCACCAGGGGGTGCCCTTGTTCTGTAAATGCTGCAAACCTTTCAAAATAAAATCCCTGAAAAAGTCGCTGGCCAGAGGCGTACTCCTATTCACTCTGTCGGCCGGTTTATTTTAGTCTTTATAGCATATTTAGAAACATATATTTATGTTATAAGTAAAGGTATATATATATATATACGATAATTCAAAACATTTATTTCGAAAAATGTAAAAAAAAAATATATAGACTTCAAGCATAAGGATGGATGATAACGGCCTTCTGTACCTCCTTGGAGGTAAAGTAGGCCTCTACTAACCCATAGCTATGGGGCTGATAACATCCATTCAATCGAGTGAAAAAGTTGAACCCACACCTCTCTCTCTCTCTCTCTCTCTCTCTCTCTCTCTCTCTCTCTCTCTCTCTCTCTCTCTCTCTCTCTCTCTCTCTCTCTCTCTCTCTCTCTCATATATAACGTGAAGGTGTTAAATGAATGCAACGTGTATATGGCGTCGGCTCTGGCTGGTGTGTCGAGGATAGCCGCAGCAGACAGAGTGGGAGACGTCTTCCGCTGTCGCTCTCCAAGGTGCTGAACTTTGGTCCCCGATGGACATACTCCACTTAAAACGATAGTTACGAATGTAACTACGGTTCTATGAATCCTGGATGACCGGTGCTTAAAGCACTGGATCTCCACCTCGCGCATGCGCATTTCGAGTACCTAATACCAACATAGTCACCTGTGACCCCCACGTGACACCGGGAAGGCTATATCTTCCGGTGTCATTAGGGGATCTGTTCCTAGAATCTTCTTGCGAGAACACAAGGATTCTGAGTGACTGAACGCTCTGGCGGTCATCCAGGATTCATAGAACCGTAGTTACATTCGTAACTATCGTTCTATTTCATCCTTACTGACCGCCAGAGGCGGTGCTTAAAGCACTGGATGACCCATACCAAAAAGGTCACAAAGAATCCAACACCCACCTCACTCATTGGAGGTAGCAGAGCTTGGCAGAAGGACCACACTCATCGGGTGGGGACTGGCGACGTTGACGCGGTAAAACCTTGTAAAGGTGCCCGGTGACGTCCATGATGCCGCGGCACAGATCGACTCGAGGGGTACACCTCTTAGTGCGGCCCACGATGTCGACACGCTTCTGGTGGAGTGGCACCTCAACCCGGATGGCGGGGGGCGGCCACTGGCCACATAGGCGTGTTTAATGGTGTCGACGACCCAGTGGGACAGCCTCTGCTTAGACAAGGCAGAACCTCTGTTAGGGCCACTGTGACACACAAACAGTTGCTCGGACTGCCGTATACCGGCCGTAGCAGCAATGTAAGCCCTAAGCGCCCGTACCGGGCTCAGCATCTCGGACTCATTCCCCTCAGATGGGGAGTTAAAACGTGCCAGCTGGATAGACTGGTTAAAATAGGTGCGTGAAAGCACCTTGGGCAGGAACGCAACATTGGGCCATAAAACCACACCTGAGCCATCAGGGTTCCACCGCAGGCATGTATCTGCCACGGATAGGGCGTGCAACTCCCCGACCCGCTTCGCAGTGGTAATGGCGAGCAGAAAAGCCACCTTCATGGACAGCCACTTCAACCCTATCTGGGTCAGAGGCTCAAAAGGAGATGATGACATGGCCTCCAGCACCAGGGGCAGGTCCCAAGCTGGAATCCTCAGAGTCCTAGGGGGACGCAGCCTCAGGGCCCCCCTAAGGAAGAGGGACACCAACCTGTGGCAACCCATTGTGGCTCCGTCGACCATCTCATGTCGGGAAGAGATAGCAGCCAGATAGACCCTCAAGGTGGAATGAGAGCGACCATCATCCAGGAGGGACTGCAAAAACTCCAGAACGGTGGCCACGGAGCAACGTGCTGGGTCTACTGTCTTACCCCTACACCAGTCAGAGAATAACTTCCATCTGTTGGCATACTGTGCTCTGGTAGATGGTGCCATGGCACTCAGAATAGTATTCCTGACGGTCTCAGTGCAAACATTCAGCAGTGAGTCGGGCCCTGCAGCGGCCAGGCCCAGAGCTGGAGGCGACGGGGATCTGGGTGCCAAATCTGGCCCCCCAGCTGCGAAAGGAGGTCCTTCCTGCAGGGGAGGCGCCATGGAGAGCTGCAGCAGAGCCTGCGTAGCAGTGGAAACCAGAGTCTCCCTGGCCAGTAGGGGGCCACCAGAAGTAACCTGTGGCCCCGCAGAAACACCCTCTGTAGTGTGGGGAGAATCAGGGGCAGCGGTGGGAAGGCATACAGAGGACTCTGTGGCCAGTCGTGAGCTAAGGCATCCTGTCCGAGGGGGCCGGTCACCTCCGTCCAGGAGAACCAGAGGGGGCAATGTGCGGATTCCTCTGATGCAAAGAGGTCCACCTCCGCCCTGCCAAAGAGACCCCACATCGTCTCCACCACCTCCGGATGAAGCCGCCACTCCCCCGGTGGGGGCTTCTGCCGCGATAGAAAATCTGCGACCTGGTTCCGTTGCCCCGGTATGAAGACCGCCCGCACGCTTGCCAGGCGGGGATATGCCCAGGCCAACAAGTTCTGAGATACCCGGAGTAGCCGTGAAGACCGGGTCCCCCCTTGGTGGTTGATCTGGGCTACAGCTGACATGTTGTCGGATCGAACCAGCACACGCTTGCCTCTCAAATGAGGCAGAAAATGATTGAGTGCTAGCTGTACCGTCCTGAGCTCTAGCACATTGATGTGAGCGTGGTTCTGGGCCGGCCACTGCCCTTGGGCAGTCCTGCCCTGCCAAACCGCGCCCCATCCCGATAGGCAGGCGTCTGTCGTGACCAGCTCCCGACGGGATGGAATGGTGCCCATGGGTACACCCACAGACATATACGACCTCTTTCTCCATGGGGACAGAGAGAAGAGGCACTGCCGAGACACTCTGACCTTTCGGTGCCTGTGCCACTTGGGGTCCAAGTGGAGGCTGTTCAGCCACATCTGCATAGGGCGCAGAGACAGCAAGCCGAGGGGCACCACAGCTGAGGCAGCTGTCAGCTTGCCCAAGAGCTGCAGGCAAAGAATGAATGGTACCATCCTGCCATACCCGAAGCGGGGGAGGCAGAGGATGTCGGTCACACGCTGAGGTGACAGATAGGCCCTCATAGCGTCCGAGTCTAGGACCATCCCCAGGTATGCGACCCGTTGGGATGGGTCCAGGCGACTCTTCACAAAGTTCACCGTCAGGCCAAGCCGGGCCACGTGCAAGAGCAGCCGAGCCGTGTCCCGGGCCACCTGAGACTGGGAAGGTGCACAGATCAGCCAGTCGTCCAAATAAGGCAGGACCTTCGTGCCCTTCTTCTGCAGGGGTGCGAGAGCTGCCGCCACCACCCTGGTGAAAACCCTCGGAGAGAGGGAGAGATCAAAGGGAAGTACCCTGAATTGAAAGTGCCGGCCGCGAAAGGCGAACCGGAGGAAGTGCTGATGGCGGGGTGCAATTGGGACGTGGAAGTATGCGTCCCTTAGTGTGGCGCCCCTTGCGACCACCCGCAGCGTGTCGGATGCGGTGAGCATGTGGAATGGCAGGACCTTCAGGAACCTGTTGAGTCCCCTCAGGTCGAGAATTGGGCGAAATCTGCCATCTTTCTTTTTTACGAGAAAGGATCTCTAGTAGAATCCTCTGGGGTGCAGCAGAGGATCCACTGGCTCGATTGCCCCTTTGGCCAGGAGGGTGGACAACTCCTGGACCAGAGCTAAGGCCTCTGCCGGGTCGTTGAAGACAGTCATTTTGACCCGGCTGAAGGCTAGGGGCCGGCGTCGGAACTGTAACTCGTACCCTTGGGTCAAGGTGGAAACCACCCAAGGGTCTGAAGTACAGGCAGCCCAGTAACTGAGCTGCTGATGGGAAAAACTCCCGACGACCGGCCCCGAGGGCCTAGCGCCTACCCCCCCGGCCTCCTGAGGCTCTGGGGGGGCGTCGGTTGGGTTGTGGGGCACGGGGCTGCCAGGAGGGTAGGCGTTCGGGGGCCCGAAAGCCGCCACCACCCTGGTGAAAACCCTCGGAGAGAGGGAGAGATCAAAGGGAAGTACCCTGAATTGAAAGTGCTGGCCGCGAAAGGCGAACCGGAGGAAGTGCTGATGGCGGGGTGCAATTGGGACGTGGAAGTATGCGCCTCAGCGGGCTGTTGCGCAGCCCGCTGAGACCTTCGTAGGCCACCAGAGTAATCAGGTGGCTGAAAGCGCCGCTGGGGGACTGCCGAGGGGCCCCCAGGCCTGCTAGGAGCGGACACACTCCTATTTAGGCCTGACAGTTGCTGCCTGGTCTGCCTAGCTCGGGCAGCCCCCTCCAGTGCTTCCAGGGCAGCTGACTCAAAGAGCTCCCCTGGTTCCACCAGCACCGCACGAAGGACCCTCCTACATGTCTCCGTCAAGGGCGACTGCGCAAGCCACACCTGGCGGTGAGTCTGCACGAGGGTGGACATAGTGCGCCCTAACTCCCTCGACATGAGGGCAAAAGCCTGCAATGAGGCGTCACTCAGACTCCGCAGCGACGGCTCGACCTGGGCCTGCTGCAGAGAGGTCGAAAGACCCAGCAGCAGGGGGGAAAGGGAGTTCCCAATACGACCCATGCGCGCCGCTGCGTCGTAGGCCTTTGACAGGAGGTCGTCTGTGACCCTGCACTGTGGCCGAGGGCACCTGGCATTTGGCCTCAGAGCCTCATCAGGAGCCAGAATTAGGGAGGCGATGGCAGGCTCGACTGCTGGCATGCGGCCCAGCCCAACCTGTGCAGCATTCTGCTTGGCAGCCAAGGTCCGGGCGTCCGACGTCGAGTGGGATAGGGCCCTAGTGTCCCTCCAGCAAGCATGGAGCTCCTTCAGATACTCCTCTGAAGGAGGGACGGAGAATGTGGCCGGGACAGGGTTGCGCCTGAAGAAGGCGCTGGCCTGGGCTGACTCCGTCTGCGCCGCGTCAAGCTGCAGGCGAGCCAGAGCGGTCCGCAGGACGGCCGCCATGGAGGTGTCTGCTGCCCCCTGCCGAGGAGCAGGAGGCCTCATCCCACGTGTGGGAGGCATCGCCCTCGGTCATAGCCTCATTAAAGAGGTTAGCCGAAGCCGCCAGAGAGAGGGCGTCGCTTTCAAATTGGGAGGAGGGAGGGCCGGGCTGTAGCCCCGCCAGCCCCTGACCAGTCCCAGGCTGAAGGGCCAGGAGGAGGGACCGGATTTGCTCCATGTCGGACGCCAATCCGTCCACCCTAGCAGCAAGCCCGCCCCTTGCCTTCTTTTTGGGGGGGGCACCCATAGCCGCAGCCCCATCATTCCGCTGCCGCCCCGAACGACCGGGCTGATTGGGAGGGATGCTCATTAAAGCAGAGGGGTCGTTGGCTGCTGCCCGATTCTCCAGCTCTGCTAGCCTAGCCACTCTGAGCACCCAAGGCAGGAGGCTGCAGTTCATGCAGGCGCTGTCCGTGAGGCTCTCCCTCAGATGCTCGAGACCGAGGCAAGGAGGGCAACTGTCGTGGCCGTCCTCAGGCTCAAGAGGAGCCGCACAGGCGACACATAGGTGGGCCATTATAGAGGCAGCCACCGGCAGCGTACTGGGAGCGGAAGCGAGAGCACTTCCCTCGCCAGAAAAAATGAAAAACCGAAACGAATTAGCCTGAGCGTGATCGCTGCTACTAATTATCAACCAAACAAGGGCCAAATGCGGCGTTAACGGGAGCGGGAGCGAGAACACTGCCTTCACCAGAAAATTAAATCGACCGATATTAATTAGCTTGAGCGTAAGTGCTGCTGCTAAACAAGGGAGAAACCAAACAAAAACGTTACTGGGAGCGGGAGCGGGAGCGGGAGCGAGAGCACTGCCTTCACTGGTAAGTTGTAAGGGAAAAATAAATTGATGGTTAGAACAGAGCAAAGCTAACGGCTAACACAACAAACAATAACAGAGCAAGAGGCGAACGAGTGCTGGGAGCGGGAGCGAGCACACTGCCCTCCCAAACAAACGCCGGCCACTCTTCTTATAGTTACTTTCACTAAGTATCTGTATGAACTAGCCACAGCCTCTGGAGGACGGGTTACCCGCAGCTCCGGCCTTGGTCACGAGGCTGCACGTAGCCAGTTGTAACAGCTTCCTTCCTTTCTCAAACAAAGGTTCAATACGGTACCTGCGCAGCGAGAAGATGTAAGAAACAGATCCCCTAATGACACCGGAAGATATAGCCTTCCCGGTGTCACGTGGGGGTCACAGGTGACTATGTTGGTATTAGGTACTCGAAATCCGCATGCGCGAGGTGGAGATCCAGTGCTTTAAGCACCGCCTCTGGCAGTCAGTAAGGATGAAATAGAAAGAAGTACAAATGTGAAACACTTTGCAGGTAGTACTACCTGTCCAAAATGTGATGAGATAAGTAAGAGAAAGCTTAGAATTGTTGACAGATTTTTTGTGCCATACAAAACCTCAATAGTTTTAATGACAAGACTCGTATGTGGCAATTCTTTCCGGTTCCTAAACCACCTCTCACCTACAATTATAGAAGATAATGTTAGCCAAATTATAACTCACAATATGACCATTAGCAGGTGTTTGTATCCAGAGCGTCCAGTGAGATGAAGGCCCAGGTCTGGGCTGCTCAGGGAGGACATTGGGGATCCTTTGGACGAGGAGTCTAAACAAACCACCGATCTATAAATGGTGTAGAAAAGATGTCTGCTTGAATTATCGATTAAAAGCCCTAAATTAATTAATGAATTCAGTTCCTCCCTGCAGTACGGGCGTTCTGAGTTTCTTTGAGGGTGCGGCACCAACTGCCAAGCTCTACCGGTCGGGCCACCAGGGACTAGAGATTCAAATCACCCAAAGGATTCCTGGAATGGTTGAGTCACCGTTTATTAAAAGAAAAAACAAACAAAATCATAAGTAGCGTATCCAGCGCAGCACACCGCCAGCAGACATGGCCTTTTTAGTGAGCTCAAAGCGAAAAATAATAATGTTTGGGAGAATTTGGCAGGAGCGGCACCTAAAGGAAACCCACACAACCCATTAAGGAGCAACATCCTTGCTAACCATCTAACCCTCGTTTGAGTTAAATGTTGTGTCCTCTAAAGCGTTTTAACGTCCACTGAGGTATTTCATTATCGGTCGGTCCAGGGTTCCTTCCCTCTGGGCTTTTAGGGGTTGTTTTCTTGTCCTGTAGAGGGCTTAGGATCTAGAGGGCTTAAATACTAGCCTAGCTATTAATCTTAAAGGTCATGTCAATGATTTATCTGATTTGATTCATCTCTCCCTCTCTCTTTCTGTCTGTGTGTCCCTCTTTCTCTACATTTTTTGCTCCCACCACTTGTCGCAATATACTGTTCTGTTTAACATGTCATGTAAGGTTACACTCTTATCTTTATTAATAAATTAATAATCTATATTAATCAACAAAATAGAACATAAAGGCGCAATGCGTTTTAAGCACCCTTAAGACGCACTTCACGATCTCTCTCTCTCTCTCTCTCTCTCTCTCTCTCTCCCTCTTGCGCACGGAGCACTAGCACACGCTGTCTCCCAGCCATTATTTGCACTGACGTACTGCATTGTCCATTGCACTATATAGGCCTATGTTCAGAGACTAATTAATCAAACCTGTCAACGATTGTTAATTTGATGCGTCATGCCTACAACACTACACTATCAACACATGATTAACAATAAATCAGACAATCTGTAATATTAAACAGCTAATTTGTTAAGGGTAGGCCTATATCAAACATCATTGCCTATTTTAAATTTTTTGTCATATGGAATTATTTCAGGGGGGAAAATGCCGTGAAACGCACAGTGCATTCAGGATTAGGACTGATATATGTCGGCTTAAGCCTGATCAATTGTGTTTTAATGTCTTTAGCATTCATAAAATTGCAGTCTATTTTTTTCGTAGGCTACTCTGCTGTTGTCCTTGATGGGGAGATACTTTAACCCTTTTTAACACAATTTTCTTGCGACATTCCTGCGTCTCCCCCTCCTACGGAGCCCATTTCAGCACGGTGTCAGTAGACAGTTATAATCCTACGACGTCGTGAGTGCAGCGAATGCGCGTTCACGTTAAGAGGAGTGTCGGGAAACGCGACAAAGAAATTATCGATGGTTCGAAAGATCCATCGGGAGAATGATCTTACGAGCGAAGATCCATCGTTATCGGGAAACGGGGCCCTGACCTGTCTGACTTTTGTTTCATGCTGAGTTTTTGGGATGGTGACACCTGTTTGTGTGTGTGTATCCTGTGTTGTTGTGTGTATAACGGGGAAATAAAGAACCTTATGTGATGACCAGTTTTGGGAACGTTACTTTAAAAAAGTAATTATTAGTTATAGTTACTCACTACTTGTTTCAAAAAGTAACTGAGTTAGTAACTGAATTACTCTATAATAAAAGTAACTAGTTACCAGGGATGGTAACTATTTGCGTTACTGTAAAAAAAATAAGTTGCTAAACGTCAAAGAATTTGGATTTTGGATTTGGATTTTTTAAATGGTTGAACTGCCCATTCAAGGCCCTGATATACTTCCGACTGAATTCTAATTTGCTTGGCTGCAAAGGCTCTGGAACATCTGCCGAATACTACAGAAATTGCCAACTTTTCATCGGATTGCCCTGGACTCGCCATTTCTTAAGCTCGAGGGTCCCCATATTTGGGGACCCTCGATCACTCTCGAAGCAAAAGGCATACAACACTGCCCTTATTGTGTGGAAATAGTCATAGGCCTACTGCACATCAAATTAAACATGAGAAACTCCGCTACAAGCACATACAAGTCATTTTTATGCACACCAAACACAACTCAAACGCAAATGATCATCTCGAATGAAAGCTAAGACCATGACGAGTTCAACAGTACTACTGTCAAGTGCCTACGATAAAAACTCAGTGAACCAGCAGCCAAAGAACACAAAGGTATACAACCACTTATTTACAGCGACTAACATAAATTCTGTCTTACCTTTGCGATTTTTTGATGAAAAGTTGTACTTGAGAGCAATAAACACCGGTTTTAGTATGTCCAATATGTCTGCATTTGTTTACAACCAGTTTTAATGTGAACCTCACTTATTTTAAGTGTAAAATGGCTTCCTTTCATGACGCATGCATCGAAGTTGGTTTCGCGCTAGTTGTATTCGCTTCCTTACTGTTAGCCAATCATGTGTCTGTCACACATTTCGATACTGCCCCTAGAATATATTGGCTCTTACGGTTAAAACGAGGTGTCAATCATCTAAATCGACCAATCCCCGGCCGAATTATTAGCCTGCGTAACAGGATGTAGCACAGGAGAGCTACATCAGGAGAGTTACCTCCGGTAGTGGCCTCTTTACGCACGCATTCTGACGAGTAGGCCTACTGAGAAAAATTAAAAATCAAAAGAAAAATCTAAAACTGTTAAATGTATGTGATGATCACAGATTACGACATAAAAGTGAAATATATAGTTCAGTACATCAAAAACTTCAAATGGCAAAGATGGTGCCAAAATGTGCCAAAATGACCAATTTAGAGAGTCCGCCTAAATAGTCATTACTAAAACCTTTGTAATTTTGCTCTGCTTAACTTTATGATGATCAAACTTTGCAGAGATAATGTTGACACCTTGTGCTAGATTTGATTTTGAATTTTAGTAGTATGATTCTTTTTTGGGCGGAAATGAAATCTGTCATTCATGCTTGTGTGCCAACTTAATTTACTCTGAGCCAGTGACATAAATACAGATACTTAAATCTGAACACATTTCACAAGTGTTCCCTTTATAATGACACCATAATTATTCAAATAGACCTTGTAGATGCAGAGATATTCTCTTTTCATTTTGGGTATGTCATTTTCGAGCAGAAACCTAAAAAATAGGCTGGAGCTTAAAGGTACGGCCACACCAAACGCGTTACCCGTGTAAGACACGTATAAAATCGGCAATTTTTCCATAGGGAACCATTGGTTTACGCGCGTATGAGCTGCGTAGATGCGTTACATGCGCTAAAGCAACATTTTAGCCGCGTTAGCCGCGTATGAGCTGCGTATATACGCACCTACGCGCCTACGCCCGGAGTTCAAAAAATGTAACTTTCAACGCTCATACGCGTGATGCTTAGCCGCGATAGCCAATCAGCGTGGAGCTTGACCCGACGTCACTGGCAGAGAGTAGTGACACTTGCACAGAAGCATACGGCCGACATCTTTCTTTATTCTGGGTGGAAATAGTAACATAGTTACGCCATTAAATGCGTTTATGGAAACATTTTTAGCGAGAAATGTGCATTTTACTTTCATAATGTTCGCTCGGTGAATGTGAAGGGTGTTTGGTTTGATAGTTATGACGAAGAGTGAACGCTCCGTTCACTTGCATGGACAGAGTCTCTGGTTGCTAAGCAACCTCAACGTCTTGGCGGACTATTTCTCTGCTGATCAACACTACGAATGCTGGAAACACACCAGACACACCATGTGAAGTTATTTAACCCGATTATTGTTATTTATATCCGAGATTATTTAATCTAACCCGATCTAAACTCTATCATGCACCCAAACACGGCGGCGTTTGGGTTTCCTACCTCGGACTCCTAAATCCAGCCACAGGCGCGTAGCTGCGTAGGACCATTTTTGACACAAAATGGTCAAGCAACATTTTAGCTGCGTTACGCGCGTAAATCTTACGCGGGTTACGCGTTTGGTGTGGCCGCGGCTTAACAGGTTAATCGAATCAGTTTTGTGTGTGCGTGTGCGTTGCACGCATGTCCAGGCTTGTGTGTAAAAACACTGGATCCGATTGGCTACCATGAAACATGACTCTGCTTTAGCCAATCATAATCGCTTATCTCGTTGTTAACCCATCCGGTCTCCTCCCGAGCAGTTTGTGTGTGGAGCCAGGGGTGTGTTTGGATTACGCAGTTCAATTCAATCAATTCATAGGAACGCATCGCATTCAACGTACAGTAACGGTAACGGTGTTGTAACGACAGAAACAGTAATAAGTTCGATTACACCGTTACCGAGAAAATAACGGCGTTACCTAACCCCATTCTTTTAAACGGTGTTATTACAAACACTGATGATGACAAATCTAAAAACGCATGTAAATATGCCCTCAAATGGCCCTCTATTAAACACATGCTACTGTACTATGGAGCCAGTTTCCTGCCATAATTCAAACCTGAAAAAAAAAAAATTCAAACATCTGTAAACATGATTTTGTGTTCTATTTTATCTTCTTCATCATTTTCACCAACACATTTTCAAAGTTGAAACAATTTCACCAGCGCATTTGCAGAGTTTCAATCTGGCACTGTTCTAACCGTGTATTTCATTGTTTCCCGGTTTTGAAACCCTTGTAAATGTGATTGTGCAAACAGGTGTTCATACATTGAGAAATTAGTTTTGAAAGGTTGAATATTTAGTTTTAAAAACTTGTAAAGATGTACGTTTACGACATTGCAACGTATTTTTTCAGAACTGACTTTTCAGCACTGACTTTTCAGAGATTTGACCACACCGGCGCAAGCGCACAGCCCGGTGCCGTTCACCGGGCTGTGTGTGATTGACAGTGCTCTGCCGATGAAAAGAATGTGATTGGAATGAACGTCAGTACATTCCAAGGGGTCAGACAACTATCATACCGTCGCAGTCCACCGCCCAGACTCCCCCATCCGCCAACACCCGCATGGGGATAAGGGATGGACGAAGGATGTACACGTGCCGTTCACCGGGCTGTGCGTGATTGACAGTGCTCTGCCGATAACAAGAATGTGATTGGAATGTACGTCAGCCGAGAGCAACCAATAGGTTTAAAGCTAAATGGACCCGTTAAGCTAAACGTTTTTTTTTTTCTTCAGACTTGACTGTCAGGAGTTACAAAACATATGCGCGACAGAACACTGCCAATATTCACGTGACTCAAAGCTTGCGCCTGTGTGGTCAAATCTCTGAAAAGTCAATGCTGAAAAGTCAGTTCTGAAAAATACATTGCAATGGCGTAAACGTACACCTTTACAAGTTTTTAAAAATAAATATTCAACCTTGCAAAACTTATTTCTCAATGTATGAACACCTGTTTGCAGAATCCCATTTACAAGGTTTCAAAACCGGGAAACAATGAAATACACTGTTAGAACAGTGCCTGATTTGAAACTCTGCAAATGCGCTGGTGAAATTGTTTCAACTTTGAAAATGTGTTGGTGAAAATGATGAAGAAGATAAAATAGAACACAAAATCATGTTTACAGATATTTGAATTTTTGTTTGAATTTTTTTCAAAAAAAAAAGGTGTTCCAAAACCTTTTTTACAAGGTGTTGAGTTTTCAAACCCAGACTTACAAGCCGTTGAATTTTTTTTTTCAGGTTTTAATTATGGCAGGAAACTGGCTCCATACTGTACTTGTTAACATTTACCGACAATTCTGGGTTATCAGGTTACCTCAAGCAAATGTTCTGGCTGACCCCATAGTCGGTGAAAACCGGATCTGCAATCAAGCCCTGCCCATCGATGGAAAACCACCGTCTCCTCCAGACGTCAGCCAGAATGCATTTTTTACATTCTTACAGTGGGTTGGGACCAGCTCATACAGCATGCTGGGTTTCCCTTCAAAACTTTACTGCAAGTTACTTTATGACTGTAACCCTATTGTCTAAAATGTGATTCTTATTCTCTAATTTTTTCTCTGCAGGGTTATTGTGTTTAGAAAGGAACAAAAGGCCTTGCTCGAATAAGAGGTAATTTGATCTCAAGCAATTCTTTCGGTTAAATAAAGGTTAACAAATAAATAAATAAATAAAAATGATTCTGCTTGATTAAGTCGTGGATGGATGGGTCTTGACCGTGGAGTCGGAGCCAGGTGTTAGGGGAGGGGCCAGGTGTTAGGGGAGGAGCCAGGTGTTATGGGAGGAGAGCAGAGGATGTCTTTATCAGGAAAAAAACATAACATTCCCATAAAGCAAATCCATCCGACCGTTCCAACGTGGAAGCAGTTCTCTCTTTCAGGAGGAAAAAAAGAACGCATTTTGCAACAAATAGTCTGACAGACAGAAATAACAACAAGGTGAGTAAAGCAGCACAACTTTGAGAAAAGTTAAAACCTTTCTTCCTGTTATGGAATTAAAAACGAATGCACTTGCTAAATACATAACCCTTGTAGTCTGTGTCTAGGAATGGCCTCTGCTAACCCTTCCTGGTCCGAAGAGAACTTTTCATGTTCCATCTGTCTGGATTCATTCAGCAGTCCAGTCACCACACCATGTGGACACAACTTCTGCAGAACCTGTATTACAGAGTTCTGGAATGAACACGTCAAGTACAAATGTCCTCTTTGCAACATGCTTTTCAACACAAGACCTGATTTATGGATCAATACCCTCTTATCAGAGCTGGCCGCTCAGTTTCGAAAATCTGTACGAGTAAAAGAGCAGCCTTTTGTTAAACCAGGAGAAGTTCCATGTGACGTCTGTACTGGGACCCAGCTGAAGGCCGTGAAGTCCTGCCTAGTGTGTCTTATCTCTTACTGCCAAACCCACCTGGAGCCACATCAGAGAGTCGCAGGCCTGAAGAAACATCAGTTGGTCGAGCCTATGGACCGTCTGGAAGACAGAATGTGTAAGAAACACAATCAACTACTGGAGCTCTTTTGCATGATTGAACAGGTGTGTGTGTGTCAGTTCTGCACAGCGACCACCCACAGGTTCCATCCTGTTGTACCACTAAAAGAGGAATATGAAGTGAAGACAGCCCAGCTGGGGAAGATGGAGGCTGAAGTTCATCAGATGATCCAGGAGAGAAAACAAAAGATTAAGGAAATTAAAGACACAGCTAAACGCAGCAAAGCAGACGCAGACAGAGAGATAGCCGATGGTGTGCAGGTCCTCACTGCACTGAAGCGCTGCATTGAAAAGTGCCAGGATGATCTCAACCGGATGGTTAAAGAGAGACTGAAATCCACAGAGAAACAAGCTGAAGACCTCATCAAAGAGCTGGAGCAGGAAATAGAAGACCTGACCAATAGAAGCTCAGAGGTGAAGCAGCTCTCACAGACTAAAGACCACCTCCACTTCCTCGAAGCCTTCAAATCCCTGAAGGATCCTCCACACACCAGGGATTGGATGACGGTGGAGATCCGTCCTCCGTCTTATGTAGGGACCTTGAGGAGATCCCTGGATCAGCTGGAGGAGACACTGAACATGGAGATGGAGAAGCTGTGTGAGGATGCTGAACTGAAGAGGGTCCAGCAGTATGAAGTAGATGTGACTCTGGATCCTGATACAGCTCATCCCTGTCTCACCCTCTCTGAGGATGGGAAACAAGTACATGATGAAGATGAGGAGAAGGAACTCCCAGACAACCCGAAGAGATTTACACAGTGTGTATGTGTTCTCACGAGGCAGAGCTTCTCCTCAGGGAGATTTTACTTTGAGGTCCAGGTTAAAGACAAGACTAAATGGTCTTTCGGAGTTGCCAGAGAGTCCATCGACAGAAAAGATCGGATCATAGAGACCCCTGAGACGGGTTTATGGACACTTTACTACGACAATGATGGGTTGGTATTCAATGACGACCCTGATGTCTGTCTCCCTCTGAGAGCTGAGCTCCAGAAGGTGGGGGTGTTTGTTGATTATGATGAGGGTGTGGTCTCCTTCTACGATGTAGAAGCCAGGGTTCATATCTACTCTGCTACTGGCTACACCTTCAGCGAGCCTCTCTATCCATTCCTCTGTCCGTGTGACAACCCTGCGCCCCTGATCATCTCACCTGTCAATATAATAGACTAGGACCTTTGTTTCATGATAAAATGATCAAGCAACCAAAACAAATAATGTGGTTTCCTAAATAAGAATCTCTACTATCTTAGAAAAATGTATTTCTATTATAATGTACTGTTCATTTGACAAGGAGAATTCTATTAAGAGACTAACATAAAACAAAGTTAATGTAACTCATTATTAAATAACTTACTGTGGTTCAATGTCTGTTTTCTCCTGGATGATTATGACATGTTTATTGATGTAAAATGGTTAAAGGTTGCAGTCAAGAAAAAAATTGTAAGTGAAATGTTCATTTTGATCAAATAATCTATTTATTTTTAAGGAAACCATTCAAGAAGTTAATTTTCGTAGTCACACTTTTCCGATTTTAATAAAAATGTACAAAAGTGGAATGGGGACATTTTCTGTGAAATAGTTACATTCTCAGTAAACTATACATTCTTTAGGTATGTATTCAGTAGAATAGCTACATTCTCAGTACAATATATATTCCTGTCCTACTAAGAATGTAGCTACATTCTCAGTACAGTATATAGAATATATAAAGTATCTGTACAATATGTATTTAGTGGAATATGTTACGTGTTAAAATGGCAGCAAAGGCAGAGTCATGGATGAGTTTCGAAAATGTATCTACAACTTCAGCATCAAGGTTTGTTATTATTTACAAAGTTACACCATTTTCCCCCTCTTCCCTAAAAACAATGTCCATCGCGACCACGGAGCGTCGGAGAGCGTCCAAACGATAGGGCATCACGAGGGAGGAAGTGAAGAGCGTCCAAACGATCCAAAAAATATGGCGTCCACGAGAACGGAGGGAGTGAAGAGAGTGTGTGTGTGTGTGTGTGTGTGTGTGTGTGTGTGTGTGTGTGTGTGTGTGTGTGTGTGTGTGTGTGTGTGTGTGTGTGTGTGTGTGTGTGTGTGTGTGTGTGTTCGCAGACACTAGGTTATAACTGCTGCCATGTTGTTGGATGAGGGGGTGTTGTTTTTTGGTTTAACTCTCGCTACGACATGGGGAGTCTGGACATTGAGCTGTAACGTGGCTTGAAGACCTGGATTGTCATTGGTCGACTTTATCAGAGCGTGGTCTCTTTCGATTTATTGATATCTATATACAGTATATATAGATAATCTCTCTATCGATATCTTGTATCTTGTTTTATTTTGATCAGCAGTTCTCGTAAGAGTCGTCTGCAGACTTGTACTCAAACACATTAAGTCTTGGAGATAAGCCTCATATAACTACAGTGACTCAATATCAAATCACAAACCATAATAGCACCTAGAGAGAGGGTTGCTTTTATTAAGACTGTGGTGAAATATATCAGCCTCAGGTGATGGAGGATCCCTGTTCTGGGCTCTCCCCTTCTCTGTTTCAGGCTCTCCCCTTCTTTCTGCCTACCTGCCTGTCTGTCTGTCTCTCCGTCTGTCTATACATCTAATCTGAAAATATCATAGTTTATTTGTTTTTCTCTTTTCTTCTTGTCTTCTCTTAACGTGTTATGTTATTTTAAAGTGTGGTGACGCTTGTCGACCGTTGGAGTTTCAAGAAAAGCACGAGCCAAGAAAAAACAAAAAATTGACATAAGTGAAAGTTTCCAGGCAGGTAGGCAGGTAGATGAATAACATGAAGGTGTTAAATTAGTGCAACATGTATATGGCGTTGGCTTGGTGGCTTGTAAGGATAGCCGCAGCAGACAGACTGGAAGACGTCTTCCGCTGTCGCTCTACAAGGTGCTGAACTCCGGCTGAGAGATGACGTCACAAGCTTTGAACAAGCCTACCTTTACCGAATGAGACGAGATAAGAAAAATAAATTATAGAATTGTAGAAAGATTTTTGCGCAAAAAAAAAAGAAGAAAGAAAAAAAAAAATAGAATCGTTGTGTGAGGCTATTCTGTCAGGTTCCTAAACCATCTCTCATCCACAATTATAGAAGATAATGTTAGCCAAATTATAACTCGAAATATGACCAGTAGTAGGTGTTTGTATCCAGAGCGTCCAGTGAGATGAAGGCCCAGGTCTGGGCTGCTCAGGGAGGACATTGGGGATCCTTCGGACGAGGAGTCTAAACAAACCAACCAACGGGGTCCCCTGAGCCCCTCAACAGTCCTGGTTCATTGTGGGGCTGCAGGGCTGCCGGCTCCCCTGTGAACACCCCTTCAGTTCAGCTTCAATAAGAGGAGGACAGGTGTGTCGCATCAGCGTCTAATCAACAGGGGACCGGGATAACACCTAAATCAGCCAATCAGAGTTGATGTCTGCAACAGCAGGTGACCCGGTCATCCTATCAGCCAATCAGAGGTGCTGCCTGAACCAGCAGGTGTTTCACCTAGAGGGGGAGTCAGGGAATATAAATAATGGAAACCGATCTATAAATGGTGTAGAACATATGTCTTCTTGAATTATCGATTAAAAGCCCTGAATTCATTTATGAATTCAGTTCCTTCCCTGAACTACGGGCCGTGCTGTGGTTCTCTGAGGGCGCGGCAGCAACTGCCATGCTCTACCGGTCGGGCCACCAGGGACTAGAGATTCAAATCACCCAAAGGATTCCTGGAATCGTTGAGTCAACGTTTATTAAAACTGTTCATGAACCATTTATAAAAAAAGAGAGAGAGAGAGAGAGAGAGAGAGAGAGAGAGAGAGAGAGAGAGAGAGAGAGAGAGAGAGAGAGAGAGAGAGAGAGAGAGAGAGAGTTGGTTTCATGCCCACTTGTTGGTGTGGTTGGTATGTATGTGTGTGTGTGTGTGTGTGTGTGTCCTGTGTTTGTGTGTATAAGAGTAAAATAAAATACATTATATGATGACATCATACAGCCATCGTACCCAAAAAGTGCTCTCTTGTTTTTTGTTGTTTGTTTGATGAAAGGTGATGCAGTGGGTCACATAGTAGTGATGTGGATTCATCCAGGGCAAAATCTCAATTTAGTGAATAACATTATAAAAACGTAGGTAAATATGCACTCAAATGACCCTCTATTAAACACTTGCCACTGCACGCCTTAACCTGAACTGACAGTTCTTGGTTATCAGATTACGGCAATCAAAAGTTCTGGCTCCACCTCAGAGACGGCGAAAACCTGACCTGCAATCAAGCACCGCCCCTCAATGGAAAACTACTGTCAGACGTCAGCCAGAATGCACCATAAGGTGAGCGTTCAGTGATTGGTCACCTGCTTGGCTATGGAGCCTGGATGGAAACCAGACTCACCCATTCAGTTTGCTTGAAGGAATAGAAGGAAATCCATGGACTGAAACACATAAAACTGTTAATGGATAAATGTAACATAATTTTCAGATAATCAGTGCACACCTTGATAACCCTAAATAACAACTAGAACTAAACTACGATACCAGTTGTCCGTCATTTCAGATTTACACACTGTTTGTCCCTGACACGTAAAAGCTACCCATAAAATGCAAGTACATTTTAGGTTTGTTTTGCTGTCCCTGCCATGGCAATGACTGTGTTGTCTCTGAATAGTGAACTTGTTGGTCTGGTTTGTCTGCCCTACCCTGAGTCACATGATGCAGCTGTTTTATGAGGTTAGACTCTGGGAGGTGAGCTTTATGTGACTACCAGTGTTAAGTCAATGTAAAAGGTCCCATGGCATGCTACTTTATGGATGCTCTAATATAGATATTAGTGGACCCCTAACACAGTATTTGAAGACGTTCCCGAATTTCAGCCGTGGTGCAGAAATACAGCCACTACGAGCCAGTCGCACATTGAGCTTTCCCCAAACGCTCCGTTTCGGTGTCTGTAGCTTTGATGCAAATGAGGAGGAGAGAGGCGGGTCAATGAGGAGGGTGGGGGTGTGACCCTGAGCAGCTTGCGGCCACGGTACATGGCACAGTACCATGTGCTCTGTTTGCAGTCGATGTATCGCAATGGCGAGGCGCACACAGCCCTTGGCCGTGTTCCCGGAGTGTTCTAATATTTTAGAACACTCCGGGTGCTCCGCCTCGGCAACGGTCAGGCACCACCGCCCAGACCTCTCGCTTATAATGCTACAATGCTAACAATGCTACAGAAAGAGAATATTTCTTCATCCGGAACGTCATGCACTAGGGCGTGGCTAGGCTCCCATGATGCGGAAGAAAATCTCTCCTTGATGTTGCCCTGCGCCATTGAGCAGTTTTCATAGGAATGAGTGGGCGCCATTTTTTAATCTGCTGTCCTTTCTTTAATAGGTCCATGGCGTGTGGTGGGCCGTTCGGCCATCTTTCTAGTCCACACACTGACTTTAGGAACACACTCGTTAAGATGTGTTGTTACATGTCATTAAGGGTCTGGTGTCTCACCATTTCCAAATCATAGTAGATATTATTTATATAGTTTGATATGTTTTGATGTTGTATTATTTCTGCCCCCTGCATAACATGTTCGTTGTTAGTAGACTTATGGTGCAATCCATTTTTATGGTACGCCGGTAGGCCTGCCTGCTAGTGGTAAATTGTAAATCTCCCAGCTTTCTTACAGCATTTCTGTAAGAAAGGAAATGACGTCACGTTCTCGCTAGAGCAGGTTGTACGTACCAGCATACAAAAGGATTGCACCATAAGCCACATCTAGATCGTCTCAACCCCAGCCAACAACTTCACATGCACACTCACCCGCACCCGCACCCGCACCCGCACCCGCACCCGCACCCGCACCCGCACACCAGGGGTTTCCATCCTGTATCACTGTCTGCGACTCTCAGCTATGCTGCTCGTGTGTGCACTGTGCACGTGGACATCGGGGAGAGTTCCCGCAGCAGCATAGTGCCAAAAAACGGCTCTTTGCTCTCTGTCTGTGGTTGTTGAAGGTCGGATCGGGGTTGGATAGAAAGTATTCGGGGAAGCCCCGGAAACCCGGATCGATGAACACCGATAACTCCCAGTTACATTTGCAAATCACCACAAAATCACCACAATTTCTCTCGCTTAGCACCGGCTCTCTTTTAACTCAAGAAAGTAGAGAACACACATCAACTAATTTGAAGAGGCCACACAGTGGGCATTAATGCAGTGCACTCATGTGCCGTGGGGGCAGAGCCAGGCGTTAGGGGAGGAGCCAGGCGTTAGGGGAGGAGCCAGGAGTTAGGGGAGGGGGTGAGAGGACTTCATGTTGAGGAAACGAAACCTAAAAAATAGAGAAAAAAAAAAGCACCACGACATTGAACCAGTTCTTTCTTTCAGGAGAAAAATAACACGCATTAAATAGTCTTAAAGACAGAATCAACAACAAGGTGAGTAAAGCAGCACAACTTTGAGAGACGTTAAATGTCTTTTCCGGTTATGGAATTAGAACAATAATGGACTTGCTCAATACATAAACCTTGTCGTCTGCCTCTAGGAATGGCCTCTGCTAAGACTTCCTGGTCTGAGGAGAACTTTACATGTTCCATCTGGATGTGTTCAAGAGTCCAGTTTCCACACCATGTGGACACAACTTCTGCATGTATTACAAACTTCTGGGATGGACAAGTCAAGCACAAATGTCCTGTTTGCAACAAGCTTTTCCACAGAAGACATTTACCTTAACATTTAGGGCATTTAGCAGACACTTTTATCCAAAGCGACTTACAATAAGCACATTTGTCATAAGAAGTGCATCAATATATCGCTGTCGGTACAGAAAGGATGTTCATAGAACCAAGTGCAAGTACAACAATCGCTAGGCTAACCAATTCCCTGTGTTACATGAATGATAGCAGCTACTGCAGTTGCTACACAGTAGGGATGGGCACGAGTAGTAAATTCCAAACTCGAGTGATCGAAGGAATTCCTTGAGGATCAATCGAGTACTCGTTTGATCGAATCTATTTTTAGAATGCAACGCATCTGCAGCAGGAATGGGCCTAATGATGAACTGCAATATTACCAACCAAACATGTAAGGCTTATTCTCCATCAAAACAGTCAGAGTCATCAGAGTATTCATTATTTATTTTTGCAAACGTTCAAAACATATTTTCCTTACAAAAATAAATATGCGTCTCACAATTTAAATCACGTCGAACCAAGGCCTGTATCGGTTTAAAAAAAACGAAAACAAAACAAGTAGCCTTACCATTGCAAATAATTTAAATCTGCAAATAAAACGGCAGCAAATGGACTATGGAAATACTCAGCGTTGTGATCTTCTCTACACGGCCGGGATTACAGCTGCGTCTTGCGGCGGTGAAAATAGCCGACACACTTGGTTGCTGCGGGTCTGCTTTCCCGAACTCGCCAGTGTGTTTCAGGAGCATGTTGCCGCATAGTACTTGTAGTACTCTGGTAGCTCGATTTCGCTTGGCATATTTTACATTTCACCTTATGATCTCCTATTTCTTTAAAGTATTTCAATTCTTTGCTGCGCTTTGCTTTAACCGCCATCTCTTAACTTTTTGAATTCTGGCGCGCCTGCACACGGCACGGCACGCGCCGTGCATTTCATTTGCTTTGTGCCCACGGCATGCGTTAGTTGCGCCGCACAGAAAATTGATACATTTGCTTCAGAAAACTTTGTTTGTGTGTGTATATGCAAACTCGAGTTTGCTTGTCCACCCACCGCGCTGAAAAGGTTTAATCGCAGAGGCAGGAAGTCCATCCAGGAGTGAGTTGCAGTAGTCAAGGCGGGAGATGACCAGTGATTGGACTAGAAGCTGAGCTGCTTCCCTTGTGAGAAAGGGCCGGATTCTGCGGATGTTGTAAAGTGCAAATCTGCAGGATCGGGCCACCGCAGTGATGTTTGCGGTGCAGTATATCTGATTGTCCAATACCACACCGAGGTTTCTGGCAGTTGGGGAAGGAGATATAGTGATGTTCTCAACGGTGACCAGTAAGTCCATGTGTGGGCAATCTTTCCCTGGGATTAGGAGGAGCTCGGTTTTGTTGAGGTTAAGCCTCAAGTTGTCCAAATGCTGACGTCCGCCAGACATCCCGATATGCGTGTTGCAATCAGGGCTTTATCAGATGACGGGAAAGAGAGAAAAAGCTGAGTGTCGTCAGCATAGCAGTGATAGGAAAAGATGTGTGATGTAATTACAGAGTCCAGAGATCTGGTATAGAGGGAGAACAGAAGAGGCCCCAGTATAGAGCCTTGAGGGACACCAGTTTCAAGCGTGCAAGGTTTGGACAAGGAGCCATTCCATATAACATGATAGGTGCGGTTCATCAGGTAGGATGTGAACCAGGAAAGAGCAGATTCAGCAATGCCAAGTTCGGCAAGAGTGGCAAGGAGGATCTGGTGGTTCACTGTGTCAAATGCTGCGGACAGATCGAGGAGAATGAGAACCGTTGAGAGGGACGAGGCTCTGGCAGCAGTGCCTCAGTCACCGCGAGGCGAGCCGTCTCAGTGGTGTTGATATAATAAAATCAAATGATTCAATTGCTCTCGTGTGAGAGGTGGTTTTCGTGCTGCATTTACTGTTTCCCTCTGAATTCAACCATCATGGTTAAAATGTCCTCATATTGATCAATGACAGAAGACGTAGGCTACTAGACATAAATCATGCTGAGACCAGCGGGTGTCTGAGAATTTCTGCAGGCGTTTATTGATGCGATTGTTTGCATTAAGCACTGTAGGCGCTTCGGTGAGGCTGTGAGGAAGTTCACTATTTATTGTACCCTGTCTAGACAGTAACGAACATCCCTGACCATAGTTATTTGCGTTTGTAGTCTACACTCAGACGTGAACTCTTTATTGCATGCGGGTGTCTTCATAAAAAACATTCGGGAGTATGCGATAATACAAATTATTCTAAAGAGTACTAGACTCCTCTAGACCGCCTTCCCCAGTGAACCAAGAAAGCCCGCGCCGTGACGAACGGGGGATTTGACCCCCTCGGTTTTACACAGTTTTACGCCGGGGCAGTGGAAAAAGACCTATAGCCAGGGTTCGAGTAAGGTGGGAGCCAGTGGGAGCTGAGCTCCCATAGAGAGAGGTCTGGCTTCCATGAAAACAGCAAACTCAAATATCTGTGGGGGTCTCAGCAGCATAATATTGTAATTACAAATAAAGCTATTTTCCCTTCCACATGCAGAGTAATATTGACGTTAAGTGGCATAATAGAACACCGGTCATTATCGGGAAAATAAGCCCAGACAGGGCAAACCGGACACTGACGCGAAACGGAGGTGCTTCGACCTGAAGGGGGTTATTTTCAATTATGAGCGGCTACTTGCCAAACGAAAAAAATGACTTCACAAGGTGTCTTTTTACAATTTATTTGTTACCATTTGTAGTGTTGATCAGCAGAGAAATAGTTGGCCAAAGACGTTGAGGTCGCTAAGGAACCGAAGACGCTGGCGTGGTTGTGAAGGGCCCATGCAAGTGAACGGAGCATTCCACGGCATTGAGAAGAACCGTGTCATAATAGCCCATATTTCCCTCCTATACCCCCCCCCCACCCTGTCAAAATTCTGCGCAAGGCCGGAACGGTCTCCCCCCCCCCATTTTTAATGTCTACAAATATTCTATGCTAGAGAGCCAATCAATGAAACAATGCGGATCAGATAAAGTCGGCTCTTTGCTGCGAAAAGTATGTTTCAGAAATCAGCACATGCTATTTTGGATTTTTGTAATATCGAATTATTTCAGGGGGGGATATGCCATAAAAAGGAATGCACAGTGCGTTCAGGATTAGGACTGATATATATGTCGGCCTAGGCCTAATCAATTGTGTTTTAATATCTTTAGCATTCATATTATTGCAGTCCATTCTTTTCGTAGGCTACTCTGCTGTTGGCCTTGATGGGGAGATATTTTAACCATTTTTAACCCCATTTTCCTGCAACATACCTTCTTCTCCCCCTGCGTCATAGCCCGTTTCAGCACCGTGTCAGTGGACAGGTACAAGAACGTCGTGAGTGGAGTGAATGTGCGCTCATGTTTCGGGAAACAAGGCCCTGGTCTCCTTCTATGATGTGGAAGCCAGGGTTCATATCTACTCTGCTACTGGCAGCACCTTAATGAGCTTCTCTATCCATTCCTCAGCCCAGGTCCCCACAAATATGAAAGTGGAAACTCTGCCCCCCTGATCATCTCACCTGTCAATCAAATAGACTAGGACCTTTGTTTGATAATAAAATAATCAAACAATCAAAACAACTAATGTTGCATCATGAATTAGAATCTCTACTATGTGAGATCTGAGAGAACTCCATTAATGTTGTACTGCTGTCATTTAACAAGGAGAAATTCAGTACTGAAGCCTGACTATTATAAATGATTACCCATTGTAACCCACATTATATACCCAACATTATACTGCTATAAAATTGTTAATGGTTGCAGCTCCGTCTAACATGTTTTGAGGTGTATATGTGTATGTGTATATCATAATCATCTCAACATTACTAGTAGTTTATACTTCAGAATCATGAATGAAAACACAATCAAATGTAAAATTACTTTTTCATTTAAAAAAAATGGAAAACAGCTGATGTGGCATTTACTTTTAATGTCCACCCTACAACAACCCGACATGTGTTCCACACTAACACAAAGGTCACAGTGCCTACATGTAAAGATTCCCCCCATGTGTGTGAGTACCGTGACTTTGTCTCGTCATCTCTCCTCCTCTCCCTCCTCTCATCTTAGTTTCTCCTCTCTTTCCCTGTTCCTCCCTCCCTCACCACCTCCTCCCTCCCCCTCCCCATCCTTTATTTTTCCTTCACCCCTCCTTCTGCCTCCAACTCCACCCTTTTTCCTCCCCTTCCTCTTCCTACCCCTCCCGTCCCTCAATGCCTCCACTCACACCCTTCCTCTCCTCCTCCTCCCCTACATACCTCCTCCACCTCCTCCTCTTCCCCCTCCTCCTCTCACCTCCTCTACATTTTCCCCCTCCCTCTCCTCCCCCTCTTCTACCTCCTTCCCCTCTTCCTCTCTTCTCCTCCTCAGAAGCTGGCCCCCATGGTGCTCTCCAAGATGCCCAACAACGTGTGCTCGACCGGGGTCAACTACACCCCCGACCTCACCTGTCCTCCCCCCTCTTCACCTTTCCACACACACACACACACACACACACACACACACACACACACACACACACACACCAACACAAACACACACACACACCAACGCAAACACACACAGGTGCACGCGCGGGTACGCAGACACACACACACACCCACACACACACACACACACACCCAAAGTGCGCATACGTGTCCCTTTGTTAGTCTGTGTGCCCTGTGTGTTAGTATGTGAGTGTGTGTGTGTGTGTGTGTGTGTGTGTGTGTGTGTGTGTGTGTGTGTGTGTGTGTGTGTGTGTGTGTGTGTGTGTGTGTGTGTGTGTGTATGTGTGTGTGTGTGTCTGTGTCTAACAGTTATAGAGAGATGAGGGGGAGATAATGTGTCTTGTTTAACTAAAGCTAGCTCCCTGAAGGTGGAACCGAACAGTTTCTTTATTTAGTTCATGTTTTAGTTTTGTTCCTGTATGTTTTGTCCCTATTACGGGGAACAAGGCGCTGAACGGTGGTCCTCGTTCCTCTGTATACGGTGATTCGATTGGCTCATCTTCTCCTGGACCTTTCTGTTTGAAGGTCCAGGTTTTATTAAGTTGTTTTTTATTAAGTTGTGGCAAAAACATGTTGAACAACAAGGAATGTTGATTGAATACGTGTCAAAACTAATGCCCTGTGTGTGTGTGTGTGTGTGTGTGTGTGTGTGTGTGTGTGTGTGTGTGTGTGTGTGTGTGTGTGTGTGTGTGTGTGTGTGTGTGTGTGTGTGTGTGTGCGTGCGTGCGTGCGTGCGTGCGTGTGTGTGCGCGTGTGCGTGTGTGAGTAAGAAAAACACTAACCAACAGGGGGTGCACTAGTACTTCAAACGGGGCAAACTTTCCAAAAGCAAAAGGAAATCCCCCACTGACCAGACTGTCTAGTGCTCTCAGCTTTGCTGCTCGTGTGTGCAATGTGCGCGTGCACGTCGGGGAGAATTCCTAGCGCCATTAAACAGCTCTTTGCTCTCTGTCTGTTTCTGTCGAAAATCGGATCGGGGTTGGAGAAAAAGTATTGGGGGAAGCCCCGGAAACCCGAATAGCTCTACAAAGATTATCCCAGTTACAGTTTTACTTGCAAATAACCACTAAATCACCACAATGTCTGTCGTTCGGCACAGGCTCTCTTTTAACTCCAGAAAGAAGACAACGCACATCAACGCATTTGAAGAGGCTAACGCGGAGAATGAATGCAGTGCACTCACGTACCGTGGGGGGGAGCCAGGAGGGGAGCCAGGAGGGGAGAGGACGTCATGTTGAGGAAACGAAACCTAAAGCACCCCGACGTGGAAGCAGTTCTCTCTTTCAGGAGAATAATAACACGCATTAAATAGTCTGAAAGACAGAAACAACAACAAGGTGAGTAAAGCAGCAATAACTATGAAATAAGTTAAAACCGCTTTTGCCGTTATGGAATAACAAAAATAATGGGATTGTTCTATACATAAACCTTGTCGTCTGTGTTTAGGAATGGCCTCTGCTATCGCTTCCTGGTCTGGAGAGAACTTTTCATGTCCCATCTGTCTGGAGGTGTTCAGCAGTCCAGTCACCACACCATGTGGACACAACTTCTGCAGAACCTGTCTAACAAAGTTCTGGGATGAACAAGTCCAGTTCAAATGTCCTGTTTGCAATGAGCTTTTCGACGCAAGACCTGATCCACGGGTCAATACCCTGTTATCAGAGTTGGCCGCTCAGTTTAGAACTAATGTAAAAGTAAAAGAGCAGCCTTGTGTTGAACCAGCAGAAGTTCCCTGTGACGTCTGTACCGGGACCCAGCTGAAGGCGCTGAAGTCCTGCCTAGTGTGTCTTATCTCTTATTGCCAAACCCACCTGGAGCAACATCAGAGAGTCGCAGGCCTGAAGAAACATCGGCTGGTCGAGCCAATGGACCGTCTGGAAGACAGGATGTGTAAGAAACACAACCGACTTCTGGAGCTCTTCTGCAAGACTGAACAGGTGTGTGTGTGTCAGTTCTGCACAGAGACAGACCACAAGTTCCACCCTTTTGTACCTCTAAAGGAAGAATATGAAGTGAAGATGGCCCAGCTGGGGAAGATAGAGGCTGAAGTTCCGCAGATGATCCAGGAGAGACAACAAAAGATAACGGAGATCAAAGACACAGTAGAATTGAGCAAGAAAGATGCAAACAGAGACATTGCAGATGGTTTGCAGATCATCACTGCTCTGATGCGCTGCATTGAAAAGTGGCAGGATGATTTCAACGAAACGGTTAAAGAAAAACTGAAATCCAAAGAGAAACAAGCTGAAGATCTCATCAAAGAGCTGGAGCAGGAAATAGAAGATCTGACCAATAGAACCTTAAAGGTGAAGCCACTCTCACACACTAAAGACCACCTCCACTTCCTCCAGGCCTTCAGATCCCTGAAGAATCCTCCACACATCAGGGACTGGACGACGGTGGAGGTCCGTCCTTCGTCATACGTGACCTTGAGGAGATCTGTGGATCAGCTGGAGGAGACACTGAACATGGAGATGAAGAAGCTGTGTGATGCTGCTGAACTGAAGAGGGTCCAGCAGTATGAAGTAGATGTGACTCTGGATCCTGATACAGCTCATCCCAATCTCATCCTGTCTGAGGATGGGAAACAAGTACATGATGGAGGTGTAGGGAAGATACTCCCAGACAACCCTAAGAGATTTACAAAGTATATGTATGTTCTCACAAGGCAGAGCTTTTCCTCAGGGAGATTTTACTTTGAGGTCCAGGTTAAAGACAAGACGTCATGGTGGTTAGGAGTGGCCAGAGAGTCCATCAACAGAAAAGGTCAGAAAATATTGACCCCTGAGAATGCTTTATGGACTCTTCACTCATATAAGGATGGGTTTATATTCCAGGATGACCCTGTTGTCCGTCTCCCTCTGAGAGCTAAGCTCCAGAAGGTGGGGGTGTTTGTTGATTATGATGAGGGTCTGGTCTCCTTCTATGATGTGGAAGCCAGGGTTCATATCTACTCTGTTACTGGCTGCACCTTTACTGACCCTCTGTATCCAATCCTCTGCCCAGGTCTTAAGGATTATAACGGTAACAACTCTGCCCCCCTGATCATTTCACCTGTCAATCAAAGAGACTAGGACCTTTGTTTGAGAATAAAATAATCAAAATTCCAAAACAGCCAAGGTTGTTTCTTGAATTAGATTCTCTACTATGTGAGATCTGAGAGAACTGTATTCATATCATACTTTTCACCGTTTTAACAAGGATCAATACATTAAGCCACTAACACTGTGTACTTTAACAAATATATAACCCATTATATCATAAGACTACACTATAATTGTCATGTCACGCAAAGTTTGTTAATTCTGTTGAGCCAAGTTAATATCACTCATGTATTGTCATTCACTTTCTGTTTTATTTTGTAGTTCCCTTTTCCCTCTCGTTTCAGGCACTTGACTTTCTCAACTGTGATTGCCTCCCCGGTCTCTGATTCGTCTCACCTGTGTTCCCCTCCCTCATGTATAAATAGCCCTTGTTTTCCATTGTCTAATGTCAGTTCGTCTTGCGTCCCCAGCGTATTGTCAAGCCTCAGGATTTGTTAGTTTTTGACACTTGCAGATACTACTGTATTTAACTGTGTTTTGTATACTCCTAAGCGAGCACCTTTTGGTTATAGTTTTGTATCCTCCATGAGAGCGTTTTTTGTTACCTTTTTCTAGTAAAGCGTTTTTGGTTTAAACATACTGCCGTCCTGAGTCCTTGTCCCTGAGTCAAGTCGTGACAATAATGTTCCATGTTTTTCTATCAGAATGCTTTTTATATTTTTAATGAGAAAAAAAATGTCTAGGTAGATGTGAACATTTTTATAACATTATCAATAGGTTTTTTTTAACCAAATAGTTACATTCCTTTGTTATTTTCAATCATCAACTTTTGAGATTTTAATAAAAATTTAGAACGGGGACATCTTCTGTTGAATAGGTACATTCTCAGTGCAATATGTATTCAGTAAAATAGGTACATTCTCAGTACAATATGTATTCAGTAGAATAGGTACATTCTCAGTAAGAAATGAAAATGCAGACTTCACATTTAAGAAAGACTACTGGGGGCAGTACATTTCCACACCAACATAACTTTTTTTTCACATGTGAATTGGGAAAAACCTGATTGAAATCAATACGACAAGAACGCATGGATCGAAAGAGTGTGTTGCAAGTGAAGGTGCATAGAATAATACACGGAGTCGGGCTGTGTCTCCTAGTAACATGTATTAACGTGCTGGCACATAACTGACTCGTGTTGACTACCCGAGTCCATACACCCACGAGCCCACCAGAGGGAGCTGTCGGCTTGCATAACACTACCCTACAACAGAGCGTTTGTTGTAGTCCAACTTCGGATAACTGTAGTTCCACGCTAGAGACGCTAGCGGTCGAATTCATTTTAAACAGTGCTGTCTTTTCCTATGTTCGAAAGGAAGCACCTTTTCATCTCTCCTTGACCCGATGACGTTTTCCACAAAGGTTAATGAACGGAGGCATAAAGTTTAGGAGAATTGACTATTCGTTGAGGCCCTGGGGCTTTGTGAGGCTGCACACCTGTTGTGCATTGAGTAATTAATGGCTCAATGGAATCGTGTGTGTGTGTGTGTGTGTGTGTGTGTGTGTGTGTGTGTGTGTGTGTGTGTGTGTGTGTGTGTGTGTGTGTGTGTGTGTGTGTGTGTGTGTGTGTGTGAAAAAGCCGGAAGCGGGAGAGGTACTCCCATTCACTCCCTCGACTGGTTAATTTACTTTTAATTTGATTAGTCTTTACAACATAAATAGAGATATATAACTTTCGATTTTTCAACATGAATGTTTTGAATTGTCGTAAATATATATAAATGTCAAGCTTAAGGGTCGATGATAACGGCGTTCTGAACCTCCTGGGAGGTAGAGCAGCCTCTACTGATCCATAGTAATGGGGCTGTTAACCTCATAAAGTGTCCATTCAGTCAAGTGATTACGTTTTACCCGCACACCACTATCTTTCAATTCTCTCTCTCTCTCTCTCTCTCTCTCTCTCTCTCTCTCTCTCTCTCTCTCTCTCTCTCTGATAACATGAAGGTGTTAAATTAGTTCAATGTGTATATGGCGTTGGTTTGGTGTGTCGAGGATAACCGCAGCAGACAGAGTGGAAGACGTATTCCGCTGTCGCTCTCCAAGGTGCTGATCTCTGGCTGGGTGATGACGTCACACGCTTTGGCCAAGCCACCAACCACGTGGTTTAGGGAATCACCCCCGGCGATTTGGGAATCACTCCATTTTAAAAAGAAGTTCAAATGTGAAACACTTTTCACGAAGAAATACTTGCACCGATGAGATGGGATCAGAAACAACATTTAAAAAAACAGAATTGTTGACAGATTTTTGGTGTCAGAAAAAATCTAAATCGCATTAAAAACAAGACTCGTTGTATGTGGCAATTTTGTCTGGTTCCTGAACCTTCTCTCCCCTACAACAAAAGAAGATCATGTTAGCCAAACTATAACTCACAATATGACCATTAGCAGGTGTTTGTATCCAGAGCGTCCAGTGAGATGAAGGCCCAGGTCTGGGCTGCTCAGAGAGGACATTGGGGATCCTTTGGACGAGGAGTCTAAACAAACCAACCAACGGGGTCCCCTGAGCCCCTCAACAGTCCTGGTTCATTGTGGGGCTGCAGGGCTGCCGGCTCCCCTGTGAACGCCCCTTCAGTTCAGCTTCAATAAGCAGAGGACAGGTGTGTCGCATCAGCGCCTAATCAGCAAATCAGAGGTGATGCCTGCAACAGTGGGTGTTTCACCTGGAGAGGGAGTCAAATATAAATGATGCCAACTGATCTTGAATTTATGAATTCAGTTCCTTTCTGAACTACGGGCCATTCCACTGTGTGAATGGAAGACACAGGCCCAATGCTGTTGATATAGAAACACACATTGATGAATGTCTGCTTCACTGTAGTGGAGAGAGGGGGGGGAGGGGGATAGAGAGAGGGGAGGAGAGAGTGAAGATGGGAGAGAGGGGAGGAAGAGAAAAAGGGAGAGAGAGAGAGCGGAAGTGTGAGATAGAGAGAGGAGAGGGAAGGAGGCATAGGGAAGGAGCCGGAGGGAGAGGGAGAGAGAAGAGAGAGAGAATTTGGTTTCATGCCCAGTTGTAGGTGTGGGGACCCCTGTTTGTGTGTGTGAATGTGTGTTTCCCGTATTTCTGTGTGAATAACAGGGAAACAAAATACTGTATATACTGATATCATACAGCCATCGTCAGTGTTTGTAATAACACTTTTTTTTCTGTAACGGGGTAATCTAACTAATTACTGTTTTGGTCGTTACAATGCCGTTACCGTACGTTAAATGCGGTGCGTTACTATGGCTGTGTCTCAATTCAGGGGCCGCATCCTTTGTAGGATGCGTCCCCTGAATTGAGACCAGCGTTGGGGGTAACGCGTTACAAAGTAACACGTTACAGTAGCGATATACTTTTTTTGGGTAACGGAGTAAAGTAACGCATTACATTTAAAATATCAGTAGCTAGCTACACTACTTTACTAGACTATAGCAACGCGCTTTCGTGCGTTACCCAAGCCGTGTTTGCCTGCGTGTAAAGTTCTGATCTGTTGTGGTGCGTGTATGCGCGCTGCCTGTGTGTCTGCAGCGCCTGCTTGCTAGTGCTAGGTCGGCCGCAAACGAGCCACGGCTCTTTGAAGTGAACGATGGGAGTCGTCTTTTTTATATCTACAAAGTTTGCTGGGCAGAATGATATGAAGATCTCTCTACGTGCTCTACGTGTGCTCCGTGCATGCTATGCGTGTGTGCAGTGACTGACGGTCAGGTTCATGCTTGCAACCAATAAAGTGTGGATAGACAAGGATCATACCCAGGGCTCTAAATTAACTTTTTTGATCACCAGCCAATGTGGCTGGTAAGTTTCTGAAGTTACCAGCCAATCAGAATTTCCACTAGCCACATTTTTTCCGTGCAAAGAATCCTGACAGAACATTACGCTGTTTTCGTGATCATACACGAGCCACTCACGACCAGTTAGCCATTTACAGTTAAATTTCCTTCTTTTTTTTTCGCGAGGTCCAATATCCTCCTCCTCCCCTACCTCTTTGGTAGGAATATCCTTTCTCTTGATGGCCGGCTGTCCCAACCATCGCCACATCTTGTTTGTGTTTGCGTCTGTATTTGTATTTGTACCGGCGTCTATCGTTTTTTCCAACCCAAGAGTGACCTACGCCCCCTCCCCTAGTACGGCAGCCTCGACGGATGCGTTCCCATAGAAACCGTGCTCACGCGTCCCGCGAAATAGATGGTAAAGTTACTCATTTATCACCGGCCAAGCCGGCTAGTGAGTTTTTTTTAATACACGCCAAAAGGAATTTTCACCCGCATTTGGCGGTTGGCGGGTGTTAATTTAGAGCCCTGATCATACCATTAACAATCTCCTATTATACTACTTTTCTGGTCTTAATTTCTTATTAATGACTCCTATAGAGCTACCTGACACGAATCACAGCACAAAAAAATATGTAGATTTTCGTGAAACTCTTCCTCTCATCTGGCACTTTCAGCATTCTCTGTCAACACGACCTTCTCCACCCCCTCGCCCCCCTTCTGTCAACCCCACTCCGTTGTGATTGGTTACCTTCCGGAAGAGCATGTTGCAGCATTACCATACATGGAAAATCCGGATTGTTCTACGTAGGTAAATCCCGGAAATTTGAACAAGTGAATCGCGACCGGCGTCCCTAGTGTTTAGCGCTCTGCACAGCCACCCCAGACGGTCAGCAGGGAACACGTCTAAATGCATGTACGTCATTATTTGACACTTTAGTATGGTTAAACATGACTATAAATCATTATAACAACGTTTATAGGTCATAAAAGTCGAAAAAGCATAATAGGTGCTCTTTAAGCAAGCAGCGAGGGGTGGGGATGCGCGCTGCGCTCATATTCAATGAAAACAATCGGCTACAGCCATTCATTTATATTAGAAAATGTAATTTTTACTTTTGAATACCAATAGAATTTATTGATTGATAATTTAAGAGATATATAGGACTACATAGGTAACACTTTATAATAAGGTGCCATCAAAAATAGCAAACTAGTCATTCCCTAATTCTTTGTTAATATTTGTTAATTGTTACTCAAATATATATTTGGCAAGTTAATAGTTATTTTTCACTGACCACAGAGTGTCGCTGGTTAGGGTTAGGGTTAGGATTGTGTGTTAGGGTTAGGGCCGTGTGTTATGGTTAGGGTTAGGGCCGTGTGTTCGGGTTAGGGCTGTGTGTTAGGGTTAGGGTCGTGTGTTAGGGTTGGGTTGGGTTAGGGTTATGCAAACTAATATTTATTTAATGATGAAAAAACTATTAAATTGTGCCAAATAGATATTTTAGTAAAAATTAACAAATATTAACAAAGGGCTAGGTAATGACAAGTTTAAAATTGATTATGGCACCTAATTATAAATTGTTACCAATAACTTCACACGGTGTGTCTTTTTACAATTTATTTGTTACCAGCAGTGGCGTCTGGTGATCAAAAATGTTGATGGGGCACAGTAATAGACAAGGGGCCTGGGGTCCCCCCCCCCCCCCCCCCCCCATAATCTCTTTTTAATTTAATAGATTTGATTTCCTGTATTCTGGTGCATTTTGGGGATGGCCACTGTCTATTTACCTAGTATTCATGTTGTTGTTGTTGTTATTGTTGTTATTCTGATATTGAAACAAATCATGATCACTGTCCTATAGCGTCCATTTTTTCTCAAAGTCTCAATGTCTACCTCAAATGCAGTTAGAAATATGGGACAGTTGCTTCATTTTGTTTATATGCAACAGGCCGAAGACAAAATAAATATGTAACTTACTTGCTCCTTTTAAGTATAACATTGCTTGGGGAGTCCAATTCCTCCACTGAAAAGGGTGGAAAGTGCTTACAAGTTACAACTCTCTGCTAGTTAGCGATCTATCTCTTCTCATGTAGTTGTGTTGCGCGAATGCTGCGGGAGGTAGGCTATTTGATTGATTCGCTGAATTGTCCAATCATGTGGTGATAACAATAAAGAAAAGCGATACCATTGGCCTGGGGCGCACTGGTGCGAGCCGAGGGCAAATTTTCTTGCGCCAATGAAAAGCTGTCTCTGCTTGATAGACAGCAAAAAGTTAGCGAGCTTACATTGACTTCAACGTGGCCGGCGCCCCTGACTTGGTTGCTGGTAGTGACAAGTATGTCACAGTCACACAAATGCTATGTCTTTTTTGTTGATTTATTTCATATTGATAATAGTTGATTAATAGTTGGCAGATATATTCAAGTGAATATTTCACGGCCCACCGCCACTGGTTAGCAGCATTCGCAGTGTTGATCAGCAGAGAAATAGTCCACCAAAGACGTTGACGTCGCTTTGCAACTGAGGACCGATAAAACAACAAATACGTTTTGAAAAGCATTGGAAGTTTATTTACAACACTGCCTACATGGTTTTTAGTCAACATATAAGATATATTGGGCGGCAAATTGCATTGCGTATCCGACATCCCAACGGAGAGCTGCTGAGGGGTCTCCGCAAGTAGGGAGCGCCGGGTCGATTGAAATACTTTTCAGTTAATCGTCTTTTCAAAGATGACGTTACGCAGACAAATAATTTCAACCTGTGATCAACAACTCACATGTGCGTTATCTTAGTTACAAGTGTAATTTAATACATATGTTTGATCGAGCTATTTTTTTTTTAACTTTGAACGTAAGTTGACATCTGTTTCAAACGCCCCGCCTAGTCGGGACGTTTGAAACACACGTGCGGGACGAATGAAACAGCATATTTTAAAAATAAACTATTGACCGTACTCTTGTTTTTATGCAACATACCGGACAACATAGTAGTGTACTCGTCATTGCTAAAATTTCACATAATTCTGCATAATATAAATAGTGAAAATATATTTTTGGCCCGTGCGTAATTGTGCGTAATTGTCAAGATGCACATTTAGATTAAAACTCACCTTTCTTCTTTTGGACGACTACATTTGCATGTTTAGGGATACACAGTTGAACATCCTTTTATGTATTTTAAACAAAAACTACCACGTCAACCGGATAACATGACTCCTGTTGCGTTTGAAACAAGTGGTTCAATCGTCCCGACAGCGACTACTGACACACAACATTCACCTGTTGTATAGTCATATTATTATGGCATGAAACAAAAAACACAACTATTTATTGCAAAAAAACTACCGCAGGAAGGATTTTACTTAGCACTCTCGAAAACAGGTTCGGGGGATAACATTTGAACGGTGGGACGTCATTACACGCGGGGTTGGTCAGTCTTGCTTGCTGAACGTAGTGACGGAATTTGACGTGAAAGCCTTGCATGGTTTTTGAGGAAATCGCTGTGTTTCAATCGTCCCGTGTTTCAATCGCCCCGGCTCTCCCTACGGAGTCGGATTACAGAGTCGGAGTAGTAGACTTTGGCTAAACGGTCCGGGTGGAACTCCGACTTCAAGTTTACTTTAACATGTTCTAACTGTGTTAACACCCGAAATGAAATCAAATTTTGACAACCAAGCCTTACTTCAATAAACTACCATCATATGTGTATCGTAATGCAATGATTAAAATCGGATTAAGATTATTAAGATATGAATATTAAGTGTGCGCGTGTTTGTGTGTGCCTATGTGTGTGTGTGTGTGTGTGTGTGTGTGTGTGTGTGTGTGTGTGTGTGTGTGTGTGTGTGTGTGTGTGTGTGTGTGTGTGTGTGTGTGTGTGTGTGTGTGTGTGTGTGTGTGTGTGTGTGTGTGTGTGTCTGTGTGAGACCAACTTTTACCAACAGGGTGTGCAATAGTGCCTGAAACAGTGCAAGCTCTACTATAGCAAAGCCAGAGGTCTATATTTCCAATTCACTCCGCTTTGACTGGTTTATATCACAGACTGTGAAACTGTATGAAATTGTATATTTTCGTGTGTTTGAAAGTTCTTAATTGCCGTTGTCACTGATTCTGAAGTCGGCCTGCGTTTTTGGAACAACCTGTAAACTATAATACATGGGGCCGGCCCCGACCAATTTGGCGCCCTAGACAAGATCTTTGCTGGCGCCCCCTACCCCTTTGGATCGCACGATAAATTCGACTACCAATGTTCATAAACTCAGAGAAGCTACAAAGCTTTGTCTTTGAGACTCTTTGATTTTAGATAGAAAATTAAACACAAGAAACGTATTACAAACCAAGTAACAAGCAATGAATCATAAATACAATATGGTATGCACAAAATACTGCAGAGGTTAGAACTTTTAATAATTAAACACTTTGCCGTAAAAAAAAGTCTTGCCAAACAAGTGACAATGAATCACTCATACAATAAGGTATGCACAAAATACTGCAAAGAAATGCATGATGTTTACTAAAGGCATTCATAAGCAAAATAATAGAAAGAGTTCAGATTCAAATTATTGTAAATACAATTAAATGTAGTATGGTTTATCTAGTTTGGTTCTAACCAGAGATTAAACAAGCACTCAACTGAAGCTGTGCAGAGGTAGACAGGACAGCAGAACCTGATGCTGTGTCACTGGGGGTGGTACTGAAATATTTTAAAAGTGCATCTGAAGAGAGAAGAGAAGTATATGTGACGACTGCATGTTACATTTTAATTAAAAAACAGATTCTTGGTGTGCTATACATGAGACTAATATAGACTAATAATGAAAATGTGATGAGATTCATTCAACTTTATTGTCATTGCAATGCAATTCAGTCTAACCACAGTGCGAAAACCAGTAAAGTGCAGTGAAATGAATACATATGTATAGATAGCCTATGAATGATATGTGAAAGCTAAGGTATGCAATATTAACAGTAATACACTTTAACTGCACTTTAACACTGATGTAAACTTTAACAAACATAAACTGTGACACATAAAACCAAATGCTTACAACCACCCTATTACAAAGGGGATGGACAACTAAAAGCATTTTAACTGACACACAAGCAGGAAAGACACCTTTAAATAACACCTGAACAGGCCTAACGTTAAGTTTCCAAACGTCCCTGATGAATCGACTCGGTGGAGTAACATTAACACACGTCGACTCGGCTATTTATTGATCATTAAACAATGTTGCTATCGTCCGAAGTAAGCTAGAAAGCTAACACTCTGCTCCAACAACGGTAACTACGATACATTAAACTATTAATTTCATGCACTTCATCACATTGACATTACTGTACCTCTATCTTTTTCACGTTTTTCCTCCTCTTCTTTCCTTCTTTTCCTTCCTTGGGCGCCGGATGGCTTCAGTCTTTTGGACATAATTCCGATGCAGTGTCATTAATCTTTTTCTTCGTCTCGGGGTCCGGTCAGATTCAGGCGGCTGGCCTCTTGACCCCGCCCCCCTCCCAGAGGGCAGGTACAGAGCAACGAGCCAGCCAGGCACCCAGAAAAAAGGCTTCTCCATTATTTAATAGTCTTTGCTATGACTTTATGTTGCTCTGGGCTTAAAGGTTGCATAGGTGATTTGCCTTTTTGGCCATTTTTGCAAAATTACTTGAAATCCTTATCATAACCCGCTTACAGCCACTGAGTTAGAAGTACTGACATGAAAATTAAACTTGTCAATCATCTGTGGAACGTGCAGGGCTCGAAAAACTCCAGCCAATCATATCCATTGCCACCGAGTTTCATTGGACAGTAAGTACGTCAATCAAACGGTCGTACTGCACTCCCCCTCCCCCCCTCCCCCGCGCGCGACCCCTTCGTGCAGTACTCGTGACCCAGAGCTCGTGACCCAGAGCAAGCTCCTGTTTGTTGTTATCCTGCGGTATCTACTGGAACTAGTTAATCCACATTTGGACCTAGCAGTAGAAGACCATTTCCATGGCAGACAAGACGCCACAATCCCCACCACCACCACCACCACCAGCAAAGAGAAGGAAAACTCTTTTTCAGAGAGTAATTGATAATAAAAACGCTGAAAGAGAAAAACTGAAATCAAGAATAATCCTAGGCGCTGCTTTTGAACGTTGGCGGCAACTGAAGGACGAGAAGGGTCTAAACCGATGCTTGTGTGGCGGTTGACCTAGTTTCAAAGTTTATACCGTTTATACTCGGTAATACCGGTGTTGAGACGAGTGTAGGCTATTACTCGGTGTGAAAATGTCCACACCGCGGCAACCCTAGTGAAAACCAGGACTTCCAATACAATTATATGAAACAAACATACATTTTCTAAAAATAGTATTGATTTATGTGACCGTTTAATGTTTATAACATCTGGTGCAACCATAGCCGCGAGAACGTATTCTCAGCAGGGGGTGCTGGAAAAAAAAACCCGGCCTGCACTAGACTCGCAACTCGTCACATTGATAAAAAAAGATATATAGCAGCGCAGCTCAATTACACCAGTGCATGCGCGCACAGTTGAAAATCGATCGTTGTGTTCACTTCCTTCACACCATGGTTCACATCCAGCTGCTCACAGAACAAGTTTAGCGCACCACCGCTACCCTCACACTTTTTCATATAACCTTTTTTCAGCACTAGGACATATGAGCATTAAATAAATGCTGCGTCTCAACATGCCTTGGACAGCAGCGAGGATGACTCGCTTTGCCACGGGCCGAAACAGTTCGGAGCGACCACAGCCAGAGCGAACACAGCGGGGCAGAGGAGTGTCAGGAAGTCTTTGGTGTACACATCAGTACGGCCTATTTGCACTACTGTTTAGTGGCAATGCAGTGTTTTATTCTATGCCTTTTTATTTTCGTATATTATTTCAATTAATACAATTTATTTATTCATGAAATCAAGATCTGGGCTTCAAATCTTTTTTCCAAATATAGGTCGTATTACAATGGGGTTTGTGTTTATATTCGGACCAATACGGTACAGCGGATGCTCACATGACGTTAAGCATTTCCTGGTGCATAATGTGACGCTTCAGAACCTAAAATCCCGTTTCTCCCCGTTGATACGACAACACATAACCGGCGTTTTCAGAAATCTCCACTTTGGTTTTTAGAAATGATCGTTTTCTGTGATAAGACAGGGCCTCGGACAGGGGGTGTTGCAGCACCCCCAAAACCCCTACTTCCCGCGGTACTGGGTGCAATTTACAGCTGAATGTAGTGCCATGTTGTTAAACGAAAACCTACGCTAGCCTGGCTCGCTCTCGCGCATCTCTGTTCGCGCTCGTGCATGATTGCGCGTCCAGGTACTTGGAATGGGGGGAGTCAGAGTCAGCGTTGAAGGGGAGGGGGTAGGACCATTTGAGTTGTGTATTTTCAAAATCTGCTGGCGTTTCGCAAATCGCGTACCCAACCTTTAAGTACCAACCCATCAATATAATAGTAAAGAAAACACTAAACACTAAAAACTAAAATTCACTGGTGAATTATGAGTGTCTGAGTTATGTCTGTGCGAGTAATGAGTGTGTGAGTTATAAGTGTGTAAGTTATGGGAGAGATATCTTTTATTTTTTTTATCAAAGCAGGGCTGAGCGATCAGCCCTGCTTCAAGTCAAAATGTTGCAGGGTTATTGCAACACACATCGAAATATAAAGCTATTGTATGTCAATGGATATGTCTATGTTTTAGATACACATGTTTTAGGAACACAAATTATTTTTCAAACAGATTTTCTGTCTGCTTCTTATTTTGTTATTCACGTCCATAAAAATTCACTAGGATGCAGATTATCTTTTCACCGCCATCATCATTCAGTTCCCTGATTTTCTTCAACCTGTAGATCTCTTGGTCAGAGAAGACCCCTTTTCTTTAACCCCCATTAGGGGGTTTACTGACTTAACAATCAATTGTTTGTTTTAAAAATAGTCTTTGATTTTCAATTCCATGTTTTTGACAGACTGTTCTCTACCAAGGCACACGACCTCTGAGTTTGGTCATCTCTGTCATTGTGACCAAACAGAAATGCTGCCCAGCAATTGCTGTCTGGCGGCAAAGATCACAAAACCCTCCCTAGACCCACTGTATTTACACACTGACAAGGAAAAATACAGACACAAAGGATACAACCGTTTGAAAGTCACTCACTCAGTCTATAGAGACCACAATCCCACCATGCAGCAAGGAAGGTAGGGAGGGAAGGAGACTATAGCTGACACAGAGACACTGTGGAACCATAATCATACAACATAAACCCAGGGTAGAGGTCCTGAGTGAATGTAGGCTGGAAGGTGTGGATGTGTGTCAGTGTGTCTGAGGATCCTCCTACATCTGGGGACACTTCGTAGAAGGACAGAATGCCAGCAGGTTGGTCCAGATACACTCCTACTCTGTTATAGCAAGAGGCGAAAGGTATTTTTGTTTCACTACCATTGAAGTGGGCAGAGTAAAAATCACCACCATTATTTTCATCACAATGAAGACACCAAGACATGTTGTTCTCTCCAAGCAAGCTGTCATCCCCCCTTCCTCTCCTTGTGATTCCTCTGTATGTCACTCCTATATCCACCCTTTCCTCCCACTCTACCTCCCAGTAACAGCGGCCAGTCAGACCCTCTCTACACAACACCTGTCTACGGTAGTCAAATCTTTCTGGGTGACCAGGATACCCTTGATTGCATCCAAGCTGTGTCACCTCTCTGTCGTCCTCAGACAGAGAGAGATGTCTGTGGGCTGTGTTCGGGTCCAGTGTGAGTTCACAAGCATCTGACGGGAGAAAAGGACATGATTAGGCTGCTGAGCCACACAGAAATGCCTGCATGTATACAAAGTTTCATGAATATTGCACTTTCCTAGTGGAAATAGCAGCCATCCGTAACCCATTTTACCAGTACAAGTTTATTTTGATTTATTTATTATTTGACCATGTCGTTTTTGAGATATGGCCGAATTTGTCGGGAGATATAATAATTCTAAAGAATACAATAGGGTTCCTACGTTTTTCGTAGGACCTCTAATAATACTAACAAATACAATAGGGTTACTTTGTTTTTCGTAGGACCCCTAATAATACATTGTGGGAGTGTGTGGATGATGGCTGGTTTAAGCAGCCTCACCTGCAGAGTGACTCTGGGGCTTGGTGAGGCTGCACGTAACCAACCATCTCCACACTCACTCAGGAGTTATCCTTGAACAACATCACCAGGCCATGTGTCATCTATTTACTGCAAACTTGACGAACTAGATACATTTTATGTTACTATGATAGGAACATTATGTTATGTCAAATAAAATAATGTTATGAATAATCATAATTATATCATTTATAAACTAAAACAATGACAAATTGAATAATTATTTACAAACATTTATAATAGTCCTAGTAATAACAATTAAAATATGTGGGTTATTTTTAAATTAAAAAAACACATCACAGCTATTAATAATAATAATAGCACCATGTTTTTTGTTTGCTTGTTTCTTATAAGAATTTAAATATTAAAATAATGAAATGTTTAATATAAATAAAATAAGTAGGATTAATTGTGATTGTGATCGATAACAATATCAATATACCTAAGATAAAGGAAGTCGACTCACAGTAGGATTTAAATGACATCACCTACTGCTGTGTACATGGACTTTTCATCTAAATAGTTGTGTGTTGGCAAACAAAACAAACACTTACACTTCTTTATGCCTGGTTTCAGGTCAGGCACCTTCTTCATCTCCATGTTCAGTGTCTCCTCCAGCTGATCCAGGCATCTCCTCAAGGTCCCTACGTATGACGGAGGACGGACCTCCACCGTCTTCCAGTCCCTGGTGGGTGGAGTATTCTTCAGGGATCTGAAGGCCTGGAGGAAGTGGAGGTGGTCTTTAGTGTGTGAGAGCTGCTTCACCTCTGAGCTTCTATTAGTCAAGTCTTTTATTTCCTGTTCCAGCTCTTTGATGAAGTCTTCAGCTTGTTTCTCTGTGGAATTGAGTTTCTCTTTAACCGCTCGATGGAAATCATCCTGGCACTTTCCAATGCGACGCTTCAGAGCGGTGAGGACCTGCACACCATCGGCTATCTCTCTATCTGCGTCTTCTTTGCTCAATTCTACTGTGTCTTTAATCCCTTGAATCATTCGGATTCTGCTCTGGATCATCTGCTGAACTTCAGCCTCTATCTTCCCCAGCTGGGCCGTCTTCACGTCATACGCCTCCTTTAGAGGTACAACAGAATGGAACTTGTGGTCTGTCTCTGTGCAGGACTGACACACACACACCTGTTCAGTCTTGCAGAAGAGTTTCAGAAGTCGGTCATGTTTCTTACACATCCTATCTTCCAGAAGGTCCATAGGCTCGACCAGCTCATGTCTCTTCAGGCCTGCGACTCTATGATGTGGCTCCAGGTGAGTTTGGCAGTAAGAGGTTAAACACACTAGGCAGAACTTCACGGCCTTCAGCTGGATCCCAGTACAGACGTCACATGGAACTTCTGCTGATTCAACAAAAGGCTGCTCTTTTACTCGTACAGACTTTTTAATCTGAGCTGCCAGCTCTGATAAGAGTATATTGACACGTAGATCAGGTCTTGCATGGAAAAGCTCGTTGCAAACAGGACATTTGCACCGGACGTTTTCACCCCAGAACTTAGTAATACAGGTTCTGCAGAAGTTGTGTGAACCTTAAGTTTCGTTTCCGCATTCCACGACGTCCTCTCCTCTCCTCCCCTAACACCTGGCTCCTCCCCTAACACTAACAACCCACGGCACACGAGTGCACTGCATGCGCACTGTGTGGCCTCTTCAAATGCGTTGATGTGTGTTCTCATCTTTCTGGGGTTAAAAGAGAACCGGTGCAAAACGAAAGACATCGTTGATCGGTGATTTACTGGGGATTTGCGACTGTTTCATTTATTTGTATCCTTCATTTTACCATAGTTTTCACGTGACGTCACGCCCTTGTTGGAACGCCCACCTGGAGGGCAAAAGACACTATTTCAACTGCCTGTCCGCTGCCCCCCAGCTACTTTTTTTTTACTAGCTTTGGCTTAACTTTTGCCAAAATGCCAGATAGTTGTTGTGCAATTGGCTGCACAAATCGACGAGGAGACAAGCCTGGGTTGTGCTTTTACAGAATCCCGTCTGAGAAAGAAAACCCAGAGAGGAGGAGGTTGTGGATATGTGCTGTCGATTTATAGGAACTATTGCGTACGAGTCGACACACACCGCTCCGCAGAGCTGTGCGTGTGTCGCACGTACGCTCCCCGTGACCAACCTAGGTCAAGACCCACTTGTTTCCGTGGTTCGTCGGTTTCACGGAGGCGCTCGGCCCGGCTCGGCTCAGTCTTAACCCGGTCCGACCCAGGTCACTCTGTTAAGTCCCTTCACAACAGTTGCTTTAATACGAATTCAGACCTGACTCCCGTTTAGCGGGATCAAGGTCTCTCTTGGTCAACACGAAACGATGATGTATCTTTTTGCCTTGGGATTTAACAAAACCTCTTTTACGTCTCTGCCTTGTCACCCTCTATACACGTCAGTCACAATCAACCATTGCTTGTAATATGCGCCACTTACCGTGAGGGGATCAGCTGGCAGAGCGCGTCGTTCTGCTTTGCCTGTGTCGAGGAGTCGACAGGGAAAAGGACTCGAACGATTGAGTTAACCTACTACAAATGTAGTCAGGTAGATTTATTTTTAGGTCCAATAAACACAATAACTTTTACAACTGAGTATAGATTTAAAAAGAACAGACCGCAAAAGAAGAAGAGGATAGATGTGCGATGGACAAGATTAAATAAAGAGTAGATTTTAACCAAACTATACTGAATCTAAGAGGGGATCCTAATTGAGCCTTTCCCAAGGAAGGGTAGGCAGCGCTGTAAAGGGGGGGGGGGGGACATAAGGCTAAAGCGGATTCCTTCTCAAAACACCGACACTTTCCGAGCGGGTCGGGGAAGGGTTTCTCCGAGGATTCCTTCTCAAACCACCAACACTTTTCCGACTGTATCGGGGAAGGGGTTTCTCCGGGGTCCAATAAAGACTAAACTAAGGCTAAAGTGGATTCCTTCTCAAACCACCAACACTTTCTGACCGGGTCAGGGAAGGGGTTTCAGACTAAACTAATGCTAAAGTGGATTCCTTCTCAGACCACCGACGCTTTCTGACCGGGTCAGGGAAGGGTTTTTTCCGAGGACCACTACTAAAAAGAAAGGAGTCTGAACCGAGCGCGGCGGTATCAGAGTCCTTAAGATGAAAAACTATTGCTATGTAGGCCACCGTTTTTTAGAGCAGAAGAGCAGAGGAGAGCAGAGCACACGACACCACACCATCAGAAGAACACCCAAAAAAACAGACTGAGCTCTCCCTGCAGATCTCTCTGCTTAACTCTTTTGGTAACATAAGCTCTTTTGTTATACGTTTACAAGTAATTTACCTTATTTTGCCCGAGGGGCAACACAAGAAGCTTGAAATCATGCACTTGTTATCACATGCCGAGTGTTCCCATATCATGGGGTCTAAAGGGACACACGTTCTTTGTATCCCTCTAATGTTTCTCAACGAGGAGATATGTTTAAGCATTCAATTTACTACATAAAAAGGGTATATAAAGTAACCAGTTGGCTCTATAATAAGACATTTTAAGGTACACAATTTAACACATAAGAATATATAAAGTAAGCAATTTACTTTATCATACGATATATAAGGCACACAAAAAAGATATAAGGTAAGCAATTCACCTTATCGTAAGATATATAAGGCACATAAGAATTTATAAAGTAAACAATTTACTTTATCGTAATATATATAAGGCACACATGAAGTTATAAAGTAAACAATTTACTTTATCGTAATATATATAAGGCACACATGAAGTTATAAAGTAAGCAATTTACTTTATCGTAAGATATATAAGGCACACATGAAGTTATAAAGTAAGCAATTTACTTTATCGTAAGATATATAAGGCACACATGAAGTTATAAAGTATCAATTTACTTTATCGTAAGATATATAAGGCACACATGAAGTTATAAAGTAATTTACTTTATCATAATATATATAAGGCACACATGAAGTTATAAAGTAAACAATTTACTTTATCATAATATATATAAGGCACACATGAAGTTATAAAGTAAGCAATTTACTTTATCATAAGATATATAAGACACACATGTTCATGTACGGTGACCTTGTTGACAGCATGGTGTCACAGTATGATTCTGGAGTGATTTTGGAACGGCTAGGTGCATAGTGAGTCCTATCGGGACACACGTCAGTACTCACTCAACCCGGTGAACTACCCAGGCACCCACCTCATTCACCACTTAACCCATGTACAGTATGTATACATCTGATCACATCTCTCTCAGCCACTCACATCTAAAATGTTCGCTACATTTATCATTAAAATAAAAAAAGTGACCATGCTTTATTTTTTTTAAATGGTATTTACAAAAAAAGAAAAAAAATAGGAAGTTAAGATTTCTGATTCAGCCGTGAAATCTATGAAGAAAAATCATGAAACAATGCAACTCTAGCCGTTTACGGCTTTACTGAGATGAAACCAAATACAGAATGACTTAAGTTAATCGCAAACATCTTGTTTAAAATTCAGATGTGATGTCTCTCTATTCATTGTTTTAGCAGTGAGTACAATTATTTAAGCTGCCGTTTGGCTTAAAGGGGACATATTACACCACCAGGTGTGAGTGTGATTATCCGTTACAAGCCATTTGGAAAATCTGCATCTTCTGACATCACTAGTGGGCGTGTCCACCTAGATGTGTGCTGGATAGATCAGTCTACCAGCCTACCCAGTGGACTGTAGCAAGCGTTGCTCATCTATCCAGCACACATCTAGGTGGACACGCCCACTAGTGATGTCAGAAGACGCAGATTTTCTAAACAGCTTGTAAGGGCTGATCACACTCACACCTGTCCCCTTTAAAGGTTGCTTGCATTAAAAAAATCAACCTGTGTGTGGGGTTATCCTGTTCTGTCTTCTCTGCAATTTGATCCTTGATTTTTCACTTTGTCCCAACTCTCCTTCACAACTGCGTGGTAACTCAAATAACACTAGGCTTCACAGAGCAAGCAGTGGGGCACTTTTCATTGATTGTTGACATGAACTGGTGAAGAGCAAAGGCTATACAGGCTATAAATAACAGTAGCATTAGCTTGACGGAATGAGGAAGATTGAGGAAGCTAGCTTGCTCCACTTGATGCAGTTAGAACTAGACAGGACGACAAAACAATATAAAAACAGCAAGCTATATAAATACATAAAAAATTCCAAAGCATCGCAAATACGTTAATACGTAACAAAGGCCAATTCACCCAATGTCCACCATCAGCTAGGACCACGCGTGTGTCGCAGCAGACATCCATGTGTCTGATCTTTGTTGGCTAATTGACAGATGATTCTGCGAATGCAGCGACTTCATTGTCCTTGTTGAGAGAAACATGGAGTGGTCTGCAGTCCAATCAACGTGTTCCAGCTCTTGGACATTCAGAGGCGGCATGGTAGATGCGTAGACATCAACAATCACTTTGGGTGACTACTTTTTTTTATCATTCATTCCCCCAACTCCACATCCCTATGCCTGTGAAAGACACACAAATGTGTTATTACTTAATTTCCATGTTTAGATAATTCAACATCTTGTTTCTCAGCAAAGTATTTATTTTATATCCAAATCTGAATCTAAACAGACTTTTTATTTACTATACCACGGAAGGAAGGCATCTGAATCAACGTCTTCCAGCCAGGTAAAAATACCAAAAATCTATAAATATTACCCTATTGAATTATTCTACTTTAATCGATCCTGTGCATGTCATTCATACATCTTGATGCATTCTATTAGGTTACTAGGATGACTGACTGTTCTCGACTAGTTGCCCATTATGACAACAAAAAAAAAACGACAGAATAATATTGATACGATAATTCTGGCAAATACAACACAATCAGGGAAAAGACAGAGTTCTGAAAATCTAGCCATTTGTGACATCCATAGTAGGAGCGTCCAGCCCGTGCAAGGAGGTGATGTGTTTACTAAATCAAATTGTTGGGCTGGAGTTGATCCCTCTGTCATACATCTGAGTTGAACACACTCAGTTGTGAGGTCAGAAAAGGGTTTGTTTTGAAACAACCTGCATTGGCTCATCAACCTGGCAAGTTACCAGAGTGTGGCCTAGTTGTCTACGTGCCCGTGTCAACATAGCATGTTTTTCTTGTTGAAATAGGATGGCATGGTGAGAAAGGGAAGCATTCCAATGAAGAAAAATCCATTGGACAGCCAAGTTATTTTCTCTTTGCTATGTTCCAATCAGTATATATAATATACATACTGATTGGAACATAGCAATATATATATATAATAATAATATATAATATATATAGATACATAGATTTATACATCTATTTATAGAGTTATACATCTATTTATAGATTTATATATTATATAAATCTATAAATAGATGCATAACTCTATAAATAGATGTATAAATCTATATATGTATCTATATATATTATTATTATATATATATATGCATATAGCAATATGTAAAGCTATCGATAGATATATCTCTATATATCTTTCTTGTGAGACCTAGAGCTAAACGAGAGTGAGAGGGTGAAAAAGTTGACTGAATGGATACTTACGGCTCATCGCCAGAGAAATGACAGCGCTTACTGCAAATACAATCCATAATATGACAATACGCATTCCGAAAATATCCCCAAAAGTAAAACCATCTGCAAGGAGATAAAATGGAAATAAACATAAAGGTACCATCATGTCATCAACATGCTAACACACACAACGTTAATCCTTTGTCTCGTACTGATGCGTGTAACAACACACACTTGGAAAACAATCCCTCCACTTTGATCCGTAAGCCAGCAGCACGTAAATCAGGCTTCTTTGTGTTTCTTTACATGTGAAGAGCAGCCAGATATGACGGGTACAACTGGAAAAGGGCTATGCGGGCCCTTAACATATGGACCGGCCTAGTAACCACAACGCATTAAGAAGGCACCGGGACTAGAGGTGGTCAAAGAACGAATAGCTAACGTGATCCTCTCTGTTCAAAGCAGCTAGCTGGCCACTGTAGCCTTACGAAGAGTTAATAGTGCCCAATAGCCCATTTACTCCTATGTCTTTGGCCATGAAGTAAGACAAGTTAAATGGAAAAATCTTTTGTGCATTAATTTAGTGGAAAAACAGTCGAAATTTGTGAACTACGAATTTTGTAGAATCACATGAAATGCGAGTGAACCCGGCTGGACGCACCCAGAGTTCTATGTCGTATAATAATAATAATAATAGATTCAATTTGTATAGCACTTTTCTCACACTCAAAGCGCTTTACATAGGGGCACAACAATAGATAAACAAGAAAAAAGTTAGAGTTGATGGGGCTAGGGTTGGTGAGTGATCTAGGGGTAGGCAGAGGAGAAGAGATGAGTCTTGAGGCGGGACTGGAAGATGGTGAGGGACTCAGAGTCACGAATATGTTGGGGGAGGGAGTTCCAGAGCCTGGGAGCTGCCCTGGAGAAGGCTCTGTCACCAAGGCTGTGGAGTTTTGATGTGTGGGTGGAGAGGAGACCGGCTGAGGAGGATCTGAGGGCCCGGGGGGTTGGTAGAGGGAGAGAAGGTCAAAGAGATATGGGGGGGCCAAATGGTGGTGGGCTTTGTAGGTGAGGAACAGGAGTTTGTAGTGGATCCGGTGTGAGATGGGGAGCCAGTGGAGATTTTAGAGGACTGGGGTGATGTGGTGCCATGCTTTAGTGTGAGTGAGGAGACGGGCCTGGGAGGAGGGGGAGACCATGGTGCAGTCAATAGTGAGTGTGGGGGGGTTTGCAAGTTTACTGAGGGTGGATTTGGAGCCAATGAGGAGGAGTTCAGTTTTGTTGCTGTTAATCATAGATTACCCAGAGATCGACCAGCGCTTGTGGGCCTGGCCGCTGAACGTGAGCGCCTAGAGCATTGGTTCTCAAAGTGCGGCCCGCGGGCCAATGGCGGCCCGCGGAATCATTCCTGGCGGCCCGCAATGACAGACATAATTATGTAAGTTTAATCAATATTAATTTAAACAAATATAAATAAATATAAAGAGAAATTCGACTCTCTCTAGCTTTCAATTAAATCCTTTTACATTTTTTAGTTTTAATCCGGCTGTACATTACTTTGAAAGGGTGAACCTCAGTTTCATGATTTAGACCTCACTTGACCTCACTCCCAGAGGTCCACGGTGCGGGTGCAATGTTTTTTTTCACCACTGGGATGCTGACGGCGTTTCCCGCCAAAAAAAAAATTCCTTTGGCGGCCCTCAGTCAAATTTTGGGTTCCTAAATTGGCCCTCAGTTGTCAAAACTTTGAGAACCCCTGGCCTAGAGGGTCTCGGCCTCTCCCAGGAGGTCGTACGGACCATCCAGGGTGCCAGAGCTGACTCCACCAGAGCGTGTTACTCGGCTAAATGGGCGGCTTTCCAGAAATGGTGCACGGAGAGGGGTTGTGATCCCATCTCCTGCCCTTTGCCGCGTGTGCTCTTTTTCCTCCAGACACTGATGGAAAGAGGGCTGGCCTTTAGCACGGTTAAGACGTACGCGGCTGCTGTTTCATCATGCCACGAAGGCTTCGGGGATAAAACTGTTTTTAGTCACCCCTTAATGAAGTGCTTCCTAAAAGGTGTGAGGAGAGAGAGACCCGTGACGCGCTCTCTCACCCCATAATGGGATTTAACACTGGTGCTGCGCGCACTGGTTAAAGGTCCCATGACATGAAAATCTCACTTTATGAGGTTTTCTAACATAAATATGAGTTCCCCTAGCCTGCCTATGGTCCCCCAATGGCTAAAACTTGCGTTTGGTGTAAAACAAGCACTAGCTGTTCTGCTCGCCTTTGAAAAAACGGAGGCTCAAGTGCGCTGATTTGGAATGTCTGTATTCATGACGTCATCAGGAACCTCAGCTCCTCCCCTTACTCTGCCTGGCCCGCCCAGAGACGTTGGCCCGCCAATGAGACTCGACCGTGCTAGCGCCACATGTGTGTGCGTGTGTGTGTGTGTGTGTGTGTGTGTGTGTGTGTGTGTGTGTGTGTGTGTGTGTGTGTGTGTGTGTGTGTGTGTGTGTGTGTGTGAATACACACACTGTAACGCAAGTGTTTCTTGTCGATTCTTTGACGTGTCTTGTATTTCCACAACAAGACTGTTGTGGGGGTTATCTGAGCCATGGTTGAGAAGGAATTGGGGGAAAGGAACTTTGGCTTTGACTGGCTGAAGTACATGAACTGCGACATGCCGCCGGTTGCCGCGAGGCACCATCGCCCGGCAGCGGGCAGCCGGCAGCAGGCAGCGCCCGGTTCAGTCGACTTCAGGTTGATGTGAAAGTGGAAGAACCAGAGACATCGCAGAACCCGACAAAGTCGTTTGTGATTCATAATATCGTCTGGAGTCGCACACAGCTTTTGGCCGTGATAATATGTATTAAATGATATAGATTTCTATGTATTATATGATTTTATTTAGATATAGAGCTCCAGGACTGTAACGCAAGTGTTGTACACTTCCTTATTATTTGGATAACCGTTCTGCTTTTGGCGTTATGGCGCATAACACGTCGGACTCTCGTCTCTGGTATTTCTACAACCAGTCTCGTATTGGGGGTTATCTCAGCCAAGGTTGAGAAGGAATTGGGGGAAAGGAACTTTGGCTTTGACTCCCTCAAGAACATGAACCACGACATGGGGGGAAAGTGATTGTTGGCGGCGAATGTCTCCCGCTTGAGACCCGCTGAGGGACCACCGCCGGAGGCGGAGGTGCCTAAGCGCTGCCCGGCAACGATCCCTTTCTCCTCCTTGTCGCGGTTCAGTCTACTTCACATTGATGAGGACGTTGAAGAACCAGGAACGTCGGAGAACCCAACGCGGTCGTTTGAGATTCATAGTATCGGCTCACCCAGCTTTTGGCCGTTATAATATATATTATATGATATAGATATCTATGTAGGCTATATGATAATATTTAGATATAGAGCTCCAGGACTCCCGTGTGTTCTAGAATATTTACAGAACACGGCTAAAGGCTGTGTGTGCCTCGCCATTGCGATACATCCACTGTAAACAGAGCGCATGGTACCGTGGCTGCAAGCTGCTCAGGGCCACACCCCCACCCTCCTCCTTGACCCGCCTCGCTCCTCCTCATTTGCATTATAGCTACAGACACCAAAACAGCGCATTTGGGGGAAGCTCAATGTACGACTGGCTCGGAGTGGCTGTAACTCTGCACCACGGCTGAATTTCGGGAACGTCTTTGAATACTGTGTTAGTTGCCCACTAATCCCTATATTAAAGCATACATAAAATAGCATGTCATGGGACCTTTAAAGCCCCATTTGAGCCTCTTGACCGGGTGCCCCTCAAGTTTGTGTCAGCCAAGACAGCTTTTCTGCTGGCCCTGACGTCAGCTAAGAGAGTGAGCGACCTGTCTGCACTCTCTGTAGCCCCTTCTTGTCTTAGAAAACAATGGGACGGCAGTTCGGCCATATAACGCCCGAACCCGGCTTTTACACCTAAGAGTATTACTAGCTCGTTCAGATCGAGAGTAATAACACTCAATGGTTTCTCTCTCCCTCCTCATCAATCTGAGGAGGAGGCAACAGCCCATCTCTTGTGCTCCGTATGCGCGCTTGCCTGTTATGTGAAGCGCATGGAGGCTCTGCGGAAATCTCAACAGTTATTTGTGCATTACAGAGAACATTCCCAGGGCCTCCCCCTGACGATACAACGGCTGTCGCATTGGCTGTGTGATGCTATCAAACAGGCTTATGTGTCAGCGGGGGCAGAGCCGCCTGAGACTATCAGAGCTCACTCGACCAGAGGAATATCGTCCTCTGTCGCTCTGCAAAGAGGGATGCCTATGGAGGATATCTGCACAGCAGCCTCCTGGGCTTCCCCATGCTGTTTTATTAGGTTTTACCTAAGAGACATGTCGCGCCTCTCTATGACACACTCAGTTCTAGGTGCTTTGTCAGAGTGAGTGTGATTGTGTGACTATTCCCCTCGCATATTAAACAATGTGAGGTGGAGTCAAATATTCATGCTGAGAGCTCGTTTCTTATCAGACACATTAGAGCTGCTCGTTGATGACGTGCCGTTAGACACATGACGTATGTTATGCTACGTCTGACGCATGATACTAGCGCGTATGTAGCTGTGTTTCTGGTACTGATCGGGTCCAATGAGGCATAGACTATATCGTGCTTCGCTCTTTAACCCGATAGCGATAGCCTTAAAAGGCGAAGCCTATACGACATAGAACGATAGTTACGTATTGTAACTCTAGATTCTATGAGTATAGGCGCAGCCTTTTAAGGCTATCGCTATTGGGTTATCCCTAGGCGTGAGCCGTAGCACTGAAAAATGTGTAATCCCCGCCCACCAACAGTGTGGGCCTCAATCACGTCCGCGGGCCTCATTCACATCCGCAGTTCGCAGATATACGCGGGCGCCGGCGGATGTTCGGCTCCCAATAAACAGCTTTTCTTCAGCTATTTAAAGGACAATGAAGCCGACACTTAAAAGGCTGCGCCTATACTCATAGAATCTAGAGTTACAATACGTTACTATCGGTCGTGATACACACAACCAACACCCCAATGCTAACGCTCTTAGCCGCTTTCTGCTTCAAATGTGTAAGTTAGTAGGCCTCTATGCCTGCTTTTAAATCAGCCGTACTACGACTAAACCCTGTATTTAACATACGACATGACAACAAAACTGTCTCGACCCCTCGTATCCGTATGATCGCAACCGACATAATAACCTCTTAAAAGTTATTGTTGTATGATGACGTGAGGAATTGAGGAGTGGCTCAGGGTGCTGCCACAGCCGCCTACTAGATGGGGGTCCGACTCCCAGGACGGCTGAAGTCTGCTTACTAAAAGCAATGTATTCAACATTTAAAAAGGTACTAATATTAAAAACGACCCGAGCACCAGCGGTCAGCCTACGCCTCGCTCCTAAAAATGGAGCCTAATGGTGTGTTCCTAAATCCTCGGACGCCAGCCTTCCAAGTCGGCAGTCGGACGTCATTTCTGGTCTCGGAGCATTTATAGCGTTACCGTGTGACCTTGTAATTGTGTCATGAAATTGGCTAGTCGTTGTTTATTGTTAGCTACATTAGCCTCTTTAGAAAACCAGCTCGAAAACAAACAACACAACTTTACATTGTATTGCACGCACAGCAAGACCGTGCAATGCATAAATTGGTGACCGGAATAAAGTAGCAATGTAATCAAGTGTGCAAGAGCAATTCAAATCAACATTAAAATGAACAACGTGGTACAAATACAAAGAAAATAAATCACTTCACGGGGGCAGCCATTTTGTTGAGACCGTCATCACTGCTCTCTCTAAGTCTGGCGTCCGAGGATTCAGGGACACAACATAACTTTTTTTATCACGTGACACGCTGGGCGGATCGGGCATATTTCTTTCTTCCCTCCGATATCCGATCCAGCGTAATGGGCCAATATCGGACCGATGCCGTGGATCGGATCGGGAAATCCCTGATTAAGACGAATCATTGAAAATGGTATATGTATATATCATATATGAGAAAAACATCCAAGCCATTCCTAACACTAGTTTATACAATTTCTTCATTAACTGGTGGTCAATTTAATGCATTAATGTAGCTTGTTTGATACCAAGAATAGGATGCACAGATATATACAGTTTTTTGCAGATGCCATCCGATAATACCCAGTATCATCCGCTAGACTTGGTGTACGTACACCTGGATAGGCAGAGATAGAGAGGGATGGAACTGAGACCAGCAGGAGTTTTAGGTTACAGAGAAGACAGTAGCCTGATAGGTAGGGACCAGGGGTAGAGGGTTTAGATCTTACGGGTGGTGAATGTCAGGTCTCCACTTTTTTCACTGTAGAATGAAGAGTAGCTCTGCACGCTGACCAGGTACTCTGTCCTCGGCTCCAGGGACTTGCCCAAAATCGGATAAAACTCCATGAACGAAACGTCCACTTCCTGGAACAGAAAGACCACAGCTTCAACAGCATGGATCAGAAATAAATATCAGTCTGGGATTCATCTACACTCTACAGCCTATGTAAGGCTCCAGCCAACACTTTGTCTGACCAAGACAGGCAGCACGGAAGTAAATCTTTACACCACCAACAGAAGGATCCAAACCTTTACCAATTTTTCCAAATTCACCTGAATAGGCCAACAGCAACATTTCTACATATGTGGCAATTCCACAAATAGCAAATTATTACCAGACACATTTACATTACATTGAGTCATTCCTACTTTTGTACTGCTACTTTATACAGGACATCCTGCCTTTGTTTGGTTGAGTGTGTAGAGAGACCAGCTTAAGTGATGGAATTAGAAAGAGATGGACATGGAGGTGTAAATGGATGTACCGGGGTCTCTGGTGAAAATGGACATACCGTGCCGTTCTCTCCTCTTTTGCGGTAGTTCAGCAGCACTGTCAGAAAGAAGTTGGGGTCTTTGTATTTTGTGTCCCACGTCACCAGATAATTCCCACCTTCTCTTGTCACCGAAGTGAGTATTGGGGCTTTGGGTTTTACTGGGGTAAAGATTAGACAGTGAATATGGAGAAAGTTCATTAAGGAGCAGGTAGGGGTTAAACAGTGAATAGGCCTATGGTCATTAAAGGGGAGGTATGGGTAAGACAGTGAATACAGAGACAGGTCATTAAAGGGAAGGTATAGGTAAGACAGTGAATACAGAGACATGTCATTAAAGGGAAGGTAGGGGTAAAACAGTGAATACAGAGAAACTTATTTAAGGAGCAGGTGTTAGACAATGATTATAGATAGGTCATTAAGAAGCAGGTATAGGGGGTTAGACAGTGGCTGCAGACACAGGTCATTAAAGAGCAGGCACGGGTAAAACAGAGACAGGTCATTAAGATGAGGGGTTATTAGACAGTGAATACAGAGTGACAGGTCAGTCATGAGCAGAGGATTCCATAGACATATATATGTACAGGCCAATGCGGCGTCTATGTGTATATGTCACTTTGAGGACACGTACTGGTCATTATGGTGCAGGTATGAAATGACTTTATTCAGGTAAGAAACGGCTTGCTTAAACTCACCGTTGTCGACAGCTGAGATGTATTTGGACTGCACTAGAGCCCCAGCTTTCCACAGTGTTATTTTGTAAATCTCCCACGGAACAAACCTCATAAAAAAACATGTTAAAGTTAAAAACATATTCGATAATAATTATTCAACAGATATGTGTGATTTGTAAAATAAAACCTTTACCCATTGATGTCCAAGAAGCAACTGCACGTCCCCGTCCGAACTGGGTCCAGCGTTAAATTGCAATTCCTCTCACTGAAAAGTAAAATAAAAATAACTTCCAATAGCGTCATCACTATGAATCACAAACGAATGTGGATAGACGTAGGCCTACTGTGTTTCATTGCGTTTCATATCTTCAAATCGATGTATGATGACTGGCATTAATGTTTGGCATTAATGACTCATTATTGTCGGTCTTGCATTAATAATTACGTGTATTCGTTGATGAAATCCACTCCAGTGTCGAGTCTGTACTCGGCGCAGCTCGGCTTGTCGGGCGGGGGATTGAACCCACACAACATCAGCCTGTCATAGTCGTTGATGCAGTGAAGATTGAGCCCTGTATCTTCAAAACAATATAAATATTGTATTACAAGTAAGGAAAAATGAAAACACAGCCAATCCACGGTGTTTGCAGAGGCATTGATGTAAAAGTACAACTTATTACCGCTGTATCAGCTGTTCTTTCCCAAATAATTTAACCAACGTTATCATTTACCCTAAAACGAGATCTTGTTTTGGAAGGCTGGGATATACTTTCCTCGAGTTTATTATTGTTATTATTTTAACGCATGGCATAGCCTACTACAGTGTTCATTCATGCAGCCCCTATGGAATTTTTTTTTTTCAACAATCAACATGCTATTTCTATGCATTTTCACACATATGAACAATCTTTGACATGATATCATAACATTTAAATTAGGCTAATTGTTTGCATGTTTGTGCTGTGTATAGCCTACGTGTGTGTAAGCTTATGTTACAGTTCCGACCTGCCTAGGCACGTTAAAATAGCAACATCAACTGCGTATCCGCCAGGGCACTTACACCAGGAATTTTTCAGTCAGCTGCGCAATTGCAAAATCGATCTGAAAGATAGCACCATGTATCATTTGGGCCGGAACAGGCCTCTGCTTTTCACCAAAACGCCCCTCAGGGCGCAAGTGTATTAGCGCGAGTTTGCTGCGGGGGAAAATCAGCTTTGCGCCGGGTGCAAACTAGCAACGATACATAAGTTGGTGTAGAAAGTAAATTGCGCTGGGTGCAAGATAGGGCCCATAATGTCATCCGGGAAGCGCACACAGCTTTTGGCCGAGACATTACAAAGCTCGGGAAGTCCGCAGAACGAAGGCAACAATAACTTTCTCCACCGTGTTGCGGTTCGTTCTACACTTCAGGGAGTGGACGCCGGCTGTCAAGACACAGCTTTGAGTGAAAAAATTTGCGGAAAAGTTCGAATATTTCACGCAAGTCGTAATTTGTGAACTACGAATTTCATAGAATCACGGGAAATGCATGTGAACCCGGCAGGATGCACCCAGAGTTTGTGATACACACAACCACCCCAATGCTAAGGCTCTTAGCCACATTCTGCTTCAAATGTGTAAGTAATTAGGCCTCTATGCCTGCTTTTAAAACAGCCATACTACGACTAAACCCTGTATTTAACATATGACATGACAACAACACCGTCTCGACCCCTCGTATCCGTATGATCAACAACATAATCGACCTCTTAAAAGTTATAGAAAGCTTGGAGATTTTCCGACTACCGACTTGGAAGGCTGGCATCCGAGGATTCAGGACCACAACATAACTGTTGTTATCACGTGACCCGCTGCTCAGATCGGATCATATTTATTTTTCCCTCCGATATCCGATCCATCGTAATGGGCCAATATCGGACCGATACCGATACCGTGGATCGGATCGGGACATCCCTGATTAAGACGAATCATTGAAACCGGTATATGTATCATATATGAGAAAAACGTCAGCGCCATTCCTACCACTAGTTTATACAATTTCTTCATTAACTGGTGGTCAATTGAATGCATTTATGTAGCTTGTTTGATACCAAGAATAGGATGCACAGATATATACAGTTTTTTGCAGATGCCATCCGATAATACCCAGTATCATCCGCTAGACTTGGTGTACATACACCTGGATAGGCAGAGATAGAGAGGGATGGAACTGAGACCAGCAGGAGTTTTAGGTAGCAGAGAAGACAGTAGCCTGATAGGTAGGGATCAGGGGTAGAGGGTTTAGATCTTACGGGTGGAGAATGTCAGGTCTCCACTTTTTTCACTGTAGAACGAAAAGTAGCTCTGCACGCTGACCAGGTACTCTGTCCTCGGCTCCAGGGACTTGCCCAAAATCTGATAAGACTCCATGAACGAAACGTCCACTTCCTGGAACAGAAAGACCACAGCTTCAACAGCATGGCTCAGAAATAAATATCAGTCTGGGATTCATCTACAGCCTATGTAAGGCTCCAGCCAACACTTTGTCTGACCAAGACAGGCAGCACGGAAGTAAATCTTTACACCACCAACAGAAGGATACAAACCTTTACCAATTTTTCCAAATTCACCTGAATAGGCCAACAGCAACATTTCTACATATGTGGCAATTCCACAAATAGCAAATTATTACCAGACACATTTACATTACATTGAGTCATTCCTACTTTTGTACTGCTACTTTATACAGGACATTCTGCCTTTGTTTGGTTGAGTGTGTAGAGAGACCAGCTTAAGTGATGGAATTAGAAAGAGATGGACATGGAGGTGTAAATGGATGTACCGGGCCGGGGTCTCTGGTGAAAATGGACATACCGTGCCGCTCTCTCCTCTTTTGCGGTAGTTCAGCAGCACTGTCAGAAAGAAGTTGGGGTTTTTGTATTTTGTGTCCCACGTCACCAGATAATTCTCATTTTCTCTTGTCACCGAAGTGAGTATTGGGGCTTTGGGTTTTACTGGGGTAAAGATTAGACAAGGAATATAGAGAAAATTAGGGGAGCAGGTAGGGGTTAAACAGTGAATATAAAGACAGGTCATTAAAGGGAAGCTATGGGTAAGACAGTGAATACAGAGAAACTTAATTAAGGAGCAGGTAGATGTTAGACAATGATTATAGATTTGTAATTTAGAAGTAGGTATAGGGGGTTAGACAGTGGCTGCAGAGACAGGTCATTAAAGAGCAGGCACGGGTAAAACAGAGACAGGTCATTAAGATGAGGGGTTATTAGACAGTGAATACAGAGTGACAGGTCAGTCATGATGAGCAGAGGATTCCATAGACATATATGTACAGGCCAATGCAGCATCCATGTGTATATGTCACTTTGAGGACACATGCTGGTCATTATGGTGCAGGTATGAAATTACTTTTTTCAGGTAAGAAACGGCTTGCTTAAACTCACTGTTGTTGAAAACTGAGATGTATTTGGACTCTACTAGAGCCCCAGCTTTCCTCAGTGTTATTTTGTAATTGTCCCCCAGAGCAAACCTCATAAAAAAACATGTTAAAGTTAGAAACATATTCAATATTAATTATTCAACAGATATGTGCGATTTGTAAAATAAAACCTTTACCCATTGATGTCCAAGAAGCAACTGCACGTCCCCGTCCGAACTGGGTCCAGCGTTAAATTGCAATTCCTCTCACTGAAAAGTAAAATAAAAATAACTTCCAATTGCGTCATCACTATGAATCACAAACTAATGTGGATAGAAGTAGGCCTACTATGTTTCATTGCATTTCATATTTTCAAATCGATGTATGATGACTGCCATTAAAGTTTGGCATTAATGTTTCATTAATGTCGGTCTGGCATTAATAATTACGTGTATCTCTGGGAGCCAGGCACTCTAGCGTTGAGAGTCCACTCGGCGCAGCTCGGCTCGTCGAGCGGGGGATCGAACCCACACAACATCAGCCTGTCGTTGTCGTTGATGCAGTGAAGATTGAGCCCTGTGTCTTCAAAACAATATAAATATTGTATTACAAGTAAGGAAAAATGAAAACACCGCCAATGTACGGTGTTTGCAGATGCATTTATTTAAAAGTACAACTTATTACCGCTGTATCAGCTGTTCTTCCCCAAATGATTTAACCAACGTTATTATTTATCCTAAAACAAGATTTTGTTTTGGAAGGCTGGGATATACTTTGCTCGAGTTTATTATTGTTACTATTATTATTATTTTAACGCATGGCATAGCCTACTTCAGTGTTCATTCATGCAGAACATATGGAAAAAATAATATGTTTCCGCAATCCACATGCTATTTCTATGCTTTTTTTTTTTTAAGATAGCACCATGTATCATTTGCGCCGGAACACACCTCTGCTTTTTGCCGACACTTTTCTCAGGGTGCAAGTGTAGTGGCGCGAGTTTGCTGCAGGGGAAAATCAGCTTTGCGACCGGTGAAAACTAGCAACGATAAATGCGTCGGTGTAGAAAGTAAATTGCGCTGGGTGCAAGATAGGGCCCGTAATGTCATTTGGAGGCGCACACACCCTTTGGGCGTGACATTACAAAGCTTGGGAAGTCCGCGGAACGAAGGCAAAAATAACTTTCTCCACCGTGTAGCGGTTCAGTCTGCACTTCAGGGAGTGGACACCGGCTGTCAAGACACAGCAGCGTCGAGCGGAAAATTCACGGAAAAGTTCAAATATTTCGCACAAGTCGAAATTTATGAACTACGAATTTCGTAGAATCACGTGAAATGCGCGTGAACCCGGCTGGACGCACCCAGAGGTTGTGATACACACAACAACCCCAATGCTAATGCTCTTAGCCGATTTCTGCTTCAAATGTGTAAGTAAGTAGGCCTATATGCCTGCTTTTAAAACAGCCGTACTACGACTAAACCCTGTATTTAACATACGACATGACAACAACCCTTTCTCGACCCCTCGTATGCGTATGATCACCGACCCCTCGTATGCGTATGATCACCAACACCTCGCTCCTAAAAATGGAGCCTAATGGTGTGTTCCTGAATCCTCGAACGTCAGCCTTCCGAGTCGGGAGTCGGACGTCATTTAGAGTCTCGGAGCATTTATAGCGTTACCGTGTGACCTTGTAATTCTGTCATGAAATTGGCTAGTTGTTGTTTATTGTTAGCTACATAAGCCTCTTGAGCAAACCAGCTCAAAAACAAACAACACAACTTTACATTGTATTGCACGCACAGCCCGTGCAATGCATAAATTGGTGGCCGGAATAAAGTAGCAATGTAATAAAGTGTGCAAGAGCATTTAAAATCGACATTAAAATGAACAACGTGGTACAAATACAAAGAAAATAAATATCTTCATGGGGGCAGCCATTTGGTTGAGACTGTCATCACTGCTCTCATACTATTCTCAGAATTCCCAGAGATGAAGATAAAAAGGGTGCGTGCCTCCGAGAAGTTCCGCAAGAAAGCTGGGAGATTTTCCGAATTTCAACTTGGAAGGCTGGCGTCCGAGGATTCAGGAACACAACATAACTGTTGTTATCACATGACACGCTGTGCGGATCGGATCATATTTCTTTCTCCCCTCCGATATCCGATCCAGCGTAATGGGCCAATATGGGACCGATACCGATGGCGTGGATCGGAACATCCCTAATTAAAACGAATCATTGAAACCGGTATATGTATATATCATATATGAGAAAAACGTCAGAGCCATTCCTACCACTAGTTTATACAATTTCGTCATTAACTGGTGGTAAATTTAATGCATTTACTTGTTTGATACCAAGAATAGGATGCACAGATATATACCGTTTTTTGCAGATGCCATCCGATAATAAATGGACTGCATTTATATTGCGCTTTTCTAACCATTGGCCACTCAAAGCGCTTTACAATATTGCCTCACATTCACCATTCATGCACACATTCACACACCGACGGCGGAGTCAACCATGCAAGGCGACAGCCAGCTCGTCGGGAGCTAACAGTCAGGGTTAGGTGCCTTGCTCAAGGACACCTCGACACTCAGCTAGGAGGAGCCGAGGATCGAACCAACAACCTTCAGGTTACCAGCCAACCCGCTCTACCTCCTGAGCTACTGCCGCCCTGCCCTAATACCCAGTATCATCCGCTAGACTTGGTGTACGTACACCTGGATAGGCAGAGATAGAGAGGGATGGAACTGAGACCAGCAGGAGTTTTAGGTAGCAGAGAAGAAAGTAGCCTGATAGGTAGGGACCAGGGGTAGAGGGTTTAGATCTTACGGGTGGTGAATGTCAGGTCTCCACTTTTTTCACTGTAGAACGAAGAGTAGCTCTGCACGCTGACCAGGTACTCTGTCCTCGGCTCCAGGGACTTGCCCAAAATCCGATAAGACTCCATGGACGAAACGTCCACTTCCTGGAACAGAAAGACCACAGCTTCAACAGCATGGCTCAGAAATAAGTATCAGTCTGGGATTCATCTACAGCCTATGTAAGGCTTGAGTCCAGCCAACACTTTGTCTGACCAAGACAGGCAGCACGGAATTAAATCTTTACACCACCAACAGAAGGATCCAATCTTAATTTTTCCAAATTAACCTGAATAGGCCAACAGCAACATTTCTACATATGTGGCAATTCCACAAATAGCAAATTATTACCCGACACATTTACATTACATTGAGTCATTCCTACTTTTGTAATGCTACTTTTTACAGGACATTCTGCCTTTGTTTGGTTGAGTCTGTAGAGCAGGGGTCGGCAACTAAATTTGGCCTCGGGACAAATTCTTTTCCAGCCAGTAGGTGGCAGGCCAGAACATTATCAAAGGCTTGTTCAAGGAATTGATTAATGAAAGTGCATCTGGAACTGCGACGCAGCCCCGTCAGCTGGCTTAGTCATATGCCTACCAAGCACTAGATGACTCTTAAAAGACGTAGGTGTATGCCCTAATCCCGTAAATGTCATGCCTGATCACGTTGGGTAGAGGTGTTGCTGCACTGTCTCCACAGAGACAATGAATGCATCGATATCATGATGAGCCAGGGGCGGGGTGGCCTCGGCCAGCGAGGTCAGGTGGACCAGCCCACAATTATTGTGAGCGGCCTGCAAGGTCAGTTGGACGGGCCCACAGCCTCTGTGAGCGGCCGCGAGGCGTCTGCAAGCCGGCCCTGAGCATAATTTATTCCCCTTCAAGATGCCGTGAAAATCCCCGAAATATACAATATATGTCATAAAACATCCATCCGGTTTTTTTTTATATATATTTTTTTTACTTCATTTAATTCTTCATTATTCAGGCGTTACAGGACTTTCATGGCCATAAATAAATAATACGAACTACAGTTTACTTTAATTTCTTTGTTCTTGAATTGACGTAGAATGGAGCAAAGACTCCTGGGATTGGGAAATGCGTTTATCCAATAAACAGCTTGCAGGTCAAGTCCATTTTCGGAAATGTAGGGGGATATATGAGCGGCCCCACGTCTAATGACATGACCCTAAAGACACGTCAGACAGAGAAGGCGAGCAAGTTCGTAAATGTAAATGGACTTCATTTATATAGCGCTTTTTCTAACCATTGGCCACCAAAAGCTCTTTACAATATTGCCTCACATTCACCATTCACCACACATTCACACTCCGACGGTGGAGTCAACCATGCAAAGCGAGAGCTAACAATCAGGGTCGCGAGCTAACAATCAGGGTTAGGCAGGTGTGGACTGGGAGAAAAATTCAGCCCTGGCATTTTCTCTCCAGACCAGCCCACTACATTATTAGCACTAGGGGTGGGACGAGACGAACGGGAAGAACCCTGTATATCCGAATAATAGTACAGTTTTTTGTTTTTCAAGTTTGTGTTTCTTGTGCTGCTGACAAGAAAGGTGTGAAACCCGAACAGGAAGTTAACAGACATCCTGTGGTTGCTGCATCTCCACCCGCCATATCTACTACAAAACCCTTGTTAAATATCACACATGATCCAACGCTAAATCCTCTCTTGCAGTTATTAGTCTGTGACTGTGAAAATCGTTTGGTGTAAGCCCAGCATTAGTTAAAACCAGACTCGGACAATAATAACAAATGCTCCTGACAAATAATCTAAATAGAAACATATTACAGACAGTAACAGCATTAGAGCTGAAACCAATTTGTTTTAACGGTGACTCAGTCATTATGAAACTATAAATAGAGAATTGAATTTTTTTTCTCATATACTTCTCATATTCTCACACGTGTATGTGCACATGTATGTATACATGTGCACATACATGTATATGAGAATGCATATCTATTCAGACCTGTAATTCGGCCTACCTGCATAACTGTTAATTTAACTTAAAAGATATGCAAATGTTTGAAATTAAAATCAATGTGAAAATCTTCAACCAGGAAATAATCATAATCAAACCTTTTGTTTCAATCTGAGGCAAAACAAGTTGCATAATAAACTCACAAAGTCAAGAGAAGCTCTCTCTCTCTCTCTCTCTCTCTCTCTCTCTCTCTCTCTCTCTCTCTCTCTCTCTCTCTCTCTCTCTCTCTCTCTCTCTCTCTCTCTCTCTCTCTCTCTCTCTCTCTCTCTCTCTCTCTCTCTCTCTCTCTCTCTCTCTCTCTCTCTCATATCATAGAATAACTTCTAGCAGGTGAGGAAAACCTGTTTGACAGGAGATGATGGTAGCAGAGAATATAAAGTGAGAATATAAAAAATATAAATTTATGAATAACCAATTGTCATTTTATCACACATATAGTATGTTTCTTCACATAAACCTTTAAACATACACATATTGCATTCCTCTCGAAATAGTATTCACCTCAGTAAACAATAAATGAATTGAAAGATTACAATAAATTCAATGGCAAATATTGCAAATTAAACTAATTATTTCCAATAGGTTTACTTGTATTTTGTGCTAAAATTCAAAGTGTCACATCTGTATTTACAATACAGCTTGATTCTGCATCTCTAGTATTTACAGCTCATTAGTCCATGTCAATGTTTACTGTTGCTATGGCAACAAGAGACTGCTAACGTTAGCAGCTGTTAGCTAGCTTAGCCAAATCATCTGAACAATAATAACCCATAATATCACAATTCGGCCTATTTAAACAAAATCAACCACAGCTACCAACAGTCACAGCCCTTCAGATCTGGGATAAAATGTTGTCACAAGTATGCAGTTAATTAGGTCACATCACATTCAATGTAAAAACGTTTTCTACTTTGTTTTGGACATGTCTCAAAATGTAGCCTAGCTAGCCCCAGGCTAACGTTAGCTCTAATGCTGTTACTGTCTGTAATATGTTTCTATTTAGATTATTTGTCAGGAGAATTTGTTATTATTGTCTGAGTCTGGTTTTAACTAATGCTGGGCTTACACCAAACGATTTTCACAGTCACAGACTAATAACTGCAAGAGAGGATTTAGCGTTGGATCATGTGTGATATTTAACAAGGGTTTTGTAGTAGATATGGCGGGTGGAGATGCAGCAACCACAGGATGTCTGTTAACTTCCTGTTCGGGTTTCACACCTTTCTTGTCAGCAGCACAAGAAACACAAACTTGAAAAACAAAAAAATGTACTATTATTCGGATATACAGGGTTCTTCCCGTTCGTCTCGTCCCACCCCTAGTGCTAATAATGTAGTGGGCTGGTCTGGAGAGAAAATGCCAGGGCTGAATTTTTCTCCCAGTCCACCCCTGGGCTTAAGTCGCCGTTTTTCCGCACCACCCAGGCGTTTTCAGCTCCGTACCGGCTCCCGCGACTCCGGCCCATTCCATGAGGTCCCGCCCACCCTGGTTTGTGTTGTGATTGACAGCACTGTCAGGGCTCTCTGAACCTGTCAGCCCATGATTGATTGACAATGACAAACATAGACCTATAATATGCGCAATTCTAGCTCTCTGTAGCCTATTGGCCGGCCCAATTGGAGGGAATTTAGAGAGAGAGGAAAAAAGAAAACAAAGCGGACCGGACCGGCCCACATTGGGTCAACGACCCACCGGGACGATGCCCGGTATGCCAGAGGGCCAGTCCACCCCTGGGGTTAGGTGCCTTGCTCAAGGACACCTCGACACTCAGCTAGGAGGACCCGGGGATCAAACCTACAACCTTCAGTTTACCAGCCAACCCGCTCTACCTCCTGAGCTACTGCCGTCCTCCTGAGCTGCTGCCGCCTCGTGGTACCTTGCTTTTGCTTGTTGTGGCACTCATGGAAGGCAAGAAGAAAGGAGGGGCTGAAAAGGCCAGAATAAAGAAGAAGCGGATGCTGGAGGGGGATGCATCTAAGTGCTCAAAAATAACGGATTTATTCCGAAGTCAGGCATTAACGAGTTGTGCAGGTGAATTGACAGAAAACCGGGACCGGGGAGGATTCTCCCGGTGGCTATTAGTGCCCCACTCCACCCCTGTGATGAGCTGTTCTAACTGGAGAGGAAGTGAAATCCACGAGCTGCTGATCATGTGAGAGAAGGTGATGCAGTAATATTAAACAAAGACATTGAAAGATGGTGCGATCTACGAGAGAGACGCAGAGGAACTGCCCTTACGAGGCTTTTGTAAGGATAAAAAACCCTAACCGGTCCCTAACCCAAAAGTGGTCAGCTAAATAAAGAATATGTTGGCGTTTTTTTTTACACTTCATTCATAAAAAATAAAAACATTCGGGAATATACCAATTAGCCTATTTTAAAGAGGTCTAGACTCCGTGTGCAGCCCCGCCTCCTCCAGTGAACCAAGAAAGCCCGCACCTTGACGAACGGGGGATTTTACCCCCTCAGTTTTACACAGGAAACTTAGAACTCAAAAAAAGCAACCAACCACTCTTAAAACACTTCACACAACACAACTGACTGCACACACACACACACACACACACACACACACACACACACACACACACACACACACACACACACACACACACACACACACACACACACACACACACACACACACACACACACACCACGGCGGGTGCTGATTGACTGTGCGCACACACACGGCGCACACGCACATATACACACACCATGGCGGGTGCTGACTGACTGCGCACACACAAACCTCCATTCTACTCACCGTTAGAAGAGCTGTAGGCGAAGTAACCTCATCAGAGACTCTACTTGCGTTAAACAGCAAAGTCCCAGAGCTTGGCGTCTTAAATCTTGTATGGACTTTTGTCAACAGCTCCTGCCTTTCTCTACGTGCAGTATCACACAAAAATACGAAATGTCGGGTCGCCATGGTTGTTGTATATAGGCCTATAGAGGGGGGTTCCGTTTCATTAAATATAGCATAGTTTCCAATAATTCCCGCTCAGCGCTAGCCCCTCGCAGCTTACGTGTGACCGTGACGAGTGGGACTCTAACCTTCCGGGAGTAGTAGCAGGATTTGATGCAATTAAATTAAAAAACGGTAGTGAAAGAGAAAAAAGTTCACTGTATCCGGCCCTTTACACACGTATATACGATATTCTGAAAAAATCATATAACATATCTGGCGGTCCAGATATGTCTCGCGGGCCAGTTGTGGCCCGCAGGCCACAAGATGCCAACCCCTGCTTTAGAGAGACCGGCTTAAGTGATGGAATTAGAAAGAGATGGACATGTAGGTGTCAATGGATGTAATGTAGGCCTTCAACCGGGCTCTCTGGTGAAAATGGACATACCGTGCCGTTCTCTCCTCTTTTGCGGTAGTTCAGCAGCACTATCAGAAAGAAGTTGGGGTGTTCGTATTTTGAGTCCCACGTCACCAGATAATTCTCATCTTCTCTTGTCACCGATGTGAGTATTGGGGCTTTGGGTTTTACTGGGGTAAAGATTAGACAGTGAATATGGAGAAAGTTCATTAAGGAGCAAGTAGGGGTTAAACAGTGAATAGGCCTATGGTCATTAAAGGGGAGGTATGGGTAAGACAGTGAATACAGAGACAGGTCATTAAAGAGATAGGAAGACAGTGAATACGGAGAAACTTAATTAAGGAGCTTAATTAGGTGTTAGACAATTATTATAGATAGGTAATTAAGAAGCAGGTGTAGGGGGTTAGAGAGTGGCTGCAGAGACAGGTCATTAAAGAGCAGGCACGGGTAAAACAGAGACAGGTCATTAAGATGAGGGGTTATTAGACAGTGAATAGGCCTACAGAGTGACAGGTCAGTCATGAGCAGAGGATTCCATAGACATATATATGTACAGGCCAATGCGGCATCCATGTGTATATGTCACTTTGAGGACACGTAGGCCTACTGGTGGTCATTATGGAGCGGGTATGAAATTACTTTTTTCAGGAATGTAACGGCTTGCGTAAACTCACTGTTGTCGATAGCTGAGATGCTTTTGGACTCCACTAGATCCCCAGGTTTCCACATGGTTGTTTTGCAAATTTCCCAAGGAAGAAACCTAAAAAAAAAAAAAACATGTTAAAGTTGGAAACATATTCAATATTAGTTATTCAACAGATATGTGCGATTTGTAAAATAAAACCTTTACCCATTGATGTCCAACGAGCAACTGCACGACCCCGTCCGAACTGGGTCCGATGTTAAATTGCAATTTCTCTCACTGAAAGGTAAAATAAAAATAACTATAGCGTCATCACTTTTAATCAAAAACGAATGTGGATAGACGTAGGCCTATGTTTCTATGCGTTTCATATTTTCAAATCTATGTATGATGACTGGCATTAATGTCTCATTACTGTTGGTATGGCATTAATAATTACGTGTATCTCTTGGCGGAAAGCACTCTAGCGTTGAGAGTCCACTCGGCGCAGCTCGGCTCGTCGGGCGGGGAGTCGAACCCACACAACATCAGCCTGTCGTAGTCGTTGATGCAGTGAAGATTGAGCCCTGTGTCTTCAAAACAATATAAATATTGTATTACAAGTAAGGAAAAATTAAAACACAGCCAATCTCACTGAGTAGGTTTCAATGGAAGACTTTGTCTTACCGTTTGCTGCCATAGAAATACAGTTAAGAAGGAAAACGCCCAGGTAAAACCTAACTCCAATAGAGGAAAACATGTCGCACCATTATTGTTACACTGAATGCATTCACATAAATCTTAGTTTACCGTAAGGTATCCGCTCCATTAACCACTGAAATTGTTGTTTCCTGAAAACGAAACCGCTTCCGGACAGACTCAACTGGTGCGTCCTTTAGCTGTGATCGAAATCGTTCCCTATCACGGATATAGTGCACTATACTTCTTCAATAGGTCCATGGCACTAGCGTGCTCGCCATTTTGTAGTGGTGTTCGAATTCTCAGTGGTTAATTTCATTCACTGGGAGTTGACGTAGGCCTACAATTTGAGTGAAATTTCAAGTTTGACTCGCCGAACCTAAAATAATACTTGGTGTTCACATGTGTTAAATACACCAAGTAAAACACATGTACAGTACACGAGTGTGTGTAATTCCTGGCGTTCATAAGGCCAGGGTCGGTTCTAGGAATTTTTAACTTGCGTGGAAAAGAGATCCAGAGGTGGCCACAATGCGTTGTTAATGTGTGTGCGCACAGTGCACATTTATATTCTAATAATAATAGGTTTAAGCATAAATGTATAGTCTACATGCATAGGCCTACACATAATTGTTGATGGTCTGAATCCTATTTTGCATAACCTTCATAGTTCAGTAGGCCTACTTAAAGCTTAAAAATGACAAATAAATAATACCTTTTGCTGGGCTCATTTACAAAAGTTAAGGGTATTAAGTAGACAAATGTTCCAAGCAAACTTCAGAACAAAAAAGCATTATAGAAACCCTGACTTCTTTCTTCCCCCTAATTAACTTAATATGACTAATTTAATTATATGATATGCCATACATTATTGCATGCTGTGTATTGGAGGGTTGGGTGAACGTCTCTATTTTCGTGTTGTCCAATCACGGTTATTCGAATCTAGATTGTTGGATCAGATCCATGGAGAAGAGATGGCTAACAGGTTTTATAATTCACTCGTCACTCTGATTAATTAATCGAGTGGATATTCTTCTCCACGAGAAACATCTCTGGGTGCTTGCAAAGTAGGGTGCAGATTCTAGAGATTTGATATTACTCTACAGACAGTGCACAGAGACTCCATCAGAATAGGTCTCTGCCTCATGCCGAGTGTCGAGTGCCAGTGGCGGCACCAGAGATTTGTCTTGCTGGTGCTACAGTGGGTCTGATGTATTGACTGATAGTGCTACTGCACTGAAAAAAGTGATTATTTGAATTAAATTACTGTAATTTGTAACAGATAATTTTATTAGTTTTATTAGTATATTTATGACTTGGTTGAAACTGAAAAGTTTAATTTAGTGTGAGAAAGAGGTATTGAACCCCAAACTTTAATGCGAGACGGGACGCACCCAAGGAGTGAACTTTTTAAAAGCAGGAGGAGGCTCACAGAGTTTAAGGAAAATACTGTCGGTTTATTTAAATTTCCACAAACGTGCAAATGGCAAACAAAAGAATACAGCCTCTCCTCTGCTGTTGCATCTCAAATCCCCCCCCCAACTCACACCATAGCTGTGTTCGAAATCGTTCCCTATCATGGATATAGTGCACTATATTGGGTGCTCGCCATTTTGTAGTGGTGTTCGAATTCTCATTGGTTAATTTCATGCACTATATATTGCACTTCAAATACCCAAAATTTGAGTGTGCATACGAAGTTCCCTACATGTTACTCCCGTATACCACAATGCAATGCGGTCGTGTTTTTCCGGAGGGGAAGAAGAAGCTGAATAACCGCAAAATCGAATGCATTTAATGGTGGAGTCTCCGGCTTTCGTTTAGAAATGTCAACAATTTATTTGGGATTTAACATAGAAAATTTAACATTCAAAATTAATTTAAAAAAACTTGAACAAGGAAATGTAACATTCAACATCAATACAACCTCCAGCTTTCCTCGTGAGTGCCCGGATTGTTTACATGATGTGGACGCATCTGTCTCATGGACATATTATAAAATGGACAACGGATTAAAAAATGGCGCCTATTCATTCCTATGTAAACTGCTCAATGGCGCAGGGAAACATCAACGAGAGATATGCTTCCGCATCATGGGTCTATGGCTACGCCCTACTTCATGAAGTACCGGATGCAGAAATATTCTTGTTTTTTAGCATTGTTCGCATTGTAGCATCATAAGCAAGAGGTCTGAGCGATAGCAGTCGCATTGTTTACCGACCATGGAAGTAATCGCCCGATGATTCTCTATATGTGATGACGATCTCGACTGACTTTGGTGGAAAGGGAAACAGCACGTTCGCTTGATCAATTTATATAGAACGCATGCCCATCCCCCCACTCCGGTCCAACAACAATATAAAATGATACCGTAATGCACCTGTAATGCACCACTTTGTCTTTGGATCTTTTCAATAAATGGATCAATGCATGATTAATCAAAATGATCGCAAGCAGAGGACCGTGAGAGTTATTGAGCAGCAGCTGAACCAGTCCAAAAATCGGACACGTTAACGGAGCACTGAACTAGGCCCTCTCGGATGCCATTTATTTCACTACGACTCCTTTCAGCTGCACACCTATTCTCCAGCAAAAAATAATTAGAGAGAACGGCTAATAAAACGCTTGAGGTGGCGTTTTGAAAAGAAAAAACTTACATTTTTTTAGGACATGGCATAAAGATAATTATGAGCCTTTGATTGATATCCAGACATTTTTTGCGGAGACACATTCCTGTACCCCACTTGTATTGGAGTGAACGGAGATATCTACTTCTGGGCCCCTTGAATCGAGGGACCCATCCACAGCCCGCTTAAACAGCTGCAATACCAGGCTTGGCCGCTGAGCACTGGTGGATTGCGGAAGTATGCAGTGTTCCTGGGGGCTTGATCTGTCTGCGTCACACAAATACCGGGCGCATTTACTGACGATGTTTAGAAATGTTCAGCATAGTGTCCGTTTGTTCGTTCCCTATATAGTGCACTGTAATGATATCATAAGGCCCCCGGGACACAATGGGGTGCTGTTGTATAATGAATGATCACACTAGTAGCTGGAAGAAGATGTATACTATTCGTCTCATTAAAGCATTATGGTTTAGCAATCAATGGAGTCAGTCGCAGTCTCATTACATGCACTATACAAGCCCCCAGGAACAGTGCATACTTCCGCAATCCACCAGTGCTCAGCGGCCAAGCCTGGTATTGCAGCTGTTTAAGCGGGCTGTGGACGGGTCCCTCAAATCATGGGACCCAGAAGTAGATATCTCCGTTCACTCCAATACAAGTGGGGTACAGGAATGTGTCTCCGCAAAAAATGTCTGGATACCAATCAAAGGCTCATAATTATCTTTATGCCATGTCCTAAAAAAAATTATGTTTTTTCTTTTCAAAACGCCACCTCAAGCGTTTTATTAGCCGTTCTCTCTAAATATTTTTTGCTGGAGAAGGAGGGGTGTGCAGCTGAAAGGAGTCGTAGTGAAATAAATGTTGTTTCGACCTGGCATCCGAGAGGGCCTAGATCAGTGCTCCGTTAACGTGTCCGATTTTTAGACTGGTTCAGCTGCTGCTCAATAACTCTCACGGTCCTCTGCTTGCGATCCTGTCATGGTCTGTCGGTTTCCTGGTCTTGTTTTGGTGTGTTACCCGTTTTACTTTGGTATCGGTCTTGTTTCTCCACATGTCAGGGTTCCCTCCTGTGTGATTACTGCTCCCTCCCCTAATGTGTTTCAGCTGTTACTCGTTGCGTGCCCTGTGTGTGTTTTGTATTTAAGCCCTTGTCTTTTCTTTGTTGTCATTTTAGTTTGTGGTGAGTTGGGTCCTGTGTGTTCCCGGTGTTACCCGCGTCACCTGTGTTCACCTGTGTTCCTTGTTCTCGGTGTTCCTTGCCTTTTGAGTTAATAAATGATCCTTTTACCCGAACTGTCTGCGATTGGGTCCTACCTGCCTGCCTGCCACCCGCTAACCGTGACAGATCATTGTGATTCACCATATATTGATCTATTTATTCAAAAGATCCAAAGACAAAGAACGGCAGCATTACGGTATCATTTTATATTATTGTTAATAGTCTAACATTTCAGCGTTGGTATTTAATTTTTCATTAGCTTGTTTAGCTACAGTTAACAATGTTGGCGTATTACAATTATTTATGTGTGTAGGCCACTCCAACTTCGTTGCTGGTTGAAATGTAGGCCTAACCATTTATTTGTAGACCTACATAAGTTATTGATTGCATTTTTCGTAAATAGTTAGTTGGAAGGAATCTGTTTATTAAGCAGGTTGATACTTGGAGCTTGCATGATGGAGCACAAGTTGGCACAAAGCACTCAAAACTGCAAAAAGACATTGTTCAATTGTAGACTTGGAGCTTGCATAACGGAGCACAAGGCATAGTTTAATAGTGCATTTCTTTTTGAACAGCACATCCGATCAATGACCTCTGTAATTTTTGTACATTTAAATGTATGCCCATCACTAACTGCGTTTAGCTTTATCTATTATTACTTTTATTTTCTTCCCTTTTCTTAATGTTATGTGTATTTTGTTTTTAAGATAAAACAAGAGAAACCCTAACATCTTATGGTCTTGTATTTATGTAAATGTTTCATGTATTTATGTTTTTTACATGTTGTGACTGTCTGAGTTTGATGTGGGTCTATGGTCTCGTAGTTATGTACATGTTTCATGTATTTGTGTTTTTTTCATGTTGTGACTGTCTGAGTTTGTGATGTGAGTCTTTGTTCTATGTTCACACTCTTGGCCTGCACCTTGACTGGTGAGTGGGCTTTAAACTAAGACTTAGTTTTATTTTTTTGTTTGTTATTGATTGTTTGTCACAGTCTATCTTATTAATGATACAAAGCCTTAACTAAACCCCTTCTCTTCTGTTTGCATAAACTGGAAACTTCACAGTATTTTTATATTTTTTTATCTGAAGTTAGAAAATCTTTGTTTCCTCATCAGATCCCAGTCCATCATGCTCCTGTACTTGTCTGCCATGCCACCATCATGCCTCATGTATCACCTCTCAGCACCCTGCCCAGCTGCATCTTATTCCGTTACTCCAGCTCTTTCACATAAGTGACAAACACGCTCCACCCAAGTGTTTTTAATATTTTATTAATTATGCATGTAAGGTGTGCTTAAGTGGCCTGAAAGGTGCCCATCAATAAAATGCTTTTTATTAATATAACATGGCTCCATCAAAAGCAAAGTACACCTGCCATTTACAGTCATCATTTATACTATCCTAGACATCTTTAATCTTATTGACATAGGCCTACAGTAGGCCTGATTTCCTCTGAATGTTTAAATAAAAAAATTCCCTGTCCATGTCAGATCCCTGTCCATCATACTCCTGTTGTCTTCCTGCACACCTGACTGCCTCCTCCATCGATTGGGGCCACAGCCCTCTCCCTGTACAATATTTCATGTTAAATACATTTCAGGATCAAGTTTGAGATTCAGTTTCAGTATTACTTGTTTTTGAAACCTGACGTGGGGCTGGCACCGCCACCATCATATCTTTCTTATTGCACCCACACATAATAGGTCCATGATACCATGTGGGGTCATTTCAGACTCCTTTGCTTCCTAACACCTTGTGAGTTCCCTAGGTACACCAGCTGATGGGTCTGTGTATATATTGGGCATTTGATTCTCGTTTCAGAAACAAATAGGCCTATATTAAAAAGAGTGGTAATTATTATTTATGTTTTAACATTCAAAAAGGTATATACAAGGTGCTTTTCTTATAAAGTCAAAAAGGGGCAAACTAATCTAAAATAATAATTGTTAAACATATAGAGAATCATCGGGGGATTACTTCCATGGTCGGTAAACAATGCGACTGCTATCGCTCAGACCTCTCGCTTATGATGCTACAATGCTAACAATGCTAAAAAACAAGAGTATTTCTGCATCCTGTACGTCATGAAGTAGGGCGTAGCCATAGACCCATGATGCGGAAGCATATCTGTCTTTGATGTTGCCCTGCGCCATTGAGCAGTTTACATAGGAATGAATAGGCGCCATTTTTTAATACATTGTCCATTTTATAATATGTCCATGGCACTATATCATGAACACTATAAAGGGAATTGTGAGTACTGTGAGGGTATAGGGAACGATTTCGAACACAGCTCGTATTTGTCTTAAACTCACTGGTAAAGTTACATGAATCGCTGGAGGCTGTGTTTTCGGGCGGGGAATCACAGACACGGGTTGTCTCGACAACCTGGGAAGTTGTAAATGCAACAACTAATAAGTAAATGCTAATTAGTTTTTTTTGACAACGAAAAAGTTTACGATTAACCATAAAAGTTAAGCAAGCCATCACCTGGTGTTGGCATACCGAGCTCCGTGGGAGCAGCTTTATTGTTTTAAGGGGTTAACCGCTCCGTGAACGGTGGTAGCGTGACCTTGGGTACACTGCAGCTCTTCTGCTTCTTGTATGAACTCACGGAGACAGGTTGGGTGGAGCACTGGACTGGTTTATTAGCTGCAACATGGGACAACACACAACCAGTGTTCACATATATACTGTACAAGGGCGTAGGAACCGGGGGGACGGAGGGGACGTGTATCACCCTGTAAATGCACAGTTGTCCAGTGCTTTGGCAAATACACAATCAGACAACAGGCACTGTCTGGGGAAAATCGTGAGTTCAATCAAATATTTGGCACGACAGGGACAGGCCTTGAGAGGACATGAGGATGAAAACCGTAATTTGTATCAACTCTTGAAAGACAAGGCAGAGGATGATGTCCTTTTAGCCAAATGGTTGCAGAGGTCCCAGAAAGATGACATCAGTCCACAGATCCAGAATGAAATTCTGTCTACAATGAGCAACAGTATTGTAAGTGGAATACAATCAGAGATCTACCAGTCTACCAGTATGCAGTTATTATGGATGGAACACAAGACATATCTGGGCAAGAACAAGAAAGTATTTGCCTGCGTTATGTTGACAATGACCTGAAGCCCCATGAAGAGTTCATCGGCATGTATTCTGTTACTGAAACATCAGGAAAAAGCCTTGCTGGAGTAGTTAAAGATGTGCTGCTGAGATTAAACTTACCAATGCATGGTTTACGAGGTCAAACTTATGACGGGGCAGCTAATATGGCTGGGAAGCATGCTGGTGCACAGGCACTGATAAAACAAGAGCAGCCACTAGCACTTTATGTTCACTGTGGAGACCACTGTACTCATTTGGTCACACAGAAAGTTTGCTTAGCCTCTGTTCTGATCAGAGACTCATTGGATTGGGTCAACCAGCTTGGAGTCCTTTTGTCTCATTCAGGGAAGTTGAAGGCGATCCATGCAGCAATAGCACATGCAGAGAACCCATCGTGCACTGCAATAAAACCCCTGTGTCCCACGAGATGGACAGTACGGGGCAAAGCCATCACAGCTGTTTTGTCACAGTATGGGTCAGTGCTGGCCAGCTTGCAGGAGATGGCTTGTGGTGCCTCAAATACTGCATCTACTGCTAATGGGCTGCTGGGGCAGTTCAGGAAAGGCAAAACAGTTTTGGGTCTCATCCTTGCCTCACCAGTGATTTGTGAGCTTAAATGCCTGAACATCTCTTTTCAGAAGAGAACTGAAACCATTGCTGGCATGAGGGCTGCTGTTGAAGTTGTTAGGACCTCAATCAAGGCCAAAAGAAATGAGGCAAGTTTCAAATCTCTGTTTGAAGAGGCGATGGCTGTCGTTCAGTCTTTAGGTGTTAAGCCCATTACCATTCCACAGACCAGACCGCCCCCAAAACGCTTCATTGAAGGAGCTGAGGCACATCAGCCTAAAAGTGCCAGGGACCACTACAGAGGGGAATTCTTTAAAGGTTGCATAGGTGATTTGCCTTTTTGGCCATTTTTGCAAAATTACTTGAAATCCTTATCATAACCCGCTTACAGCCACTGAGTTAGAAGTACTGACATGAAAATTAAACTTGTCAATCATCTGTGGAACGTGCAGGGCTCGAAAAACTCCAGCCAATCATATCCATTGCCACCGAGTTTCATTGGACAGTAAGTACGTCAATCAAACGGTCGTACTGCACTCCCCCTCCCCCCCTCCCCCGCGCGCGACCCCTTCGTGCAGTACTCGTGACCCAGAGCTCGTGACCCAGAGCAAGCTCCTGTTTGTTGTTATCCTGCGGTATCTACTGGAACTAGTTAATCCACATTTGGACCTAGCAGTAGAAGACCATTTCCATGGCAGACAAGACGCCACAATCCCCACCACCACCACCACCACCAGCAAAGAGAAGGAAAACTCTTTTTCAGAGAGTAATTGATAATAAAAACGCTGAAAGAGAAAAACTGAAATCAAGAATAATCCTAGGCGCTGCTTTTGAACGTTGGCGGCAACTGAAGGACGAGAAGGGTCTAAACCGATGCTTGTGTGGCGGTTGACCTAGTTTCAAAGTTTATACCGTTTATACTCGGTAATACCGGTGTTGAGACGAGTGTAGGCTATTACTCGGTGTGAAAATGTCCACACCGCGGCAACCCTAGTGAAAACCAGGACTTCCAATACAATTATATGAAACAAACATACATTTTCTAAAAATAGTATTGATTTATGTGACCGTTTAATGTTTATAACATCTGGTGCAACCATAGCCGCGAGAACGTATTCTCAGCAGGGGGTGCTGGAAAAAAAAACCCGGCCTGCACTAGACTCGCAACTCGTCACATTGATAAAAAAAGATATATAGCAGCGCAGCTCAATTACACCAGTGCATGCGCGCACAGTTGAAAATCGATCGTTGTGTTCACTTCCTTCACACCATGGTTCACATCCAGCTGCTCACAGAACAAGTTTAGCGCACCACCGCTACCCTCACACTTTTTCATATAACCTTTTTTCAGCACTAGGACATATGAGCATTAAATAAATGCTGCGTCTCAACATGCCTTGGACAGCAGCGAGGATGACTCGCTTTGCCACGGGCCGAAACAGTTCGGAGCGACCACAGCCAGAGCGAACACAGCGGGGCAGAGGAGTGTCAGGAAGTCTTTGGTGTACACATCAGTACGGCCTATTTGCACTACTGTTTAGTGGCAATGCAGTGTTTTATTCTATGCCTTTTTATTTTCGTATATTATTTCAATTAATACAATTTATTTATTCATGAAATCAAGATCTGGGCTTCAAATCTTTTTTCCAAATATAGGTCGTATTACAATGGGGTTTGTGTTTATATTCGGACCAATACGGTACAGCGGATGCTCACATGACGTTAAGCATTTCCTGGTGCATAATGTGACGCTTCAGAACCTAAAATCCCGTTTCTCCCCGTTGATACGACAACACATAACCGGCGTTTTCAGAAATCTCCACTTTGGTTTTTAGAAATGATCGTTTTCTGTGATAAGACAGGGCCTCGGACAGGGGGTGTTGCAGCACCCCCAAAACCCCTACTTCCCGCGGTACTGGGTGCAATTTACAGCTGAATGTAGTGCCATGTTGTTAAACGAAAACCTACGCTAGCCTGGCTCGCTCTCGCGCATCTCTGTTCGCGCTCGTGCATGATTGCGCGTCCAGGTACTTGGAATGGGGGGAGTCAGAGTCAGCGTTGAAGGGGAGGGGGTAGGACCATTTGAGTTGTGTATTTTCAAAATCTGCTGGCGTTTCGCAAATCGCGTACCCAACCTTTAAAGTCCTGGATATTGTAGATGCAAAGCTCAGTGAGCTATTTAACCAGGATGACCTGTTGACTTTGCAAAAGTTGGAAGAGACACTTCTGAGTGGAGAGATTGATGCTGCAGTCATTGAGAAATACTCAGAGTTCAACAGAGAGTCACTTTCAGTGCAGCTTTCTATGTTTCGCCTGAGCTACTCATTTAGCAACAGTGCAAAGGCTGCAGGGATCATTCGTGGATTGCCTGTAGAGGTACATAGACTATTTGTTTTGCACTGCTGCTCTGCAGCAGCAGCAGAACAGCAGCAGCAGAGCAGCAGCAGCAGAGCTAACATCCACCTGGCTCCAGCAACAGCTAACAGCACAGGCAGCCACCATCCACCTGGCTCCAGCAGCAGCAAGCAGCAGCTACCATCCACCAGACCCAGGCTTGAGCAGCAGCCACCATCCACCTGGCTCCAGCAGCAGCTAGCGGCAGCTAGCAGCTACCATCCACCAGGCCCAGGCTTGAGCAGCAGCTACCAGCCACAAGACCCAGGCTTGAGCAGCAGCTACCAGCCACAAGACCCAGACCCAGGCTTGAGCAGCAGCCACCATCCACCTGGCTCCAGCAGCAGCTAGCAGCTACCATCCACAAGGCCCAGGCTTGAGCAGCAGCCAGCAGCCACCATCCACCTGGCTCCAGCAGCAGCTAGCAGCAGCTAGCAGCTACCATCCACCAGACCCAGGCTTGAGCAGCAGCCACCATCCACCAGGTACAGGCTTGAGCAGCAGCCACCATCCACCTGGCTCCAGCAGCAGCTAGCAGCAGCCACCATCCACCTGGCTCCAGCAGCAGCTAGCAGCAGCTACCAGCCAAACATCAGAATGCCACCCAAAGGGTCAAAGGCGGAGGCGAAGGTGGAAGAGGAATACGTACCCCTTTCCCAGGTGAGCGATTTACTCCTCCAACAAAAATAAATGTTTATGGCGCTGATACAGCAACAAAGTGACAATTTCAGAGGCTTTGTGAAAGATATAATGGACACAACCAATACACGCTTAGATGCACTATCAAGGGAACTACATGACATTAAAACCAGCCTGCAGTACACGCAGAAGGAGGTAGATGAAGTAAAGAATTCCAACGCGCAACAAACAGAGCGCTGCAGCGCGACCCAGACAGACCTCTATAAAATGTGTGAGAATCAGCTGGTTGCCACAGACAAGATGGAGTACCTCGAGGGACAGTCCAGACGCAACAACCTGGTGTTTGATGGCATCGCTGAATCCCCAGGAGAGACCTGGGCAGAGGCAGAGGAAAAAGTGAAGAAGGTGCTGGCTGAGAAGCTACAGCTGCAGCAGGACGTGGAGGTGGAGAGGGCCCATCGCGCAGGGAAACCTGGAGGTGAACGACCAAGGCCGATCGTGGTTAAATTCCTCCGACACAAGGACAGAACATCAATCCTACAGCGCACAAAGGCACTCAAAGGAACCAGAATCTTCATAAATGAAGATTTCACAGAATCAGTGAGGCAAAAAAGAAAGGAGCTGATGCCAGAGCTAAGAGCTGCAAGAGAGAGGGGTGATATAGCCTACTTACGCCACGACAAGCTAGTTATCCACCCTCGTACCAGTACATCAAATCCACCCAGAGATTTTTAAATAACACACTCATCCCAGGCATAATCCAGATACACACATAATCTACAAACCAGGTACGTTAAATGCACTCTGATGACAAACACAACTCACACATATCCTGGACAGAATGATTTATCACAAAGGATTGCTAATTATGAGGATGTGGAAATACGGACCTTTCAACACAGTAACTATCACACACATGACATTGAAAATGATATAGATCCCGAGACTAATTTCTTTCACATCTTAAACAATGACTGCCGATACTACAATGAAGAGCAATTCAATAATACCATCAAGACCAGTCATAAACTTGCAATCATTCATTTCAATAGCAGAAGCCTGTATGCCAATTTTCACAACATAAAGTATTACCTCGGACAATTCTCGCAGCCATTCAACATTATTGCCATTACAGAAACCTGGATTAACAATAAAAGGGGCATGGACTTTGAACTCGAAGGGTACGAAATGATTTGTAAAAACAGAGAAAACAAAAATGGAGGTGGTGAGGCTTTGTTTGTAGATAAAAATCTCACCTACAAGGTAGTAGAGAACATGTCAACAGTGATAAATGATGTTTTTGAATGTGTTACATTTGAAATATTAATGGAAAAAAAGAAAAACATCATTGTGAGTTGCATGTACAGAACTCCAGGCTCCAATATAGATTATTTCATTAACTGGGTTGCAGAAAAATGTACAAAAACAAACCATAAAACCATGTTTATCTGTGGAGACTACAATATTGACCTTCTGAACCCAAACAAGCACAGAATGACAGACGAATTCATTAACACCTTATACAGTCTCAGTCTGTACCCTTAAATAACTAGACCCAGTCGAATCACCTCACACTGTGCCACGTTAATTGACAACATTTTCACAAACGTCCTAGATAACAACATAATAAGTGGATTATTAATAAATGACATCACTGACCATTTACCTGTATTTATTGTCTATAACTGCAACTACAATAAAACCTCCAAAGACATCAGACCACAATACAGACGAGTCAGAACAGAGGAATCTATGATTGCATTAGAAAACAATTTGATTGCATATGACTGGGACTCAATATATAAAGAAAATGATGTGAATATAGCATATGATAAGTTTGGGAAATCTTTCAAACAGTTATATGATAAAAATTGTCCAGTTAGGGAAGACAGCAGGAAAAATAAACATAAAAATTACCCATGGATTTCAAAAGGATTACAAAATGCTTGTAAAAAAAAGAACACTCTATATAGAGAATTTGTCAAACACAGAACTAAGGAAGCAGAAAATAAATATAAGAAATACAAAAATAAGTTAACAAGTATTATCAGAATATGTAAAAAAGAATATTATAGTACAATATTAGAAAATAATAAAAATAATATTAAAAGCATATGGACCATATTAAATAATGTGATTAGAGATACCCCGAAACATATCACTTACACCCAGTATTTCAGCGACAATGATAAAAAAATTAATAAAATGGAAGAGGTGGTTAATCAGTTTAATAATTATTTTGTAAACATTGGACCAAATTTAGCGGAAAAAATACCTATGACAGATACTTTAGCCCATGATGATACACCTATTAAGAGAAACACCAGCTCAATGTACCTCAATCCTGTTCTTGAAAAAGAAATTATAGATGTTGTAAACAAATGCAAAAACAAAACTTCCATTGATTGTGATGACATTGACATAAAAACTGTCAAAAGGGTAATTACGGGTATCTCTAAACCATTAGCACACATCTGTAACCTGTCATTCCAAACTGGACAATTTCCTAATAAAATGAAAACAGCCAAAATCATACCGATGTACAAAACTGGCAAAAAAAAACACTTCACAAATTATAGGCCAATCTCTCTGCTCCCACAATTCTCTAAAATTCTTGAAAAACTCTTTAATGACAGATTATGCAAATTCATAGATAAATAAAAATTACTAACCGACAGTCAATACGGATTCAGAACAAACCGGTCAACAGCACTAGCCTTAACAGAACTCACAGAAGAAATCACTAACGCCACGGACAATAAGAAATTTGCGATCGGCACATTTATAGACTTAAAAAAAGCATTTGATACTATAAATCACAATATATTAATTACAAAACTAGAACAATATGGGATCCGGGGGGTAGTTTTGAATTGGGTGAGGAGCTATTTAGAGAGAAGGCAACAATTTGAGTCAGAATGCTTGGACATTGTGTGTGGGGTTCCGCAGGGGTCAGTGCTGGGACCAATGTTATTTAACATGTATATCAATGATATTTGCAACGTATCGAAATCTCTGAAATTCATACTTTTTGCAGATGACACAAATATACTGGTTTCTGGGGAAAATTTGCAGCAACTTCTGTCCACATTGACCGTAGAGATTAGTAGACTAAAAAAATGGTTTGACAGAAATAAGTTATCTCTAAACCTAAATAAAACTAAAATTATGATATTTGGAAACTGTAAAAAATCGGAAAACATTGAGGTACAAATAGAGGGTGTAAACTTAGAAAGGGTATATGAAAACAAATTTCTAGGGGTAATCATTGACGACAAAATTTGCTGGAAACCTCATATAAAACACATACAAACCAAACTATCAAGAAGCATCTCAGTCCTGTGCAAAGCCAAGCACTTCCTGAATAATAAATCACTCCATATTCTTTATAACTCATTAATATTACCATATTTGTATTACTGTTCAGAAATCTGGGGAAACACATACAAAAGCTCTTTACAACCGTTGTGTATTCTTCAGAAGCGAGCCATTAGAATAATCCATAATGTAACTTATCATGAACATACTAATCAACTATTCATACAGTCCAAAACTCTCAAATTTCTTGATCTGGTTGAATTCAAAACTGCCCAAACAATCTTCAAAGCCAGAAATGATATGCTACCAAAAAACATACAGGCAATGTTTTCTGAAAGGGAGGGACGTTATAAATTAAGGGGACAGCTGAACTTCAAGGTCCACCACACACGCACAACGAAAAAGAGCTTTTGTATCAGCATCTACGGAGCTAAATTGTGGAATAAGTTAAGTGTGGAAGTACAGAAAAGCCAAAGCATAAGACAGTTCAAAAACAAATATACAGACATCATCTTCACAAAGTACAGAAATTTAGAAAAGCCTCTGTAACATTGACATATGTAGACTGTAGTTTTGTAATATACATGGTATTTGTTCGAACACAACGTAAGCTTGGTTGCTTCTGCACTTTCAAACACAAACTTCAAATGATCGTATAGTGGTATTTACAAACAAAAAACATTAAGTGATCGTATAGTGGTATTTACAAACAAAAAACATTAAGTGAACATACCTGCAATATTGGACAACACACAACCAGTGTGTAATTCCCTCTAATAGCATTCGGTAGACACCAATGGTTTCCTTTGACGGGTTTTATTGCAGCCTTTTACTCCAACTCCACCGTGAAAACTATAGATGAATACACACACAGTACAACAGAAATCACGGCATTAGCTTTACATAAAATCATAAATTGCATGGCACAAAAAGAGCCAAACAAGCAAAACAAAATACAGGGAAACAACAAAAAACATACCTCGTTGGCTGCATGCTATTTACAGGGACTTTGAAACTCTTCGGCGATGCGTATCACAAGCTGTTCACCTTCTCTCATGCCGCATCTCTAACTGACAGAGAATCTTCTAAAACATCAGCCTTACAAGTGACGTCATTCAACAAACTATTTTAATACAATTTTAAACCTGAATAACGAACACAATTATTGAATTACTAATATAAACAAAAATGAATTTCCTTATGTCTTATAATATGAAAATAATAATTAAATTACAGAAACCTTTTAATGATGACAGTTACACTCCCACCAAATCACACAAACCAGTAATGTGGGATTTCTCTAAACTAAATATTTTTGTAAAACTTTAATATACAAATGAAATAGTTCTGGTTTTAAAATTAACAGCATGTCAAGCCTTCCTCATGAAATGTCAAGCAAACATTAACACTCTAGTCTGCCTCAAGCAGAGTAACAACCTTATGTATTGGTCTCTCAAGAAACACAGTTTTAACTGTGGGTTTCCCCTTTTGGCAAATGTGGTGTTGCTAACCAAAAATCTTAGCTTTCTGACTTTACTGTCTAACCCTGGATAGACTTCTGTGACACGGGCTAACTTCCACTCATTGCGTGTTGCCAGATCATCTTGTAGAAGGACAATGTCGTTGACCTTTGAGTCTCTTCTCTTCTTTTGCCATTTTTGTCATGGTTGCAAGCTCAATAGGTATTCTTTCTTCCAACGAACCCAAAACTCATTGGCCAAATACTGGACTCGACGCCACCTCTTCTGAAGATAAAGATCTTCTTTGATAAATTGTCCGGGTGGGGGTAGAATAACAGTTGGCTTCATGGTAAGGATATGGTTTGGGGTTAAAGTTCGGGTCCGGATGGGTCATTCAAATGTTCAGTAGTAAGAGGTCTGCTGTTAATGATGGCCATAACCTCATACAGGAAGGTCCTTAGGGAGGCGCTATCAAGCCTTTTTGACGACTGGTCGAGAATAACTGTCAGAACACTTCTTACACTTCTTATTTGCCTCTCCCAGGCGCCACCCATATGACTTGCTGCTGGGGGATTCATAAGAAATTCAGTATAAGGCTGCGCCTATACTCATAAAATCTGGAGTTACAATATGTAACTATCGTTTCAGCCATTTACTGTACAATTCAGAATTGAATGAGAGGAGGGCTGAGGAGGGCTGTCAATCAAATATCGCGCTTCAGAAACGGCCAATCATAGGAAAGCCCGCCCTGTCTTGGTTCCCTCCCCCATAGTGCCAAAATTAAATTCGAGCGAGCGTAAAAACATCTTTCGCGAGAGGCTGTTACGCGCGAGAGGCTGTTTTGCGCGCGCTGAGGTAATTTGCGCGCGCGAGAGGCTGTTTTGCGCGCGCAGAGGTAATTTGCGCGCGCGCAGGGATCATTTGCGTGCTCGCAGTTAATATCTACGGGTGTGGAATAATATAATACGCTCGAATGCATCTTTTATCACATTAGTGAATTATGGCACTAATGTGTCGCCATAGTGGAGATCAAACCAAACTGCTTGCCGACGATATCCGTGTGATAAAGGAGGAAGCTGCGCAAAGACATGGCGAATATGGCAGAGAGACGGCTGACGGACCTACACACGGCGATGGAGAGACAAGGAGTGAGAGCGTCCCACACCTTCGACACAGGGCACTCACAGGGGCGTGGCCTAGGCGCAGGGGGAGGAGGACAGGATGTGTGTGCACAGGAAGAGGTTGCCATATCAGAAAAGGATCTGGTGGTAAAATCTACGGATGCCTTGCCTGCAGTATACAGAACCATGTTTGTGTGTGGACAGAATGCTTATTCATATCTGCCTCTTGACTGCCGTGGTTCATGTAATGTCGCCTTTGTAGTGCCTGCTTTGGAGATTTGGACAGAGGAACATTTGAAGGGTGATGCTACCATTCGATCTAAGGGTCATTTAGTCCATCAGAACTTTCCAGCTGCTGCTCCAACCCACTTTTCTGCTGGGAACAGTGAGAGCTAATAAAGTTGTTAGAGCTTCACTGCCAAGCAGAGGGAGGTGTCAGGACATTCAATTTAATTAATTTTTTCCATTTTTTTGTTTAATCATGAGTAACCTCAGTTTGTTATTTTTAAGTAGCCTACACCTGGTTTCCTTGTATATGATTTGTATACTTTTTAATGTTTACTATTGCATTTTATACTTTCATTTGTTGATTTAGTTAATTGTTTACCATTAGATACACTGAATCCTCCTATCTTTAAACTACGTTTAACGTGATCAAGAGGGAGGAATGTAGAATGCTGGTGTATTCTAGTTTCTCTGTGTTCTCTTGCACACACCTGTGTACACACTTCTTAATGTAAGGACAGGCCAGTGCCTCTCCATCTGGTACAAGGTGTTATTTCCACGTCGGGTTGCTTTGGTTTCTATGAACCTCCTCCTGTAACACCTGACTCCGCCCCTAACCCCTGGCTCTGCCCCCATGGACACACTATTCACTGACATTTCAACTTTCACACTCTGACTTTGGGTGCATTCATGCACTATGTTGGCTACTTCAAATATGTTGATGTGTGTGCTCCGCTTTGTGGAGTTAATATATGTTAAATATTTAAAAGACAAAACACAGAAAGCTGTTCCAAAACGAGAGACATTGTGGTGATTTAATAGTTATTTGACAGATTATCTGTAATTAAGAGCCATACAAAAACAATTTGCTTGACTCGACTTTGCCTGACTGGTATTTTCTCGACAGTCTTTATGAAAACAACCCTCTCCATGTGTGCCTAGGTTAAATATGTTATACGGTTTTTAATTAATATTGAGCCATCACTGGTAGTTACATAAGGCTTATCTCCCAGACTTTAACCTCATAAAACAGCTGCATCATGGGACTCAGGGTAGGGCAGACAAACCAGACCAACGAGTTCACAATCAAGAGACAACAAGGGTTGGGGGTAATTACACAGGTAATATATTAGGTTTAAAGTAACTTGCCCAACACTTGAGACAACACAGATCACAGCCCATAGAAAACATGGATATTCTTGCATAATAACACAAGACCAACATAAGGTTAGACTCGAAACGTCAACAACCTTGATATCGTTGCTGTCAGGGGAAACATTGTGAGTCCAAAACCTGTTACCATCAGCAGAGCAAACGCAGACAGCAACAAGGGAATTTAAATTCACGCAAAGGTGTTTTTTTGTAGTAGGGGAAAGTGGGGGAGGAGAATGACAAATCAGGAGGTGGAAAGGCGATGGCGGAGGACGGAGCTGAGGTGAGCAGCACAGCGGGCGAGGGACATGGGCAGGCAGGTGAAAAGGCAGGTAGAAAAAGGTCACAGGAGAAATCAACCTGAGTGCACAGGTCAAGGAGCCGGTGCTATGGATAGCACCACGGTGGTTTGAACAGCGATCTGAGAGAGAGAATGAGGGAAGGAGGGAGAGAGCGAGAGCGATGAAGAGTAAGGAGAATGTAGCTATTCTACTGAGCAAACATTGTACTGAGAATGTATCTATTCCACAGAATAAATATTGTACTGAGAATGTAACTATTCCACCAAAAATGAGACCCCATTCTACTTTATGTAAATTTTTATTGAAATAAAAATCACACATACATTTTACATATATACTACACATTTTCAACATTTTCTACTTGCTGCAAACCTTTACTGTCTATCGGACATTGATCAATATAGTATACGTAATCTAATCATGTATCATGATTAGATTATTAATATATTTAATAACAGTAAGGGTTATTATCTTGCAGAATTTCTCTTTGTTAAAGGTCCCATGACATGAAAATCTCACTTTATGAGGTTTTCTAACATAAATATGAGTTCCCCTAGCCTGCCTATGGTCCCCCAATGGCTAAAACTTGCGTTTGGTGTAAAACGAGCACTAGCTGTTCTGCTCGCCTTTGAAAAAACGGAGGCTCAAGCGCGCTGATTTGGAATGTCTGTATTCATGACGTCATCAGGAATCTCAGCTCCTCCCCTTACTCTGCCTGGCCCGCCCAGAGACGTTGGCCCGCCAATGAGACTCGACCGTGCTAGCGCCACATGTGTGTGCGTGTGTGTGTGTGTGTGTGTGTGTGTGTGTGTGTGTGTGAATACACACACTGTAACGCAAGTGTTTCTTGTCGGTTCTTTGACGTGTCTTGTATTTCCACAACGAGACTCGTATTGGGGGTTATCTCAGCCATGGTTGAGAAGGAATTGGGGGAAAGGAACTTTGGCTTTGACTGGCTGAAGTACATGAACTGCGTCATGCCGCCGGTTGCCGCGAGGCACCATCGCCCGGCAGCGGGCAGCGGGCAGCAGGCAGCGCGCGGTTCAGTCGACTTCAGGTTGATGTGAAAGTGGAAGAACCAGAGACGTTGCAGAACCCGACAAAGTCGTTTGTGATTCATTATATCGTCTGGAGGCGCACACAGCTTTTGGCCGTGATAATATGTATGAAATGATATAGATTTCTATGTATTATATGATATTATTTAGATATAGAGCTCCAGGACTGTAACGCAAGTGTTGTACACTTCCTTGTTATTTGGATAACCGTTCTGTCGGACTCTCGTCTCTGGTATTTCTACAACGAGACTCGTATTGGGGGTTATCTCAGCCAAGGTTGAGAACGGAGGCGGAGGTGCCTAAGCGCTGCCCGGCAACGATCCCTTTCTCCTCCTTGTCGCGGTTCAGTCTACTTCACATTGATGAGGACGTTGAAGAACCAGGAACGTCGGAGAACCCAACGCGGTCGTTTGAGATTCATAATATCGGCTCACCCAGCTTTTGGCCGTTATAATATATATCATATGATATAGATATCTATGTAGGCTATATGATAATATTTAGATATAGAGCTCGAGGACTCCCGTGTGTTCTAGAATATTTACAGAACACGGCTAAAGGCTGTGTGTGCCTCGCCATTGCGATACATCCACTGTAAACAGAGCGCATGGTACCGTGGCTGCAAGCTGCTCAGGGCCACACCCCCACCCTCCTCCTTGACCCGCCTCGCTCCTCCTCATTTGCATTATAGCTACAGACACCAAAACAGCGCATTTGGGGGAAGCTCAATGTGCGACTGGCTCGGAGTGGCTGTAACTCTGCACCACGGCTGAATTTCGGGAACGTCTTTGAATACTGTGTTAGTTGCCCACTAATACCTATATTAAAGAATACATAAAATAGCATGTCATGGGACCTTTAAATGACAGTGAAGAGTACAATATTAAAGTAGTTCTCTCAGATCTCACATAGTGGAGATTCTAATTCAGGAAACAACATTAGTTGTTATGATTATTTTATTATCAAACAAAGTCCTAGTCTGTTTGATTGACAGGTGAGATGATCAGGGGGGCAGAGTTTCTACCTCTATTATGTACACCTGGACCGAGGAATGAAAAGAGGCTCGGTATAGGTGCAGCCAGTAACAGAGTAGATATGAACCCTGGCTTCCACATCATAGAAGGAGACCAGACCCACATCATAATCAACCTTCACCCCCACCTTCTGGAGCTCAGCTCCCATAGTGAGAAGGACAGCAGGGTCATCTCTAAATAAACCCATCTTTGTAAAAGTAAAGAGACCAATAACTGGACTCAGGGGTCACTATGGTCTGACCTTTTCTGTTGATGGACTCTCTGGCCACTCCTAAACGCCATTGAGTCTTGTCTTCAACCTGGACCTCAAAGTAAAATCTCCCTGAGGAGAAGCTCTGCCTCGTAAGAAGACATTTATATTGTCGAAGTCTCTTAGTTGTCTATGAGTCCCTTTTCTTCATTTCCATTATGTACTTGTTTCCCATCCTCAGACAGGAAGAGCCAGGGATGAGCTGCATAAGGATCCAGAGTCACATCTACTTCATTCGCTGGACCCTCTTCAGTTTAGCATCACTCAGCTTCTTCATCTCCATGTTCTTCATCTCCACCAGCTGATCCAGGGATCTCCTCAAGGTCCCTACGTATGACGGAGGACGGACCTCCACCGTTGTCCAGTCCCTGGTGTGTGGAGGATCCTTCAGGGATCTGAAGGCCTGGAGGAAGTGGAGGGGGTCTTTAGTGTGTGAGAGTGGCTTCACCTTTAAGCTTCTATTGGTCAGATCTTCTATTTCCTGCTCCAGCTCTTTGATGAGGTCTTCAGCTTGTTTCTCTGTGGTTTTGAGTTTCTCTTTAACTGTTTGGTTGAAATCATCTCTGCACTTTTTAACGCGACGCATCAAAGCAGTGAGGACCTGCACACCATCGGCTATCTCTCTGTTTGCATCTTTCTTGCTCAATTCTACGGTGTCTTTTATCTCCTTAATCTTTAGTTTTCTCTCCTGGATAATCTGCGGAAGTTCAGCCTCTATCTTCCCCAGCTGGGCCATCTTCACTTCATATTCCTCCTTTAGAGGTACAACAGGATGGGATCTGTGGTCACCCTCTGTGCAGAACTGACACACACACACCTGTTCAGTCTTGCAGAAGAGCTCCAGTAGTTGATTGTGTTTCTTACACATCCTGTCTTCCAGACGGTCCATTGGCTCGACCAGCCGATGTCTCATCAGGGATGCAACTCTCTGATGTGGCTCCAGGTGGGTTTGGCAGTAAGAGGTGAAACACACAAGGCAGGACTTCACGTCCTTCAGCTGGGTCCCAGTACAGACGTCACAGGGAACTTCTCCTGCTTCAACACATCGATGCTTTTTTATTCGTACGGACGGTCTAAACTGAGCAGCCATCTCTGATAAGAGGGTATTGACCTGTAGATCAGGTCTAGTGTGGAACATCTTGTTGCAAACTGGACATTTGTACTGAAATTGTCCATCCCAGAATTTATTAATACAGGTTCTGCAGAAGTTGTGTCCACATGGCGTGGAAACTGGGCTGCTGAACACATTCAGACAGATGGAACATGAAAAGTTCTCTTCAGACCGGGAACGTTTGACAGAGGCCATTCCTAGACAGAGACAACAAGGTTTATGTAACGAGCAATACCATTATTTTTCTAATTCCATGACCATAGAGCATGTAAGTCCCGCCCCTTCCGCTAAATCCCCCAGAAAATTTGAATCTGAGTCAATTTGCAAGTTATTCATTATTTTCTGGTCCCAGTCATCAAATGCCTTGGATGACAGATATGTTTTGCGTGTGTCTAAATAATAATTTTTCACGCAAAGAGTTTGACAGTTTATTGCATGATTCTTCGGCTTAAGGCTGTGGAAAAGACGAAACAAGAAAGACTGCATATCGCCGATGTGACGTCATAACACATTCCCTCCACTTCTCAAATCACGTTGCTGATGCTGCGTCTTGTTCCACAATCTACGGAGCCATCCATAGGAAACATCAGATCAAGATGCCTGCGTGTTTTGTACCCATATGTCACCATTCCAGCAAGATGGTCTGTTCTTACGCGTCGAGAGCAGAAATGAGTTGTAGTCCACAAAGCGCTGTCACACAAAACCTAACCATATCAAACATACCCGCTAAATTGTAGCATTCATTGCAAAAAAAATTACGAAAAATTATAAATTATAAATTCACGGAAAACGTATGTGACATTCATGGCAATTCAAACGGGACCTGAAAATCGTTTTCATTTGGTCTTCCAAATGCATTATGAGTAGCCTAATCGATCATGAAGGTCCAACGTACCGGAAACGGAATCATGCAACTTACGAGCTCTATAACAGAAAGAGAGGTTTTAATCTTCTTCCAAAGTTGTGCTTTTTTACTCACCTTCCTGTGGTTTCTGTCAGTCTGACTATTTGTTCCAAAATTCCCTGTATTCAACGTCAGGTGGCTTTGGTTTCTATGAACTTTTAATTATTGTTTCCTGAACAAAACGTCCTCTCCTCTCCTCCTCTAACACCTGGCTCCGCCCCCACGTACACGCAGTTTAATGAAGTTTCAACTTTCAGTCTGCCTTTTAAGCTATCAAATGTGTTGATGTGTGTGCTCCTCTTCTTTGTGGAGTCCATATATGTTAAATATTTAAAAGCAGAAAAACACAGAGCTGGTGCATAAGGAGAGACATTGTGGTGATTTTATGTTGATTTGCCAGATTAACTGTGATTCAGAGGTAAACAAAAACAATTGACTTGACTTTACTTTGCCTGTAACAGGACATTTCTTGGTGGTTTTAACAGCCAAGGAAGTTAAACTCGAAACTTCAGTAACTTAGATACAAACGCTGTTGGGGACAAACATTGTGTGTCCAAAACCTGTTCCCATCAGCAGAGGTGGAACCAAACGTAGATAGCGACAATGTAATTTAAATAAATGCAAAGAGGAGAACGCATGCAAATCAGGAGGTGGAAGGGCGATAGCAGAGGACGGAGTTGAGCGGAGGTCAAGGAGCGATCTGGGGATGTGTCAGTGAAGAACCGGGGTTGATATACTGCAAAGCTGATGAGAAGGAGGTGGATAGTAGAAGAAAAGTGGTTGATGCTTTTTTGAATCATGCACATCCAGAATTCAGAGAGAGAGAGAGAGAGAGAGAGAGTGAGAGAGAGAGAGAGAGAGAGAGAGACAGACACACACGCACCATATACAGTGTGAGATGGAGAGAGAGAGATTAAGGGAGGCAGCGAGAAAAAGAGTGAAAGAAGAGAGGGAAAGAGAGCAGAGATATGGTGGTAACAGGAGAGGGGACAGAAAGAGAGAGGCAGAGATTTGTGAACTTTAATTCACCATGCCAATGGAAGACACAGGTCTAATCCTGATGACAAAGAGACACACGACTGTCAGCCTCACTAAAGGAAAGAGGGAGAGGGAGGGAGATGGGAGGGAGGAAGCTATTATTCAGAGAGTTATTTACTACAATACATGTTGAGAATGTATCTATTCTACTAAATACAAATTTAAACTTCTACAGGTGCACCATAGAGAGCATCCTGACAAGCAGTTGCTCCGCCCTAAACCGTAAGCCCTTACAGAGGGTGCTGAAACTAAACTCACCACTATGTAAGGGATAATCACAGAGAGGCAGGGCAATAAACTGTTTGGTATGCCCGGCTCATGGACGGCTTAGGGGGGTAACCTTCCACGAGCCGGGCATATCAAACTGTTTATTGCCCTGCATTGAAAGTGATTACCCGTTTATTCTACTTCTTGCATGCCAACATAATAAAACAACAATACTAAGAACAATGCTTTTTCTTATTTGTATTGCATGCTTATTCTGTTTGAGTTCATCTCTCTCAAAAAGTAGTCCCCTTTAATTACGGTCGATCAAGCATGCATTCCTTATTCAAAAATTATTTGATTTGCAATTAATTTATAACAAAATTATTTAGCCATTATACTTGGGCTATTTTTGTTAGATACATCAAACTCAAATTAATGAATAGCCTATATAGTCAATGTTTAGAACTACGCTGAATAACGTAAGCTCAGCTGTAGTTAATTAGTTTCTATAGCAACCACAAAAGGCTGCATCTGATCACTAGTTTAATAATAGAGTTGCTACATATCTCGCTTGTGAAACTATGTATCGACTGACCCTCCGATAGATTTCCGACATATTTTGTAAATTTTTGTAAACAAGGTTTATTTGTACAATGGACCTCAAGTTTGAAATTTCTGTTATAGAAAAAAATACAAGCGGCGTATTGATCTACTTTTTTAAAAAGACGCTGTGCTCAGTCAGCAGCAAGTACAACCGACAAGTCAGCGGGCAACTTGCCAGGTTAATGCCCTCCTCCCAGCCAATTTATAACAGTAAACATCTGTATAAAATCTGTTTATGCTGCATCTATTTATACATTACAATTTATTACTATATTTCTATTTGATTCTAATTATTATTTCAATATTTTAGTTTATATGTCCAGTATCGTAGTTTTTTTATTTATTTTTGTTTGATTAGGTATCGCACTCTTTCTTTTTATATTGCACTTTGAGACACTTTGAGCCTGAGACGCAATTTTCATTGCCAGCGACTGCCTTTGTAATTGTTGTGTTTACGACAATAAACCATCAGAATATATACCTTCTAATTTTGTAAATTTCAAATTAAATCAACCATTTTATTACGTTGTCATTCATAATTCAGAAGTATAAATCAAAATAAATATTTGTTCTGGGCAGTGTCAGGTATGGTCAGTACTGGACTTGTTGTGGTGAGGCCACAGAAGATGCAGCTTCTCAACTTCGCTGGGTTAAGCTTGACAATGCACCCTCCTTCAATGAGCTTCTTGATTTCAGCTTTGTAGAGCTGGGCCTTGGCTGGGTTCGCCGCCAGTCACCCTCCCATACTACGGGGGTTTGCCATGACTGCCTCTTTTCTAGTCTTCAGCCATGGTGATTCCTTGGCGGCTATAAATGGCGTTGCGTGTCGAAGAGGGTCTCCGACTCGGACCCGTTCGGTCTGGGATTCCAAGATTTTCACGGCTTCTTGGTCCTGAGGTGATCCTGTGTTCAGCTTCTCACTTCTGAATGGGAGGACATGGCACCGCCGAAAATGTTCCACATGTTGGTAGAGATCCTCTGTGGTTGGCTGTGCCACTGACACCGGTGGAAGCTGACACATATCTGGTGCGGGCACGACAGCATGCTGATACCCTTTGCGGTATCAGCATGTGGAAGCACCATTGGAGCGTGTTGGTATGAATTTGGTGCTGGCACTGCAAGAGGAGGCTTTTGCAGGTGATGCGAAGGCTGCTGTAGGTACTGAGGGAGTGCAGTAGGGCCATGCTGGCAAGGGCGTCAGTTTGATTTTAGAAGTGGTGGTGGGGACAATAACCATAAGCTTGAGTGTGGTTTGAATAGTGCTGGGTACCAGGGTTGCCGTGTTACCGGTGACAGCTATTATTATCTATTTTTTCCAGTAATAAAAAAAAAATCTGTAAAAATTAATAATATAATTATAATTAAGAAAAAAAAACGTAAAATAGGCCATAGTTCTGCTCTGTGCGGAAGAGAATTGGCGCGCCGAGAATTGGCACGCTTCCTTACAAGATTGGTAACCATGGCCATCCGTGGCCACCCGGAGGCGCACAGAGCTTTTGGCCGTGATATTATCTATACAATTATGTTGTACTATTATATATAGAACGTTATAAGACGCTGTCACCAAGTATTGGCGCGCTGCCAGACGCTGTCACCGAGTGTGAGAGGAGAGTTGACGGAGAAGACAACCCTACTGGGTACCCTTATGAAAGCTATTTATCCATTCAACGATGCATTACAAGTGCATTGTTGAAAATCCTATTCGAACAATAAAAGGTGAAAACCACCGTTTGTGTTTTGGCTTGTTTTGCAAAATGGCGTTGGAAACACCTGACCACCAGTAAACACTCGCGAAGGACCAATGTAGACCTCACTCGTTACAACATCATAAGCAAATTGCCCGCAAATAAAATCCCCTACAGTTTAGGATAATCACACAGGTTATGCAAGAACATATTTATGTCAGGATAGGCCTACCAGGCTCCAAGTCTAACGTCACATAGGCCTATGTCAATCTGACAAAACAACTATAACCACATTGCATAGCAATTGTACCGTGTGTAGCTGCTAGCTTTAATCTATATAAAATGCAAAATAGCTGGGGCACCAACCAGAATCAGATCACAATCGCTTAGGACCATGGGTCCTTTGGCCAGGTCATCACGAACAAGCAAAACCAGCAGCAAAGTTTACGCAAACCAATTTCTTACTGTGTGTGGCCCTCCACATGCAGGCTAGATGATGTATCCTATCGTTATCCAGTGTCACAAACATGCTTTTATACAGGAAGCAAAAGGACCGGCTATTTTCTGAATAAAAATGTCAATTTTGTCTGTGTGTCTTGAAACTTCTCGATTATTACGCTGTGTACAGACAGCACACGTTCACCCTCCTCCCCCTCCCCCTTCCCCCCTCCCCCTTGCGCCGATTTCGGTTGAGTATGTGGGGCTTTTTTTGGTCGCAATTGGTTTGCACATTATTAAAAGTGGTGGGGACAAAATTTGTATTTTAAATATTGGTGGGGACATGTCCCCCCCGTCCCCCCGTAATCTACGCCTATGCATGCTGGTACACTTATGAGGGAGCAATTGGAGCGTATTTGTACGCTTGCAGCACAGGAGCAGCCTGAGCTGCTGAGTGACGGCTGAGTGACGGTGCTAGGTTTTTAGAGCCCCCCCCCCCACCCTGACACTTGCTGCATTAAATGACGCAATTTTTTTTTAATTTTCCGTGATTTAAAAGAGGGAGTGTTAGAGGTAGATACGGATCTCTGTAAAATGAGGGAAAGAAGAAAGACCATTCGAAAATATGACTGGGTTTCTTAAGATACAAAGCCTAATGCAAATGGTTGAAGTGTCCCTTTAAAGTTCCAATGGTCGACCAGCATCAAACTTTAAAATAACATAACACATAAAAAGAAGACAGAAAGCTTCTCATCCTCCCTCCTCCCTCGGTGTGGTGGTGGCAACAACTAAAGCGCCACGTGGAGCCGTGTGGTTTGCTTCGCTAGTGCCGGTGAACTCTGAGGTGAGAGACAGAGAGACGGCCATATCTGACCCATGAGCACCACGCGTCTACACAACCGCAGATATTCACATATTCATATGTGAGGTAATTAAGGAGGTCATTCATTAATTAGTGGCAGATGGCTGTAGTTTTTACCTTAAAGGTCCCTTGGCAAGAAAATTTCACTTTAGGAGGTTTAATATGAGTTGCCCTAGCCTGCCTATGGTCCCCCAGTAGCTAGAAATGGCGTTAGGTGTAAAATGAGCACTAGGTATCCTGCTCCGCCTTTGCAAAATGAAAGTTCCGACGCTGCAATTTCGAATTTGGCCCCATATGTCGTCATAAGGGGCCAAGTCACCTTCCCTTTCTCTGCCTTGCCCGCCCAGAGAATTTGGCCCGCCTATCAGACAATGAGCTACGACCATGCGAGTGCCACATGTGTGTGTGTGTGTGTGTGAATACCTGAAATGGTATTTATATTATGTATTTTGTAATTGGCAAGTTTAAATAAAGCATTTTTTTAATACTACAATCTGTCCCCCGCAATATACCATTTATTTTGAGTGCCACTTAGCTACATGTTAAAGGTGGTATTAGATAAGAATCGATTAAGAACAAGAACACTTTAAAGAGGAAACACTTTATTTACATAAAGAAATACATAAATACATAAAAACCTAAGATTCCATGGTCCCTATATATATATATATATATATATATATATATATTTGAAAGTAGGCAATGTCTCTTTTATAGAAGGCTTATTCTAATCCATAGAAAATGTATGTGTTAACATTAAATTAATATTAACTGTATCTATCAGATTGATTCTCAACAAATCGCAGCGGATCGTTAGAACATTGAATCGAATCGGTTCGAAAAGTTCCATATTAAAATGGATCATCCCTGAATCGTATCGTAGCACATGTATCTAGATACGTATCGTATCGTCCTATCAAGGAGCGATGCACACCCCTAATAAATACAATACAAACAAGAACCAGTGATATAATGGAACTAATATTGCACATTACAAAAAGGCATCAACCATCACATTTTATCAATAACTTGGTCGGTTTTAAACCATCAGTGGATGGTTAATCTTTCTATCTTCCTGGGGGTTTGGGGTTTTAGGGCTACCAATGCAGAAGAAATGCTTGAAGTGGTGGAGGGATGGGCTCGGTGATGGCAGCGGCCTCTATGATCTTCTGGAAGAAAACATAACAAATAACAAATAAGAAGGAATTATATGGTAGAACTGGGTTATATGGCCACATGTTATGTACACATAATAACTGATGGATGGATGGATGGATGGATGGATGGATGGATGGATGGATGGATGGATGGATGGATGGATGGATGGATGGATGGATGGATGGATATGTTATATAAATATGTTATATAGATATATGGATAGATATATATACACTGGTTTATAAAAAGAAACATCACATTGATCACCCATTCTCCAGGCTAATAAGCATTAAAAAAAAAAAATGGCATTACTTGGCAGGGGATTAAAGCTTAACTTCAACCTGGAGTCCCTAGAACATAGAACATATGGATATAATACGACATGAGCCCGGTAACTCCCCGACCGCGGGCCGCCCGACCCCGGTCCACGGCCGGGCTGCCGCGGGGCCCCCGGCGTGATTGTTAACATAGAAAACACTTACATTTGTGGTTTTCAATCCTGTGGCATCTTTTCGCCCGCCATCTTGCCTAGGATTTTTCCTGCTTCCCATTTTCTCGCAAGGTATTGTGGGAGCAAGTCACAACTGGAGCGTTCTCAGTTTCTTTGAGTGTGCCCATCGAAAATCTACATTTTTAGGGGATATTAGCCCTTCCCCTTATCCTACCTTTAAATAGGTTTCGGACATGGCTCCACGGCGCGTGAATGCGCAACAGCGTGGGGTAGGGCTGAGATAATGAAATCGGACTGAGCCTAAAGCAAAGACAAGGCAAAAGGGTCTATTCTGGGCTACCTATAATAAACTTAAAGGAGTTCAATTATTTGACTAAAATAATCGAAATAGTAACTATGTAATATCTACTCATAATGTGTAGGCATGGCAATAATTAACACAATCCTTGATGAGCTAGAAAGGAGAGCAGAGATAGGAGAGAGGAGGTGGAAGAGAGGAAGGAGAGAGGAGAAACTAAGATGAGAGGATGGAGAGGAGAGGAGACCTGACAAAACAAAGTCACGGTACTCACACACATGGTGGAAATCTTTACATGTAGTCACTGGGAGCTTTGTGTAAGGTGTAACACAGGTTGGGTTGTTGGCATGGTAAGGTTTAAAAGTCATTGACTGGCTCACCAGCTACAAGAATGTGCAATTATTCTGGGATTTCAATTCTTCCTTGAATCCCAACAATTGTAAAAGCGGTTTTAAGGCCACTTATAAGGGACCTAATCTACTGAATACACATTGTACTGAGATTGTAACTATTCCACTGAATACATACTGAGAATCAACCTATTCTAATGAACACATATTGTACAGAGAATGTAACTCTTCCACGGGAATTGTGCCCATTATACTTTTGGTATTTTTTATTTAAATTTGAAAAGTGAACAAACATTGAATTGTGTTAGTATAAAATTATTCAAAAGATTGATCAAATATAACTATTTGGTTTAAAAACCGATTGATAATTTGATCAAAATGAACATTCCACATTTTCAGCTTATATACACTTACACCATCAAGTAAAAAAGACTAACATGAAAATCCTTCAGAAAAAATGATATTGAACGTTATAGTGTAACACTTTATAATGGGTTATATATTTTATAGTACAAAGTGTTAGTTGCTTAATTATTTTTGCTCTTGTTAAATGACAGTGAATAGTACGATATGAATGCAATTCTCTTAGATCTCCCATGGTAGAGATTCTAATTCAGGAAAAAAACTTTAGTTGTTTTGGTTGTTTGATTATTTTATTATCAAACAAAGGCCTTAATCCGTTTGATTGACAGGTGAGATGATCAGGGGGGCAGAGTTTCTATCAAATTCATGATCACATGGACAGAGTAATGGATAGAGAGGCTCACTAAAGGTGCAGCCAGTAGCAGAGTAGATATGAACCCTGGCTTCCACATCATAGAAGGAGACCAGACCCTCATCATAATCAACAAACACCCCCACCTTCTGGAGCTCAGCTCTCGGACGGATATCAGGGTCCTCACCGAATAACAACGTATCCTTTTTGAAGTAAAGAGTCCAGTAACCTGTTTTAGGGTTGAATATGATGCAACCTTTTCTGTCTATGGACTCTCTGGCCACTCCTAAACACCATTCAGTCTTGTCTTTAACCTGGACCTCAAAGTAAAATCTCCCTGAGGAGAAGCTCTGCCTTGTGAGAACACATGTATACCGAGTAAATCTCTTAGGGTTGGTGAGGAGTTTTTTCCTTACACCTCCATAATGTACTTGTTTCCCATCCTCAGACATGATGAGCTTGGGATAAGCTGTATCAGGATCCAGAGTCACATCTACTTCATACTGCTGGACCCTTTTCAGTTCAGCATCACGCAGCTTCTTCATCTCCATGTTCAGAGTCTCTTCCAGCTTATCCAGTGATCTCCTCAAGGTCCCTACGTATGACGGAGGACGGACCTCCACCGTCGTCCAGTCCCTGGTGGGTGGAGGATCCTTCAGCGATCTCAAGGCCTGGAGGAAGTGGAGGGGGTCTTCATTGTGTGAGAGTTGCTTCACTTCTGAGCTTCTATTGGTCAGGTCATTTATTTCCTGCTCCAGCTCTTTGATGAGGTCTTCAGCTCGTTTCTCTGTGGAATTTAGTTTCTCTTTAACCGCTCGATGGAAATCATCCTGGCATTTTCCAATGCAGCGCTTCAGAGTGGTGAAGACCAGCAAACCATCGGCTATCTCTCTATCGCAGTCTTTTTTGCTTAATTCTACTGTGTCTTTAATGCCCTGAATAATTCGTATTCTGTTATGGATCATCTGCTGAACTTCAGCCTCTATCTTCCCCAGCTGGCCCACCTTCACTTCATATTCCTCCTTTAGAGGTACAACAGGATGGGACCTGTGGTCACCCTCTGTGCAGAACTGACACACAAACACCTGTTCAGTCTTGCAGAAGAGCTCCAGAAGTCGGTCGTGTTTCTTACACATCCTGTCTTCCAGACGGTCCATAGGCTCGACCAGCCGATGTTTCTTCAGGCCTGCTACTCTCTGATGTGGCTCCAGGTGGGTTTGGCAGTAAGAGGTGAAACACACTAGGCAGGACTTCACAGCCTTCAGCTGGGTCCCAATACAGACGTCACAGGGAACTTCTCCTGGTTCAACACATCGCTGCTTTTTTGCTTGTAAGGACTTTCTAAACGGAGTAGCCAGCTCTGATAAGAGGGTATTGACCTGTAGGTCAGGTCTTATGTCGAAAATCTTGTTGCAAACTGGACATTTGTACTTGACTTGTTCATCCCAGAACTTAGTAATACAGGTTCTGCAGAAGTTGTGCCCACATGGTGTGGAAACTGGACTGCTGAACACATCCAGACAGATGGGACATGAAAAGTTCTCCTCAGACCAGGAAGTGTTAGCCATTCCTAGACACAGACGACAAGGTTTATGCATTGAGAGCAAGTCCATTATTGTTCTGATTCCATAAGAGAGTTTTAAACTTCCCTCAAAGTTGTGCTGCTTTACTCACCTTGTTGTTTTTTCTGTCTTTAAGACAGATGCGTGTTATTTATCACACATGTCGGGGTTCTTTAGGTTTCGTTTCCTCAACATGACGTCCTCTCCCCTCCTCCCCTAACACAGCTGGCTCCGCCCTCACGGCACATGAGTGCACTGCATTAATGCGCACTCTGTGGGGTTCTTCAAATGCCTTTATGTGTTCTCCTCTTGTTTGTGGAATTTAAAGAGACCCTGTTGAAAACTAGAGACATTGTGGTGATTTCCGAGTGTAACTGGGATCATCGGTGTAGATCCGGGTTTCCGGGGCTGCCCCGAATAGGGGGTTTTGGGCAAGGACGAACCGGGCGGCAGGTACGTGCCTGGGCCGGCATTTTTTCATGACACGTTGGGGGCGTCACGAGCCCCAAAAACAAAAAAGAATCATCTCCGCCGCGGGGCGGTTTTCTATGATATCATTGTGTGGGGAATCGGCATATTGGCGCCCCCTGTGGCTGCAGGCGCTCCTGCTTGCTGAAAAGGCGCCGTACACAGACGGACTGGAAGGCCACACCCCCCGCTCCCCTCAAAGTAACAGACAGAGAGCAAAGAGCTATTTAGATTTAGATTTACTTATTTGTAATTGCACGGGAATACAACGAAATTCAATGCACTCACGTAGTGGACTCATTTAAAAAAGAAAGGTAACATAATAAATAGTCAATAAAAAATACTTTCTCGTCATCTCATTCACTCACTACATTCATGTCGTCATACACTATACCATCAACTCAGTGCCATTGTATGCCTTAAAATAGTAGTGCAAAATATATAAAGTGTTGCATTATGTGTGGATGTCACTGATTAATGCTGTCAGAACTAGTGGGCTTGCTGTGATGTCAGAGCTGAGAGTCAGTATGAGTTCAGAGTCAGTATGGTGATAGCTTTGGGATAGAAACTGTTCATGAATCTTGTGGTGCATGTTCTGATGGACCTGTAGGGGCAATTGCTCTGTCGCTAGTTTAGCCACTTTCGAGAGTTTAACACGGTTTTAAACTCAAGAAGTCACGTGACGTCTTAAGCCCCATTGCTGTGTCATACTTGTGGTTTAACCTGCAGCTGCGTTTTACCTTGATCTCAATTGCTGTGTCTTCAGAGAAATTCACATTAGACACTAGAGGCAAATTTTGTGCGTGTTAGTCTAATCTCGACACTGACGTGGTTTTAGAGGAGACTAAACCAGTTTGCAGGATGAAACAAGGCTCCATCATAACCAACACACACAATTAGTTTTATGAATTATTATTAATAGGTATTGAAGGGAAAAACGGTCTGTCTAGTTACTGGACCAGATGAAATGAGACGGAGAGGTAATAAAGTCTGTCGGCACGAGGACCTTGGATTTATTAAGTAAAGTGGCAACGGTTATACAGAGTCATAAAGCGTGAGAAATCGAATATGTCTAAGTCCCTAATCAGCGCTGATGGTTCGTCCAGAGCTTCGCCTCCGTGGAAGGTCTGCTTCAGAAGAAGGTGAAGAGTCTCTGTGTGACACACTCTTATGCTGTATCTTCCTCTTGGTGAGGTGTGTGCGTTTTAGGTGTGTGTGGTTCTGTGTGTTTTGGCTCCCAGGCCCTGAGAGAGCTTCGTAACAGGGGAGAGTTCCTTGTGTCTCCGGTGTGATAAATTAAAACGGGGAGTGCCCCCCTGAAATGTCTCGTGTGTGATAATTTAATGTGGCTCTCAGGCCCCTGGTGTGGGCAGAGGTATCTCTTGGTTCCTCCTAACGGGGAAGAGCTCTCAAAATGTCTCCTGTGTGATAAATTAATGTGGCTCTCCCGTTCTGGAGATGATACTGGTGCATTGTCTGAGTGTCCACCATCTGCCTGCCTGGGAGATGGGGCCTTCAGCTCCGGCCTTGACCTGACTATATATTATCATGTTTGTGTTATGTGTTAAAAGTTGACTATATTGTAACGTGACTGCCATGTGTTGTGCTCCTCAAGCTAGGGTGGGAGTTAGCTATATTTATATGTGCTCAGCAGGTTATTTTGCCCAACAGTATGATACATTTACACTTATTACACCAGATAGGCCTTCAGTACAATACAGGCTACAATATAGGAGTTGCTTAAAGTGCCCAACTAAAACTCTACAAAGAACAGATTATTTGTCTGTAAAAAAAATAAATGAACACACAGAGGATCGTACCATTCACCGAAACATAAAAAGGTCAATGCTTAACTAAAATGGTTAGCAATGACAAGTAATTGATTGACGTAGGTGAGGGCAGATTCCAGACTCAGATTTCCACAAAAAGTAGCCTAGACTATTTCATAATATATGTCAACATTATTAGCGTTTTTATTTATTATAGTTTTATGATATTAAAGTTCACTTTACATTCCCATTAATTTTTTGTCGGTAATTATAGCACAAAATTAAGTTAAGACTGCATGCATGGTGGAGTATACTAGAAGTTAGAGTACTTCCGGTTTCCAAGCAGTTTAAACCGATTCAGCTGGGAATCAGCTGATCCTGTACGAGTCGTTACACAGCAATCACGTTCAACCTTGTGCGCAGCTGCGTGTTAAACTCCAAAACCTCAGTTTTAAGGAGTACGGTTTTAAAGCGCAGCAATGCTAACTGACAGAGCAATTGGCCCGTAATGTTTCCCTGAGGGCAGCAGTTCAAACAGATAATTGGCAGTGGAATAAGTCTTTCAGAATGTTGTGTGTTTTCTGCAAGCATCGGGAGTTGAAGATGGTGTCCATGGTAGGTAGCTGTTGGTTGATGTTTTGGGCGGTTGTTATAGTCCTCTGCAGTGACTTCCTGTCTGCAGTAGACCTGCTACCATACCACGACAGGATGAAGTAGGTGAGCTCACTCTCAATGGAGGAGCGATAGAAGGACCTGCTGTTGTGAGAGATTGGTTTTCTTGAGGGTGCGGAGAATGTATAACCACTGCTGTGCTTTCTTTACCATTGCTTTGGTGTTTATTGTCCATGATAATTGGTGCTACGCTGCTGTAGGAACTCTCCCCGATGTGCAAGCTGATGAAAAACTAATTTAATCCTTCTAACAGAGACCCCAGGTAAACAAGCTTGCGTTCTGAGGTGGTTCATGAACACAGGTAAACAAACCGTTTATGTTGGGTGAGGGCGGAATGGTAAATAAGCCACGCCTACATGTTCTAAATTACCCAGGTAAGTGGCCATGTTTGTAGTCTTTAACTTATCTACAAACTCGTAAAACCTTATTTGGTTTTATGAAATCATTCATAACTGTTGTTAGCTTGAAACATGTCATCAGAAATAGCAAAGACTAAAACATTTTTCATCATTCCCCTCTTTGAGGCTGAAAGACTCACATAACGGAATGTAAACAAAATGCACATAAATTGCTATAAGACAGCAAATGTCAATGACAGAACTTAATGTACAAAAATGCAAGGCATTTGACAAATATTGATTATTTGATTGGTGGCGGGCATCCTGGTTGCTGGATCACCTCCTCTAAATGGCCTCGGAGTTCTCTTTGCTTCACCATGACCACGACTGAGCACACCCTAGAGGTGAACCCCCCGCGCTCCATGGACTTCACTCGGTGGCTCTGTTAGGAGGGATCCGCTGTGATCCGCATCCACGTCGTCCTCTTGGTCACTGTCCTGTGAGTAATCATACAAAATGGGCAGAGCATCAGGGTTGGGAAATATAAATGACATCTGAATTGCATCAGCAAATCTTACAAAGAAAAGAAAAGTGATTCCAAGTCATTGTTGGGTATATTTGTGTTATACTTAGCTATAATGGTGTTAATGGGGTGACTCTGGATCGGAAACCAGGGTCGGTGAAACATTGGTGGGAGGAGGGTCCTCTGAAGCTGCAATTTCCTGTAGGTGTGATTTCTGTCTGGGAACGTTGTGGTTCTGGTGCTGGCGTGCAGTGGGCTGGTGGACCCACACTGTTTTCCCTCGTACTTTCAGCGACCCAGTCGCCACGCGTCAGGTTGGCGCCGCCTTGGACTGCTTCGTCGTTATGTTTCACAGCTGCTTTAACCGTTTAAAGCTCCTGTGTCTACCATGAAAGATAGTTTCTTGCTGTTGATTATTCAAGGGAGCATGGGTTCTTGCAATTGGTTACCAGACAACATTGCTATCATAAGCCTGTTAGTCTCCAGGCAGTCCTATTGGTTTGGGCATCAGTTTATGTAATGGCCCCTTTGGCCAAAGCCGTAGCATGTGACAGGTTGACATGGTGATTGGTCTTGCCATGACTCTTGTCTTCTTCCGCCTCCCCCTTGATGTGACCAGCCAGCCAGGATACTGGTACGGAGGTTGTTGATGGCATTAGTTCCAGTAATGGCCCTTTTTACCACATTCGTAGCAGGTTGCAGGTTGACGTGGTGATGAACCTCGTCTTCTTCCCCATCTACCTTTATATGACCCGTGATTATACTGGCACGGAGGTTGTTGGTGTTGCCATTGTTCAGGCTGATTGGGATGGGGCTGTTGAAGTTGAGGCAGTTGAGGATATTGTGATTGCCAACTCATGCCAGCTGTATTCCATTTTGATGATCCTTCTTATAGATTTGCTGGTTAATCAGCTGGGCTAGGGTTGAGGGTGTGCCGTCCAGCAGAGAATGCTGTGATGAACTGTTACCCATATCAGGGCCCCGTTTCCCGATAACGATGGATCTTCGCTCGTACGATCATTCTCCCGATGGATCTTGCGATCCATCGATAATTTCTTTGGAGCGTTTCCCGAAACTCCTCTTAACGTGAACGCGCATTCGCTGCACTCACGACGTCGTAGGATTGTAACTGTCTACTGACACGGTGCTGAAATGGGCTCCGTAGGAGGGGGAGACGCAGGAATGTCGCAGGAAAATTGTGTTAAAAAGGGTTAAAATATATCCCCATCAAGGACAACAGCAGAGTAGCCTACGAAAAAAATAGACTGCAATTATATGAATGCTAAAGACATTAAAACACAATTGATTAGGCTGAAACCGACATATATCAGTCCTAATCCTGAATGCACTGTGGGTTGTCGTCAGACGGGAGCACTTCCTCCCGCGTCCTCAGACGCAACTTGGATGACGAACTGAGCAGTCGTGTCTTCATTGTTTCTCACCATTTTCTGTACATTACAGGTCAGTAGTTGGTTCAAACTATAAAATGTCAACCTTCTAAAGCCTTGCTTTATATGTATAACTGTTAAAGAAGTTCGGGTCATGTTTTGTTGTGTTTTTAGCGAACTTAAGAGACTTTAAAATACCGCCGTTGAGTACAATGGCAGGGGTAAATACCGGAAGGCGCGAAACGGCAGTTCCCGCCGATTATGGGTTTATTGTTCACCCTGTGTATTGCCTTGCGGGCATTCCGCGAAATGTAAGGGTTTTTGTCAGCACTTTGCACAGTGTTAGTTTTATTTGTGGTCTCCTTTACACTACAGTTCAAATGGGAATATGAATAAATGTTAAAGGTTCATGGTTACAGATATACAAGTTTGAAAGAATGTTTATATTAATGCATACTGGTTAAAGATAAAAATGTTACTGTTACATCCAGTCACAACTTGGTTAACTTTGTATTGAAAACGTTTAGCTTTCTCTGAGTAATACTTATGTGTTATTTAAGTGTGTGTGAATCGAGAAGGATTGCCAACAACATGTTGCATTCAAGTACAGTGGATTAATGCTGTTTATTGCACTATATTATTATTAATGCTTTAACTCACTTAAACAGGTGAATGTAAATTAGTACGTTGCTCAAGTAGAGTCAAGTGGACTAATGGAGAATATTGAATGTGCACGAGCTATAACATGAATGTGAATTAGAATAGGATGTATGATGTAGTTAATATTTGATGTACTTAAACAGTTGAAGACTGAACAAGAGACACTCAGAGAAATGTTTGTATTTTATTTGTGAATTTGAATAGTGACGCAACTTGGATGACGAACTGAGCAGTCGTGTCTTCATTGTTTCTCACCATTTTCTGTACATTACAGATTTCTTTATTGTTGCCGTGGCACCCAATCCTGGGACCCGTAACATAAACAAATGCTCATGACGACTGAAATATACTTAAATTCGTTTTGGTTTGTTACTGCCCGTTTAAAGGAGCGAAACCTCCGCCTGTCTATCAGGATGCTAGCAGCAACGCTAATGAGCACCTCCATAGAGCTGGGAAGTAACACCCCTTCCTTTCGCTTGTTGTTGCTGGCAGTAAATTAAGCCATAAGGGAAAATACAGTCACCTTTTATGAGGAACTAGTGCATTGTAGGAACTGAACGTTTTCCTAGCCGCCATCTTGTAGCTGCCCTTTCCCCCCCCAGCACCGGTGTTGGTAATTAAATAGCGTTCACTCTGTCAAATCTTGAGCATGAGTTGTCATTGTCACTATATACCATGACGCATTAGGGTTACACTCTAATGAGAGAGAGAGAGAGAGAGAGAGAGAGAGAGAGAGAGAGAGAGAGAGAGAGAGAGAGAGAGAGAGAGAGAGAGAGAGAGAGAGAGAGAGAGAGAGAGAGAGAGAGAGAGAGAGAGAGAGAGAGAGAGAGAGAGAGAGAGAGAGAGAGAGAGAGAGAGAGAGAGAGAGAGAGAGAGCCTGACCTGACTAACTGACTGACACACATTGGTTTCCTGCTGAGTTGTTGGTATGGGTACCCCTGTTAGTGGGTGAGTGTGTATGCACTCAAATCCCCTTCTAATAATCACATACTACCACATGTGTTAACTGATGCTGGGAGTTCTGGGTAATCAGGTTATGTCAATCAAATGTTCTGGCTCCACCCCAGAGACGATAAAAACCTGATCTGCAACCAAGCCCTGCCCCTCAATGGAAAAATACCGTCTACCAGACGTCAGCCAGATTGCATGTTTTACATTCTGATAATGGGTTAGGGTTAGGGTTAGGTCCAGCTCCAACACTGTGTTTGGTTTTCCTTTACAACTTGATTGCAAGTAACTTAGTTACTGCAACCCTATTGTCTATAATGTCAACCTTGTTCTCTCCTTTGTTCTCTGCAGGCTTAATTGGTTTAAAAAGGAATAAAATGATTCTGCTAGACTAAGTTGTGGGTGGATGGGTTTGGATGGGTTTCTTTAGACCCTGGAGCATTTCTCATAATTTTGAACCAAACTAATGGCTACAGTGATAGAGTAACAAAGAGAGGCTCCAGTTATTGTTGTCATGAGTTTCATATTGCAGTCCAGATAACACAGGTAGATAGGTATTTAATTGTCTAGTTCTGTAATAACTCTGTAGCCGCGTGATTCAGCTGAACCGTCACCATAAGGTGAGTGTTTGGTTAATCGGTCACCTGCTAGGCTTACGGAGCCAGGAGGGAAAGCAGACTCCAGCCATTCAGTTGGCTTGAAGGAATAGAAGGAAATACATGGACTGAATTGCATAAAACTATTAATGGATTAATGTAAAATAATTCTCAGATAATCAATGCACACCTTGATAACCCTAAATAACAATTAGAACTAAACTACGATACCAGTTGTCCATCTCTTCAGATTTACACACTGTTTGTCCCTGGCACGTAAAAGCTAACCATAACACGCAAATATTTTAGGTTTGTTTTGCTGTCTCTTCGCTGGCATTGACTGTGTTGTCTCTGAATAGAGAACTTGTTGGTCTGGTTTGCCTGCCCTACCCTTAGTCACATGATGCAGCTGTTTTATGAGGTCAGAGTATGGGAGATGAGCCTTGTGTAACTACCAGTGTCAACTCAATATTAAATGACAAACCATAAGAGCACATATAACCTGGGCACGCAGGGAGAGGGTTGTTCTAATGAAAACCAAAGAGAAAAATACCAGCCTCTGGAAAAGTAAATTCAAGTCAATTGTTATAGTATTACTCTTATTCACAGTTACAGTGACAAATCACCATTAAATCACCACAATGTCTCTGATTTTGCACCGGCTCTCGGTCTGTGTTATCTCTTTGAAATATTGAACGTATTTGAACATATTTGGACAAGCATCAGGGCATTAGAAGTAGCCTACACAGTAAGTCACACTGTGAAAATGTAAACGTCAGTGAACTGTTTACCCCTGGGGGCGGGGCCAGGTATTAGGGGATGAGCCAGGTGTTAGGGAAAGAGAGGAGAGGACGTATTGTTCAGGAAACGAAACTTAAGGTTCATGGAAACCAAGCCAACGACGTGCAGGCAGTCGGCAAACGCATTTTGGAACCAATAGTCTGACAGTCAGAAACAACAACAAGGTGAGTACAACAGCACAACTTTGAGGGAATAATTCTGTAATGGAATAGAAATATAATTGAATTGCTATACTTACTGTCGTCTGTGTCTAGGATGGCCTCTGTTAAACGTTCCTGGTCTGAAGAGGACTTTTCATGTTCCATCTGTCTGGGTCTGTTCAGCAGCCCAGTTTCCACACCATGTGGACACAACTTCTGCAGTACCTGTATTAATAAGTTCTGGGATGGAAAAGTTCGTTACAAATGTCCAATTTGCAACAAGATTTTCCACCCTAGACCGGATCTACAGGTCAATATCCTCTTATCTGGGATGGCTGCTGAGTTTACAAAGCCTGTAACAATCAAAAAGCAGCGATGTGTCGAACCAGGAGAAGTTCCCTGTGATGTCTGTACTGGGTCCCAGCTGAAGGCCGTGAAGTCCTGCCTAGTTTGTTTCACCTCTTTCTGCCAAACCCACCTTGAGCCACATCAGAGAGTTGCACAACTGAAGAAACATCGGCTGGTCGAACCTATGAACCGTCTGGAAGACAGGATGTGTAAGAAACACAATCAACTACTGGAGCTCTTCTGCAAGACTGAACAGGAGTGTGTGTGTCAGTTCTGCACAGAGGGTGACCACAGGTCCCATCCTCATGTACCTCTAAAGGAGGTGTATAAAGTGAAGTTGGCCAAGCTGGGGAAGATAGAGGCTGAAGTTCTGCAGATGATCCAGGAGAGAAAACTAAAGATTAAGGAGATAAAAGACACCGTAGAATTGAGCACGAAAGATGCAAACAGAGAGATAGCAGATGGTGTGAAGGTCCTCATTGATTTGAGGCGTCGCATTGAAAAGTGCAGTGATGATTTCAAGCAAACAGTTAAAGAGAAACTGAAAACCACAGAGAAACAAGCTGAAGACCTCATCAAAGAGCTGGAGCAGGAAATAGAAGATCTGACCAATAGGAGCTTAGAGGTGAAGCCACTCTCACACACTAAAGACCCCCTACACTTCCTCCTGGCCTTCAGATCCCTGAAGGATCCTCCAACCACCAGGGACTGGATGACGGTGGAGGTCCGTCCTCCGTCATACGTAGGGACCTTGAGGAGATCCCTGGATCAGCTGGAGGAGACACTGAACATAGAAAGTAAGAAGCTATGTGATGCTGCTGAACTGAAGAGAGTCCAGCAGTATGAAGTAGATGTGACTCTGGATCCTGATACAGCTCATCCCAAGCTCATTCTGTCTGAGGATGGGAAACAAGTCCATGATGGAGGTTCAGTGAAGAAACTCCTAGACAACCCTAAGAGATTTACACAGCATATATATATTCTCACGAGGCAAAACTTCTCCTCAGGGAGATTTTACTTTGAGGTCCAGGTTAAAGACAAGACTGCATGGCGTATAGGAGTCGCCAGAGAGTCCATAGACAGAAAATGTCAGATCATAGTGACCCCTGAGACGGGTTACTGGACTCTATACTTGAACAAGGATGAGTTGTTATTTAATAATAACCCTGCTGTCCGTCTCCCTCTGAGAGCTCAGCTCCAGAAGGTGGGGGTGTTTGTAGATTATGACGAGGGTGTGGTCTCCTTCTATGATGTGGAAGCCAGGGTTCATATCTACTCTGCTACGGGTTGCACCTTTAGTGAGCCTCTCTATCCATTCCTCTACCCAGGTCTCTTTAATTATCAAGGTATAAACTCTGTCCCCCTGATCATCTCACCTGTCAATCAACCAGACTAGGACTTTTGTTTGATCGAACAAACCACCAAAACAACTGATGTTAATGTACCATGTGAGATCCGAGAGATCTGGATTAATGTTGTACTGCTGACATTTTCTCAAGGAGAAATACAGTAGGAAATTAACCCTCAATATTATAAATTATAACCCGTTGTCAATTATTAGATAACATTATTTTCTTCATTGTCTGTTTTCTCAGGTTTTTTAAAGGTTTACTGCTATACAATTGATAATGGTTGCAGTTAAGTAGAACATGTTTTGAGGATTAATGTGTAATCATAATCATCCAAACATTACTATTAGTTTATATCGGAATCATGAATGAAAACACAATCAAATGAAGAACATATTTCTGATTTCAATAAAAATGGAAAATAAGCTGTTGAGTCAATGACTTTTAATGTCCGCCCTGCACCAACTCACGGCGGCGGCAGCATAAACCCCCAGAGCCTGGGGGTTTATGCTGCCGCCGTCCTGTTGTGCGCCCGACGTGAATACCTGGACTACCCCGCTGCCATACAGGAGGGTCTAGCCCTCCACACGTTTCTGCGGGGACTTGCGCCGGAGCGTCTGCGGCAGCATGTCCTCCTCACCAGGCCCCAGACCGTCGGGGCGGCTCTGGACGAGGCAGAGCGGGCTGAGGTAACCCTCTCCCCCCAGCTTAGCCGGAAGCCTTCCAGGTGCCCGGGTGGACGCGGCTGGGGCAGCCCTCTCCCGTGGCACAACGACAGTGGGGTTCTAGTCCAGGCAGGACGAGCACCGGGTCCGAGAGCCGAGGCCGCGGGGTCTCGAACCGTCGCAGTGTTGGCAGCTGGGTCCCGTCGAAGACTGCGGTTGGAGGGGGCCGCGTGCCATCCATCCTCGTCCCAGCCGCCGGCGTGGCCGTCGACGGGCCAGACGTCGGATGGGGGCGGGTTTGGGTTGTTCGTTGTTGGTGTGTAATTGTGTGTTGTTCCGTTGTTGTGTTATGTGCATTGTTGTCGCCACTGTTATTGTGAGTTTTATATTTGTTTGTTAGGTGCGCTTTGTTTCATGGATAATTGCTGGTGTTAATAAGGGCAGTTCCGTTGTCGTGTGGTGTATGGGGCACGGAACGGCAATCAAATGCTAAACCTGGGCTCCCGTCTCATCCTTCCCCTACTGCTCAACACAATATTATATATGCATAAATGTGTTTTCTTTGGTCGACATTTACATAGATATTTGAACTGCAACGATTGCCCCAAAACATTCTCCACTTGCTCTCTCTCCTCGATAATTAGATACTGCATTAATTTATCTTCCTCCTCTCTTCTTCTACCTCCATTTTGTATCCCCCGTTCCTCTCCTCTCTTTCTGTTGCCTACGAGTTCTTCGTATTTGTATAATCACTGTTTGCCGACTGGCATTTAAATAACTTTAATATTGTTGAACCTTATGGCTCTGTTTAAGAATTTGATTACCTGTAAGCTTGTCAACCTCACGGGTCAACAGATGCAAAGCTCAGTGCTCGGCCTTGTTACTTTAATGTAAACAAATGCTCATGAAGACTGAAACATACTTAAATTCGTTTTGGTTTGTTACTGCCCGTTTAAAGGAGTAAAACCTCCTCCGCCTAGCTATCACCCCTTCCTTTTGCTTGTTGTTGCTGGCAGTAAATTAACCCATAAGGGAAAATATAGTCACCTTTTATGAGGAAATAGTGCATTGTAGTGCATTTGTTTCATGCTGAGTTGTTGGTGTGGGAACCCCTGTTAGTGGGTGAGTGTGTCTTTCCTGTGTTTGTGTGTATAACAGGGAAATAAAATACCTTGTATGATGACATCATGCAGCCATCCTAACCAAAAAGTGTTTTCTTGTTTTTTGTTTGTTTGATGAAAGGTGATGCAGTGGGTTATATAGTAATGCTGTGGATTCTTCCTGGTTCAAATCTCAAATTAAATGCATAACATTTGAAAAAGCATATGTAAATATGCACTCAAATCACCTTCTAATAATCACATACTAACACACGTGTTAACTGAAGGTATTATTGTAGCAAAAGTCTTTGGCACCTGTAACTACAGAATTTGAATGCGTACACTAAAGTCACAGTAAATTTGAAGTCGTATATATTTATTTTGCATGTGTACTCTAAAGTCACAAATGTGTAACAGTACATTTGAAGTCGTAAATATTTTTTCTACCATTGTAAACACAAGATAGGGTCTACGCGTACGCGAATCTGTGTTACAGGTGCACAAATCTTATTACTACAGTCATTGCAGTGCAGTTGGTGCAAAGCACATTCGCACACCCGTGTTTCATAATCTCAGAATATGCCCAAAATGTGTGCATTCATAAAGCCAAATTTGGACTAATGCATCAGAAGTTGCACATCTGTGAAAAATTTCCTCACAAATAAAATGATAAAGAACGCTATGTTGATTCAGCATTTTAATGAGCGAGCACAAGTCCATCGTTATAACTGCTCGAATCTGCTCCTGCAAGTCTCAGCTGTGGGGTTTTTTGCAGGTAGTTTTGCAACACGTCTAGGTGGTAAATGTGTAGCAAAAGTATTCGTATCCGTAGATGCCAGAGCGTCCGTGGGCAGGACAAAAAAGTTCTGCCAATAATTTCCTAATCCAATGAAAGTCGCCGGAAGGGACGCATTTCTTTAATTTCACTGGGACCCACCGCGTGCCAGCCATGGACCTATAAAGATCACAGCATACTCTGCGGTGGGTATATGTTCCTTTCTGGAGAAGGGAAGAGGGCGTCCTACTGAACGGAGGTCGGTATCCTACATTATGTTAAATGAAATGACTATAGTTCATGTGAATTCCCCCAAATCTATCAAATAATATCCCTTGATTTCTTTGTCCCATTAATTGTTCTCATTTTAATGCTCTTCTCAACATGGAGAAGTGCATCGGCTTGCCTTGTGCAAATGTTTTTTTATTGATAACAACATTGGCATACTGATCAAAACAGGACGATACAAAAAAAATGCCTATAGTGCAATTAAACGATGAACATACAAACATACTGCCTTGAACAAAGCAGTCAGGCTACTGCTTCTTCTTTTTTCGCGCGATAAAAAAATTAACGCCGTTAAAATTGTTTTGCCTTAACGTCGTTAATAACGCGTTTAACTGACAGCACTAACGTGAACAAGGAAATTACGAGCAAGAAACGTAGTTCCCGCCCAGAAGCTGATTGGCTTATACGTTTGCCACTTTGCATATTGACTTTTTGGAAAACGTTTTGGATTACGTTTTGGAAAACGTTTTGCCAAATCTTTTGGCAAAGCGTTTTGCGGATTGATATGTAATTTGAATATCGCAACACACGGAGCGTGGCAAAGTGGATTGCAATCGCGGGGACGCTATAGCTTTTCAATTTGAATAAAGGAACTCAAAGAATTTGACAAAATGTTATTCTATTTTTATTGTTAAAACTTTTGCACATTTATTTGAGGATTGCATTGACCCTTTGCATATTAAAATACACTTTGAATAACGTATTTACAAATTATATTATAAAATTGCATAATGAATTGTCAATTGCATAATGTAATTGCAAATTGCATTGCCATTTGAATTTTGCTACATATATGCTTCCATACGGTAGTGCAAATGTGTTTTGCACCAACTGCGCTGCAATGATTGTAGCAAAAGGATTTGTGCACCTGTATAACAGATTTGCGTACTTGTGGACCCTATTTTGTGTTTACAAGGGTAGAAAAAATATTTACGACTTCAAATGTACTGTTACACATTTGTGACTTTATAGAGTACTCGCAAAATAAATATATACGAGTTCAAATTTACTGTGACTTTAGTGTACGCATTCAAATTCTGCAGTTACAGGTGCAAAAGACTTATGCTAAAATTGTACCTTCATATGATACTGGGAGTTCTGGGTAATCAGGTTATGTCAATCAAATGTTCTGGCTCCACCCCAGAGACGATAAAAACCTGATCTGCAATCAAGCCCCGCCCCTCAAAGGAAAAATATTGTCTACCAGACGTCAGCCAGATGGCATGTTTTACATTCTGATTATGGGTTAGGGTTAGGGTTAGGTCCAGCTCCAACAGTGTGTTTGGTTTTCCTTTGCAACTTGATTGCAAGTAACTTAGTTACTGCAACCCTATTGTCTACAATGTCAATCTTATCCTCTCCTTTGTTCTCTGCAGGCTTAATTGGTTTAAAAAGGAATAAAAATGATTCTGCTAGACTAAGTCGTGGGTGGATGGCTTTGGATGGGTTTCTTTAGACCCTGGAGCATTTCTCATTATTTTGAACCAAACTAATGGCTACAGGGATAGAGTAACAAAGAGAGGCTCCAGTTATTGTTGTCATGAGTTTCATATTGCTGTCCAGATAACACAGGTAGAAAGGTCTTTAATTGTCTAGTTCTGTAATAACTGTAGCGTGATTCAGCTGATCCGTCACCATAAGGTGAGTGTTTGATTAATCAGTCACCTGCTTGGCTACGGAGCCAGGAAGGAAAGCAGACTCCACCCATCCAGTTGACTTGAAGGAATAGAAGGAAATCCATGGACTGAATTGCATAAAACTATTAATGGATTAATGTAAAATAATTCTCAGATAATCAATGCACACCTTGATAACCCTAAATAACAACTAGAACTAAACTACGATACCAATTGTTCGTCTCTTCAGATTTACACACCGTTTGTCCCCGGCACGTAAAAGCTAACCACAACATGCAAATATTTTAGGTTTGTTTTGCGGTCTCTTCGCTGGCATTGACTGTGTTGTCTCTGAATAGAGAACTTGTTGGTCTGGTTCGTCTGCCCTACCCTTAGTCACATGATGCAGCTGTTTTATGAGGGGAGAGTCTGGGAGATGAGCCTTGTGTAACTACCAGTGTTAACTCAATATTAAATCACAAACCATAAGAGCACTTTTAACCTCGGCACGCAGGGAGAGGATTGTTCTAATGAAAACCAAAGAGAAAAATACCAGACTCTGGAAAGGTAAATTGAAGTAAATTGTTATAGTATTACTCTTATTCACAGTTAAAGTGACAAATCACCATTAAATCACCACAATGTCTCTGATTTTGCACCGGCTCTCAGCCTGTGTTGTCTCTTTAAAAGATTGAACGTATTTGAACGTATTTGAACAAGCATCAGGGCATTGGAAGTAGCCTACACAGTAAGTCACACTGTGAAAATGTAAACGTCACTGAACTGTTTACCCCTGGGGGCGGGGCCAAGTTTTAGGGGATGAGCCAGGTGTTAGGGAAAGAGAGGAGAGGACGTATTGTTCAGGAAACGAAACTTAAGGTTCATAGAAACCAAGCCAACGACGTGCAGGCAGTTGGCAAACGCATTTTGGAACCAATAATCTAACAGACAGAAACAACAACAAGGTGAGTACAACAGCACAACTTTGAGGGAATAATTCTGTAATGGAATAGAAATATAATTGAATTGCTATACTTAAACCTTGTCTTCTGTGTTTAGGATGGCCTCTGTTAAACGTTCCTGGTCTGAAGAGAACTTTTCATGTTCAATCTGTCTGGGTGTGTTCAGCAGCCCAGTTTCCACACCATGTGGACACAACTTCTGCAGAACCTGTATTAATAAGTTCTGGGATGGACAAGTTCTGTACAAATGTCCAGTTTGCAACAAGATTTTCCACACTAGACCTGATCTACAGGTCAATATCCTCTTATCAGGGATAGCTGCTCAGTTTCCAAATCCAGTACGAAGCAAAAAGCAGCGATGTGTTGAACCAGGAGAAGTTCCCTGTGACGTTTGTACTGGGACCCAGCTGAAGGCCGTGAAGTCCTGCCTTGTGTGTTTCACCTCTTACTGCCAAACCCACCTTGAGCCACATCAGAGAGTTGCATCCCTGAAGAGACATCGGCTGGTCGAGCCAATGGACCGTCTGGAAGACAGGATGTGTAAGAAACACAATCAACTACTGGAGCTCTTCTGCAAGACTGAACAGGTGTGTGTGTGTCAGTTCTGCACAGAGGGTGACCACAGGTCCCATCCTGTTGTACCTCTAAAGGAGGTATATGAAGTGAAGATGGCCCAGCTGGGGAAGATAGAGGCTGAAGTTCCGCAGATGATCCAGGAGAGAAAACTAAAGATTAAGGAGATAAAAGACACCGTAGAATTGAGCAAGAAAGATGCAAAGAAAGAGATAGCCGATGGTGTGCAGGTCCTCACTGCTTTGATGCGTCGCGTTAAAAAGTGCCAGGATGATTTCAACCAAACAGTTAAAGAGAAACTGAAAACCACAGAGAAACAAGCTGAAGACCTCATCAAAGAGCTGGAGCAGGAAATAGAAGATCTGACCAATAGAAGATTAGAGGTGAAGCAGCTCTCAGACACTAAAGACCCCCTCCACTTCCTCCAGGCCTTCAGATCCCTGAAGGATCCTCCACACACCAGGGACTGGACGACGGTGGAGGTCCGTCCTCCGTCATACGTAGGGACCTTGAGGAGATCCCTGGATCAGCTGGAGGAGACTCTGAACATGGAGATAAAGAAGCTGCATGATGCTGAACTGAAGAGGGTCCAGCGAATGAAGTAGATGTGACTCTGGATCCTGATACAGCTCATCCCAAGCTCATCCTGTCTGAGGATGGGAAACAAGTACATGATGGAGGTGTAGTGAAGAAACTCCCAGACAACCCAAAGAGATTTACACAGCATACATATCTTCTCACAAGGCAAAGTTTCTCTCAGGGAGATTTTACTTTGAGGTCCAGGTTAAAGACAAGACTGCATGGTGTATAGGAGTGGCCAGAGAGTCCATTGACAGAAAATGTCAGATCATAGGGACCCCTGAGATGGGTTACTGGACTCTTTACTTCAACAAGGATGAGTTGTTATTTAATAATAACCCTGCTGTCCGTCTCCCTCTGAGAGCTGAGCTCCAGAAGGTGGGGGTGTTTGTTGATTATGATGAGGGTGTGGTCTCCCTCTATGATGTGGAAGCCAGGGTTCATCTACTCTGTTACTGGCTGCACATTTACTGAGCCTCTCTATCCATTCCTCTACCCAGGTCACTTTAATTATCAAGGCATAAACTCCGTCCCCCTGATCATCTCACCTGTCATGCTGTCAATCAACCAGACTAGGACTTTTGTTTGATCGAACAAACCACCAAAACAACTGATGTTAATCTACCATGAGATCTGAGAGATCTGGATTAATGTTGTACTGCTGACATTTTCTCAGAGAAATTCAGTAGGAAATGAACCCTCAATATTATAAATTACAACCCGTTGTAAATTATTAGATAACATTATATTCTTCATTGTCTGTCTTCTCAGGTTTTTTAAATGTTTACTGCTATACAATTGTTAATGGTTGCAGTTAAGTCGAACATGTTTTGAGGATTAATGTGTATATCATAATCATTCAAACATTGCTATTAGTTTATATCAGAATCATGACAATCAAATGTAAAAACACATTTCTGATTTCAATAAAAATGGAAAAAAAACTGTTGAGTCAATATCTTTTAATGTCCGCCCTACACCAACTCAACGTGAGACCCTGGGGGTTTATGCTGCCGACGTCCTGTTGTGCGCCCGACGTGGATCCCCGGACTACCCCGCGGCCGTACAGGAGGGCCTAGCCCTCCACACGTTTCTGCGGGGACTTTCGCCGGAGCGTCTGCGGCAGCATGTCCTCCTCACCAGGCCCCAGACCGTCGGGGCGGCTCTGGACAAGGTAGAGCGGGCTGAGGTAACCCTCTCCCCCCAGCCTAGCCGGAATTCTTCCACAGAGGAGGATTGCCAGAGCCAGTCTGGTCCGGCCAAGCACTACTGGCATCGCTGTGGTGCCCGGGTGGACGCGGCTGGGGCAGCCCTCTCCCGTGGCACAATGACAGTGGCGTTCCAGATGTATTTTGTGATTTATATATAAATTACTCTCTACTCAAAAATACATTTCAATGCACACACAAATGGATATGGTCATGTGATTGGCTGAAAACGAGGGAGTTATCTCATTGGCTACAGAGTTCCTTGTTGAAAAATATGCATTTATGAATCCAGCCACGTCAGGAGAGTCTCAAAAATCCACAGAAAAATACAAGACAGTTCATACACAATTGCAAACAAGTTAAAAAATGAAAAGCGTATTTTTAATACAAGTTGAACAGTTTTTTAAAAATAAATGTAACAACATCCAAATACATTTTTGATGAAAATTGCAAATTTTAATTTTATTAATTTTTTAATTAATATATTAATTTTTTAATTAATATATTTATGGATTTATTACTTTTACTTAAAGCAAGGCACATTTTGTCTGTGGATCAGAAATGTGTTTTTGAAACTTATTTTGTTGGATTTATTTTAGATTTATACATACCGATATCCATTAGTGTGTGCATTGAAATGTATTTGTGAGAAGAGATTAATTTATATATAAATCATAAAATAGATTTGTGAATCCTTCTCTGTGCATTCATTATTAATAAGACTGTTCTGACCCCATAGAGAGAGATGTTGGTTTCATGTCCACTCATTGGTGTGGTGACTCATGTTAGTGTGTGTGTGTGTGTGTGTGTGTGTCCTGTGTTTTCTGTGTATAACAGGGAAATAAAATACCTTATATGATGTCATCGTAACCAAAAAGTGTTTTCTTGTATTTTGTTGTTTGATTGGATAAAATGTGGTGCATAGGGTTACATAGTAGTGATGTGGATTAATCCTGGTCCAAATCTCAAATTAAATTCTACATTCATTTTTTAAACATTTAAAAAATGAATGTAAAAATGCACTCAAATCGCCCTCTATTAAACACATGCTACTGCACGCGTTAACTGATACTGACAGTTCTGGGTTATCAGGTTACGTCAATCAAATGTTCTGGCTCCACCACAGAGACGGTAAAAACCTTATCTGCTATCAAGCCCCGCCCCCTCAATGGAAAACTACTGTCTACCAGACGACAGCCAGAATGCTTTTTTTAAATTCTGATAGTGGGTTAGGGTTACCCTGCGTTCACACCAAAAGATGCAATAAGTTGCCGCGAAGCACGATCCCATTCAAAGTGAATGTAGAGACGCGTTGCTGCTTTGCTGCCGCAGCACTTGCTGCCGAGAAAACCGGCAGCAAAATTTGATTTGCGGCGCGGCAAAATCTGATTTGCAGCGCAGCACGCCCGTGCCCGGGTGGCGGGTGCGTTCACGTATTTTGCGGCGCGTCAAATGCTGCTCGAGTTGAAATATTTCAACTTTTCGGCAGCAAACGCGTGATGACAGCCAATCAGCGTTCAACAGCGTTGCCACTGAGGCGTTGCCACAGAGTGACATGCCGTAACAGCCAATCAGTGTTACTCCCTTGGAGTGACCTAGAGTTCACTACCATTACATTTATTTAGTAACTCGAAAAAACCCACAAATCAGCATTTTGTAGTGTAGTTGTGTTTACAGTTAAACTAAACTATGAGTATGCTAAAGGGCTAGAATAACAACCCCAAACAAAACCCAGTTGGGTGGCAGGCAGCACCAGCCTTCCAGTTTCCGAATGGTCTCATGAACCCATCAACGACCGGCATTCCGACGTCTCTCCCTCTTCCACAACAGGTAAAGACATGCAATGCTCGTAATGTCGGCCATGGTTGTGAATGAATTCAGAAGCACCGCGGGCAAAACTTGCCGTGCCGCGAAACTTCCCGCGCTGCAAAACTGCGGCGCAGCAAAACTTTTGCTGCGCGTCAAAACCTTTGCTGCGCTGCAAAACCTTTGCTGCGCATTTATTAAAACATCACAACATTGCACTGTTTTTAGTGCTTCAAATAAAAACAACATGACATAAATAATAAAGTGCTTATAACTATTTTTTTATAAACTCAAATTGTGGTTAGAAGGGGCGTGCCCTGGTTACGGCGTTCATTGTTTTTTATATGGATTTTGGACTTCAAGTGGTCATTGCACGTATCTTTGCGTTTCCAATCGATAGCATGTTGACATACTCTACAAAACAGCTGATCACCTGATTGATAGAAGTGCTTTGGATATTGTTCGGCTCTGAATTTGGGGGTTAGAACCGAATTACAAAGCTTTTTTGAAGATTTGGGCATTTCAGCAGTCAGCCGCGGGCGCTTGAACTTCTTCTTCGGCTTCTTGTTAGGAGCGGGAGCGGGACCTATTGTTCGCATTCCCGCCACCTAGGCTGGAGTGGTGGTCCGGGGATTTGTTTTTAATATTGTTGTGGGAGTGACTGCTAAACATTCAGTGACGTTAATGTCAGCTATGTTGTTTCCTTTTTCCCTCGAAACTGAATTACACGAAAATAATGGCGAATTCCGCTCCGTTTCGCTGCATATTGTAAATGTGACGTGTGATACATGTTATATGTGCTGCAGAACAGGAACCTGCTTGAAATCAGTTATTTTACTGAGACAGGCCCGTTTTAAATTGTAACTTTTGTTACTTTTAATACTTTCCTGTATAATAAAAAATAAATAATAATAATCAGTGGATTCCGTTTTTATTGTCCGTGAATATTCCGTGATTCCGTCCGCGTTTTCGTTATCGTGGAAATCATAGGGCCCTGCATTTGACATACGCCCATACTGCGACCTTTACGGTAACTGCACAGAGAAGACCAGCTTCCGTTTCTCTACTTAAAATGAGTATTAAAAGGCAATTCTGACTGGTTGCGTTATTTATATTGACTTATTTGTTATTTATTATTATAAGGACCATTCTAAGCTAATAGAAAGAGGTGTGTCTTAATCAGCCTGTTTAGTCATGTGATCCACCACTGATTTGGAGTCATAAGGTTATAATATTAATATATATAAATGGATCAGGCTTGCATGAAAGACATACTCCGTGAGCTACAGGGCCTCTCATTGAAACTTCAGCGGAGAGACATGTCACTAGTGGTTGGCCAGGCAATGTATGGAGTCACCGTCATCAGCGGCCTCTGAGCTGTCGGCTGTTGGTGGGCTTTCACCGGCAGCAGTCCCCGCAGCGGTGGTGGTGTCGGTTGTCCCCAAGCTAGCATCTGCCGAAGAACTCGCCTCTTGCTGCTCCTCAGAGTCATTTGTCTTCGATTTCTTTGTAAATCCGAAATTTGTGAGTAGGTTTCCCTGTTTTCTTTAAGACATGATGACTGCAAAACCTGTAATACGAAATTGCGCGGGTCCAGCGGGCGGCTCTCCGATGTCTGTATTTTAAGTAGTCTCGCAAAGCCAGACCAAACTACAGCAAGTAGAATGGTCTAGAACCACGCTACCTCGAGCCGTCTATCCGTGGGGAAACTGGGCGGGCCTGTTTTTATTTCTTTAAACCAATCACAATCGTCTAGGCTAGGGCAAGGCTAAGCCCGGGAAACAGCAGCGGTATCCATGCAAAATAGTGCCGGGGGGAAATTATATTTAATGGAACTTCTTGACGTTCAGAGGCTGTCAGAAATGGCTCAATCCCAACCGCAAACGCCACAAAAAAAAATTAACGATGTATGTCGCCAATGTGAAGATCATTTTATAGATAAAAAGAACAAACATCGTTTGTTTCTTTGTCACGATGATAACAAGCCACCATACACTTTGGCCCTTGAGGAGCTCACGGGACCTATAAAAACGACAGACTTTTTAACATTTATATGTGGTTCTTGTAGAACACTCTTAAACAAATACCGTAGGTGCTATTGTGAAGTGGAACGGATCGGTTCATTGGTTAAATCAATGTCAACCGCGCATGCCACTGTCAGAGTGAAACGATGCGCCAAATCCACACCAACCCGCGATGGTCGTGACAGCAAACGCATCGTCCCTGGGGAGAATCCTGCCGGACAGAGTCTGGGCTTTTCCAAGGTAATTTCAAAATAGGCTATGTTGTGGTCCTGCCATTGTAATGAAATCAGATAGTCAGTAATCAGTAATTACATTATATTAAAATTAAACAAGATTGGATGTCTAGTTCCACAAACAATTTCGAAAACTTGTCTGTATAGCCATTTACCACCAAATGCCATTCATGTGTCTCTTTGGAAAACAATGTTATACTGTCCAGAGATGTGTTAATTAGGGTGACCAGACGTCCTCTTTTTCCCGGACATGTCCTCTTTTCGAGACCTAAAAAATGCGTCCGGCAGGGATTCCAAAAACGTCATACCCATGTTTTCGCCCCCCCCCCCCCCCCCCCGCGACGAAGTGTCCTCTTTTTCACAAACTCAAATCTGGTCACCCTATGTTAATGTTACTCTATTTAACCTGCATGTACACATACAGACTCGATTTTAAGTGACGTTTAAGTCATAGTGCCCCCACGCTTCAATGGTGAGGACAATAATTGCATGCAGGCCGTTATCTTTATGAAGATGATGAATCACCCTCATGCGCAAATCATACATTAAAAATAGCCACATTTTACACGTGATCCATGATTATGCAATACAAAAACAAAAAGGAAATGCATGGGAAAAAAACAGTATTTTGCCAATAGTTTAGAGACCCCCCAAAAATGTCACAAATCATGTTTTCAGGGGGGCTCATGTCTCATTAAGGGGGGCTGAGACCCCCCTGGCCCCCCTGTAGTTCGCACCCTGGTACCGCCTACGTAATCCATCCCAAACCTGCCTGGCAACAGATGATCGCGTCGATCGTTGCCTGCAACGGACGATCGCGTCGAACGACGAGCGACGACGACGACGAGACAACATACACTTTAAACACTCAGTTTACGAGCTAAATTCAATTAAACAATTAAATACAATACAAATATAAAGTTAAAACAAGTGTTATCTAGCGATCCGTAATCTGTATTATGTTATTTCGTCTTTGGCAACATGAGCGCGAATGTTTTTTTAAACCTGCCTGGCAACGGACAACTTTTACGTAATCAGTTGTCCGTTGCCTGGCAACGGACAACTGATTACGTAGGCGGTACAAATTCGGCCCCGGTACAAATTTGGTGTGACAGAGCCTTCAGCGCACGGATCCACAATGCATTGTGTGTCCGTCCCCATTCAAAGTCAATGGGGATCAGTCTACGGACGGAGGCAGTGGGCACGAGGCGTTACGTAATCTGTTGTCTGTTGCCTGGCAACGGATAACTGATTACGTAGGCGGTACAAATTTGGTGTGACAGCTCCAGTGAAAGAGTAACAAAGAGAAAGTACAGTTATTGTTGTCATGAGTTTCAAATGGCTGTCCAGACAACACAGGTAGAAAGGTCTTTAATTGTCTAGTTCTGTAATAACTGGGTAGCTTGATTCAGCTGAACCGTCACCATGAGGTGAGTATACGGGGATTGGTCACCTGCTTGGCTACAGAGCCAGGAGGGACAGCAGACTGCACCCATTCAGTTGGCTTGAAGGAATAGAAGGTAATCCATGGACTAAAATGATCCCTATTATTAACCCCTACTATTATTATTAAACTACGATACCAGTTATCCATCATTTCAGATTTACACACTTTATCCCTGGCACATACCCATAATGCACCACCAGCGATAATGTGCCGTGGTTAACTGCCATGGCAAATTATAGGTTTTGCTGTCTCTACGCTGGCATTGTTGTCTCAGATTAGTGAACCTGTTGGTCTGGTTTGTCTGCCCTACCCTGAGTCACATGATGCAGATGTTTAATGACAACAGAGTCTTGGAGATAAGCTCTACATAACTGCAAGTGTTAACTCAATATTAAATCACAAACCATCCTAGCACATTTAACCATGGCATGCAGGGAGACTCTGGGAATGTTAATTCAAGTCAATTGTTTTTGAACAGCTCTTAATCAAAGTTACAGCATTCACCATTAAATCAGTACAATGTCTCTGGGTTTGCATCGTCTCTGGGTCTGTGTCTTGTCTTTACCCTATCCGAACACACGTCAATGCATTTGAAGCCTACACAGTAAATGAATGTGCCAAAACTTTGAAACGTCAGTGAATCGTGTGTCCGTGGGGGCCGGACCAGGTCTTTGGGGAGGAGCCAGATGTTAGGGGAGGGAGGAGGGGAAGAGAGGAGAGGACGTCTTGTTCAGGAAACTAAACGTTTCACAGAAACCAAAGTCGCCCGACATGGAAGCAGTTCTCGCTTAAAAGAGGGAATAAAACACATTTTGGGCAAATAGTCTGAGAGAGACAGAAACCACAACAAGGTGAGTAAAACAGAACAATTTTGAGATAAGTTAAAACCTCTCTTCAGGTTGTGGAAAATAATGGAATTGCTCAATACATAAACATTGTCGTCTGTGTCTAGGAATGGCCTCTGCTTACACTTCCTGGTCTGAAGATAACGTTTCATGTCCCATCTGTCTGGATGTGTTCAGCAGCCCAGTTACCACACCATGTGGACACAACTTCTGCAAAAACTGTATTACAAAGCACTGGCATGAACAAGTCTGGCACAAATGTCCTGTTTGCAACGAGCCTTTCAAGACAAGACCTGAATTACGGATCAATACCCTCTTATCAGAGATGGTTGGTCGGTTTGGAAGGGTAAAAGAGCAGCCTTGTGTTGAACCAGAAAAAGTTCCTTGTGATGTCTGTACCGGGACCCAGATGAGGGCCGTGAAGTCCTGCCTAGTGTGTCTTATCTCTTACTGCCAAACCCACCTGGAGCCACATCAGAGAGTCGAAGTCCTGAAGAAACATCGGCTGGTCGAGCCTATGGACCGTCTGGAAGACAGGATGTGTAAGAAACATGACCGACTTCTGGAGCTCTTCTGCAACACTGAACAAGTGTTTGTGTGTCAGTTCTGCACAGAGACAGATCACAAGTTCCATCCTGTTGTACCTATAAAGGAGGAATAAGAAGTGAAGTTGGCCGAGTTTGGGGAGATTGTGCCTGCAGTTCAGCAGATGATCGAGGAGAGAAAACAAAAGATTAAGGAAATTAAAGACACAGTTAAACGCAGCAAAGCAGATGCAGACAGAGAGATAGCCGATGGTGTGCAGATCCTCACTGCTCTGATGCGCTGCATTGAAAAGTGCCAGGATGATCTCAACCAAATGGTTAATGAGAGACTAAAAACCACAGAGAAACAGGCTGAAGACCTCATCAAAGAACTGGAGCAGGAAATAGAAGATCTGACCAATAGAAGCTCAGAGGTGAAGCAGCTCTCACACATTAAAGACCACTTCCACTTCCTCCAGACCTTCAGATTCCTGAAGGATCCTCCACCCACAAGGGACTGGACGACGGTGGAGGTCCGTCCTCTGTCATGCCTAGGGACCTTGAGGAAATCCCTGGATCAGCTGGAGGAGACCCTGAACATGGAGATGAAGAAGCTGTGTAATGATGCTGAACTGAAGAGGGTCCAGCAGTATGAAGTAGATGTGTCTCTGGATCCTGATACAGCTCATCCCCAGCTCATCCTGTCAGATGATGGGAAACAAGTACATCATGTAGGTGCAAGGAGGACGATATTCAACCCTAAAAGATGGGTTACACAATGTGCATGTGTTTTCACAAGGCAGAGCTTCTCCACAGGGAGATTTTACTTTGAGGTCCAGGTTAAAGACACGACTCAATGGCATTTGGGTGTTGCAAGAGAGTCCATCAAGGGAAAGTTTCTGAGCATATTTACCCCTGAGATAGGTTACTGGACTATTAATTTAAACAAGGATGGGTTGGTATTTAAGGATAACCCTGCTGTCCATGTCCCTCTGAGAGCTGAGCTCCAGAAGGTGGGGGTGTTTGTTGATTATGATGAGGGTCTGGTCTCCTTCTACGATGTGGAAGCCAGGGTTAATATCTACTCTGCTACTGGCTGCACCTTTAGTGAGCCTCTCTATCCATTCCTCTGTCCATGTGATCATGATGTTGCCCCCCTGATCATGTCACCTGTCAATCAAACAGACTAGGAACTTTGTTTGCTGATAAAATAATCAAACAACCAAAACAACTAATGTTGTTTCCTAAATTAGAATCTCTACTATGAGATCTGAGAGAACTACCGTATTTTCCGCACCATAAGGCGCACCGGAGTATAAGCCACAGCAGCTAAATTGAATGATGTGAACATATATAAGCCGCACGCACTGGACTATAAGCCGCAGGTGTTTTAATGTTAAATTACCATCAGGGCTTCCCCGAATGCCATTTTTCAGGCCTTGAATACTCGTTGGTTTTTCCTAGCAAATATACGAATACCCGTTCCAGAAAAAAACACCATCAAAAACAACATTAATAATAATCCCTATGTACTCCCTGGAACCGATTTTGATAGTATATGCATCTTTAGTTGAAGATTTGATAGCTTTTGAACGTTAATTAGTAGGCCAAAGAAGGTTGAAGTTCCTTAGTTTTTCCCCGTGGAAGCGAACAGCTGTTGTTCCGTTCCAAATCAGCTGTCCTCTGCCATCTCAGCCCTTACGGGAGCTTTTCAATTCATCCTGGAACGTACATCTTTTCAGGGAATTTGTACAATAAATCCATAACAAATACCGAATATTGATTGTCTTATGTGTCCATATTATATCCATTATATTCACTGGGTATTCCCAAGACGCTCACGCTCTGCAGCAAGCCAGTCACAGTTGATTGGCGCGGCGCTGTACAGCGAACGTAAACAAACAACTAAGCTAAGGTTAGCATTGCGCTAAGTATTACTTTTCCTCCCGAGGTCCCTCTTATGTTGTTATAAAGTAAAGGGAAACAAGATAAAAACATAAACATGTGCTTGGTACAGCAAACTATATTCTTTACAACCAAGAGAAAGAGGTCTCTATGTTCTCAGATTAGGTCAGAAATACTCCCCCTAAAATTAAATTCATTTTATTTTGTATTGGCCGTTTCATCATGATTTGTGAATTAGGTTATTCAATAAAGATCACCTAAAATAAGTTCATTATAAGCGTGACAAGGATATGTTAGCTTGGCTATTCAAATATAGAACTTTTGGGATTGCTGAGTTTATTGAAAAGGCGTGGGCTAGGAGGAATATGTCAATTTATATTTAGCGTGTTTATCCGGTACAAAAGTGTGATTGTGTATCTACTACACTCTTTGTGTAGTTATATCGTATCTTGTAATCCTGTGTGGGATGGGCTACTTGTGTGGCATGACACGAAAATAAACATAATCAATCAATCAATCAATCAATCAATATAATATATAGATCAATGTCTGATTGACTCAATGTTTTAAACTTTAAATGCAACACTATTAACAATTTTAAATGTTTGGGGCAAGTAGAACATTATGAATGATAACATAATCAAATGTTTGTACACTTTTTATTATTATTTTATTTATTCTTTTATTTGAATTAGAATCTCTACGATGTGAGATCTGAGAGAACCCGCTTTGATGTTGTACTGTTGTCTTTTAACAAGGAGAAATACATTAGGGGAAATAACCCTAACTACTATAAATCATTGCCCATGATACATGATTAGATTACATATACTATATTGATCAATGTCTGATTGACTGAATGTTTTTATGCAACGCTATTAATAATTAGTTTGGGGCAAGTAGATCATTGTGAATGATAACATAATCAAATGTTTGCGCACTTTTTATTTCAATAAAGAATTGCAGAAAGTAAAATGGGGTCATTTTCTGTGGAAAAGCTACATTCTCCTTACTCTCCCTCACTCTCTCCCTCCTTCCCTCATTCTCTCCCTCCGCTCACTCTCCATTTCTCTTTTCTCTCCTCACCTCACCCTCCCTCTTTCTCCCTCTCTCTCGCTTCATCTTCCCCTCTCACCCCCTCCCACTCTATCTCCGAACTTCCCTCACCCACCCCCTCCCTCTCTTTCTCCCACCTTCCCTCTCTCACCCCCTCAGTCTTTCTCACCCTCAGGGGTGGTTCCTTAGAGGAGGCAACGCCTCCACAGGATTTAAAAAAAGAAAAAGGCAGGACGCTGAGTATGTTATGTCCGGGGCTAGCCACTGAAGGGAGGCAAAGGGGCCAAAACTCACTTATGCCTCCTGTGAGCATAAAAAATAACCAATCATAATTCAGTTTCACTGTTGCAAGGTAAATCATCCATACCATGTTAAACATAAAGGGAGGTCAGCCGCATCACCTTCTTGAAACCAATCACAAATCTGCATTTTTTTTATTAACGTTCTAAGCAAATTAGCCTTCTAGTCAGTTGCTGCCTTGCCGCGGCTAACAAAGCTACAGCTAATACTCACAACTAACAACGATATCAACATGGAGGAGAATATAATTAAATATCTACAAGAACACACATTTTCGAGTTTGAACATCAGCTGAACATAAAAGAGAATAGAAGACCAACACCGAAACTGAACATGATCCAGACCAAAAAAGCAGGTAGCTCACGAAACTTCAAGAAGGAGAACGGGTGTATGACGGGTGTATGACATCATCCCCTTTGTAGAGACCTGTTTAATTATTACATTTGGTCTTGGAGGTCCTGATTTTTTTAATGCCAATTTGTCTGAATTTGATCGCCAACTGAAAGGAACTTTTTTCAAAGACACAACGGAATTGCACGGTACAGTCGCGATCTGGAAAGTAGTATGTGACTTGATCGAAGATGTTCCTTGTCTCTCTTTGCTCAGTTACATATGACGCATATGTACTTTTTTGCATAGCAACCGGGGCTCAACTAGTGCCTTGAATTCCAGTACGGTTGGGCTGAGTGAAATGGAGCCCCGGGAAGACAGCCTATTGGCTACTACACCCAACGATAAACGTTGAACGTGAAGCGGAACGCAAATATCATTCCGGAGAGTTCTAAACACATTCTAAGGTAAAATCATTATTAGCATGTAATTAACACTGATTATTTTTTCAAAATGAGAAGATTATTATTATATTAAATAAAAGATAAAAACAGGCAGGCAGGACGGCGGCGCCCCAGCGCCCTCTATGGACGAGCCGCCACTGCCTCGTGAGGATGATTGTATGAGCGTAGATCCATCGTTATCGGGAAACTGGGCCCAGAACAAAGTAAAGGCCATTAACAAAAACAAAGCATGTGGCCCAATGGGAGATGGGACATGAGAGCTGCCCGGAGAGCAGCACCCACTCCACTGGGCAAGACCCAAGTGTGCGTGTGTGCGTGTGTGTGTGTGTGTGTGTGTGTGTGTGTGTGTGTGTGTGTTTGTGTGCGTGTGCGTGTGCGTGTGTGTGCGTGCGATGGTTAGTCTCTCAAATAATGGCTTTTTTTAAATTTAATTTTATACTTTCCTGGCAGTTCTCTCAATCCTCTCTCTCTCTCTCTTTGATGCTGGTATTAAAATGACATCCGAGTCCCGTTTTACATGTTCTCTGCTATTTTTTAACTTTTGTTTGACTATAATTGTTTTATTTTTAGACTTTATTATCATTCAGTCTAACATATCTATCTTCTCTTTTCCACATATTAGGATCTCTCTCTTTCTAGGCCTGCCTCTCTCTCACTGTCTCTGAAGGCCCAGTGTTAATGGGCCTCCTTTGTTCTGGCTGGCTGCTGCTGTGTTCTCCAGTGTGCACACCTAACTGACAGCTGGCAAGCACAGTCAGAGACCCCCATGGTCTTGTTGCCCATTCTGATCTGCAGCACAAGGCCACAAGAATATATTCTACTCTCTATTTTTAAAAGAAGAGAGTGGTGACAGTGGGTGTCTGCATGCCGCCCTATGGGCAAAGAGAGAGTGAGGCAGGCAGAGATTGAGGCAGTGTGGGCAGAGAGAGGCAGAGAGAGACACCATGTTGGAAAACTGACAACTCACATCATGGGAGGAAAAAGCATATATACAGTACATGAAACACAGGAGGCAGATATTTGTATGAGCAGCACCACACTTTACTAACATAGATATATTAACAAAGTACAGTGGCAATAATTATTGTCTTTATAGGGTCCCGGCCTTCCACTTCCTGTTTTCTCTGTTAAAAACAGAAATCAACATTTTCCCAGTGTTTGTTAGATGTAAAATTAAAGGAAGTTGAAGTTGTTTGCTGGAAATAACTTTTAGGAAAAAAGATCTTGCCTACCACTATTCCCCTCTGTTTCAGGGGGTAGCTCGGCGGCAGTCCGACAGCACAGCTCCGGGAGTCCAATCCCTTTCTCCTCCATGTCTCCTCCTCCGGACTGCTGCCGAAGCTTTGGCGGCAGTCCGGCAGAGAAACAGATTGTACTCCCGGAGCTGAGCTGCCGGGCTGCCGCCGAGTTCCCCACGCCGGAGCTGCTCATCCGCTGGTCCACAAAATCTTAGCTATGCTCTGATTGGCGGGGAGTGGGGAAGTGGGAGGTAAAAAAATAAGCTCTCTTGAGGTTATGACCCTAACGGTCTAACCTCCTGATATACAAATTCGGAGAAAGGACAGAGGACATGTGAAAAAAGGGCTATACTTTTGACTGGACCTGTAAAAATAGCTGTGATGACCACTTGAAGTCTAAAGCCCATGTGAAGAACAAGGAAGAGCAGTGGGTTAGCCAGGGAATGCCTCCTCAAATGACCTTTACTAGTACAAGCACCTGCAGATTCAAGACAAGGAATTATTCAGGACTTTGCTGTTGTGTGCGCCGAGTCGGCCATCCCCTTAGAAAAGCTAAGAAAGTGCAACCGTTTCTCGTGAAGCATCGCAAAATTTCTTCTTGGAAGAAATTTCACAAAAAATAAATATATATATAATGGAATTTGGAAAGAATCAAATAGATTTTATAGGGCCTAAAACAGTCAAAAACTTTGAGAAATAATACTATGGACATTATCCCAATAAAATGTGCGTAATGTGTCATATGAAGTAATGATTGTTGTTGTGTACACAGCCTACAGCCAAAGAGAGTTTGAATAGCACCTTTAATATGCTGATGTCCTAAGCACTCAGATAGATAGATAGATAGATAGATAGATAGATAGATAGATAGATAGATAGATAGATAGATAGATAGATAGATAGATAGATAGATAGATAGATAGATAGATAGATAGATAGATAGATAGATAGATAGATAGATGGATGGATGGATGGATGGATGGATGGATGGATGGATGGATGGATGGATGGATGGATGGATGGATGGATGGATGGATGGATGGATGGATGGATGGATGGATGGATGGATGGATGGATGGATGGATGGATGGATGGATCATTTATTGTCCCCTTGTGGAAAAAATGTCTCAGTGTACTCAAGTACTCACATGAACTCATAGCCATACTGCTATAAGTCACCTAAAATGTATACAGCAGTATACAATTACATTAAGGGCACTTAGCAGATGCTTTAATCCAAAGTGACTTAATAAAAACATTTTGTCTATGTATAATATTAAGAGAAATAACATGCAACATTTCTGCATAAACACATCTAAAAGTGATCGACCAATGTTATAGATTTTGTTGAGTTGTGTATTTACATTATACAAATGGTTTTGCCAAAATTGCTCAGAAATCAGTCGTTGTACCATTGTAATGGTCTGTTTCAACTGTGTATTAAAGGTTGGGTATTGAATTCTCTTTTTTGGCAATTTTTTCAAAATTACTTGAAATCCTTAACATAACCCACTTACAGCCACTGAGTTGAAAGTACTGACATGAATATTAAACAAGTCAATCATCTGTGGAACGGGCAGGGCTCGAAAAACTGCAGCCAATTATTTCCAGAACCACCGAGTGGCATTGGACAGTAAGTACGTCAATCAAACGGTCATACTGCACTCTCCCTTCCCCCGCGCGTGACCCCTTTGTGCACGTACTCAATTTTGTGACCCAGAGCAAGCTTCTGTTTGATGTTATCCTGCGGTAGCTACTGGAGCTAGCTAACTAGCTAATGCACATTTGGACCTAGCACTAGAAGACAACCCTAAACTCCAACCTAGCTAGCCTGGCTCGCTCTCGCGCATCTGTGTTCGCGCTCGTGCATGAGTGCGCGTCAATGTACTTGGAATGGGTGGAGTCAGAGTCAGCGTTGAAGGAGAGGGGGTAAGACCATTTGAGTCGTGTATTATCAAAATCTGCTGGCGTTGCGCAAATCCCATACCCAACCTTTAATATAGACCAAACGATGGCTCCGAAGAGAGGAGTGCTGCTGCCTGACACCGCCTCCTCGGCAGGTATGTGCTGACATTAAAAAATGAGAACTATGTACAACCTTGCTCTTAAAGTTATTTTTTGTAGGATTGTTTTAAATGCTGTGGATAATGTAACCTCAAATAACATAATCAACAGTATTTTGGGGTAGTCAATTCATCAGTGGTGGGTTAGCAAGTTAACGTTATGTTTAGTGGTGGGCATAGATATTTTTCCAATTATACTTGGCAACGGTGAATTATCAAATATAATTCACCGCCAGAAGTTGTGAAGTGCCCATGCAAGTGAACGGAGCATAAACAAAAATGATTGACAGCTGAACGTTGGGAAGGCCCATGCAAGTGAATGGAGCAGTCTACAGCATTGAGAAGAGCCATGTAATAATCCAAAATAATGTAGGGTTTAGTAGTTAAATATTTGAAAGTTGTAGAATAAATTAATATAATTTATATTGGAGTTAATTTGCTAGAAATGTACTTACAATGTTTAGTCATTTAATCATTTACATATTTATGTTACACAATTATTACTTCCATATTTACATGTTTACATATTTAACACAGTCAGGATATTCTGTTGAATCTGCCTCTCTGATTCCCTCACGTTTACCTCAGTCTAAATTCTAGCTTCTGATTGGTTAGTTCAGTCACGTGATGGGTCCGAGCAAGGAAGTGTTTGAAAATAGATTAACGGCGATATTTATTTTATCGTGCGATAAAAGTTTGGCGTTAACGCAGCCGTTAACGCCGATAACGGCCCACCACTAGTTATGTTACTTATTTATCAGAATGAAATGACATAACATGATTAACACATTAGTACTCGTCTGTGATCATTATTTCTCTTACCAGACAGAAACGACTCCCATGATTCAACTCAACTTCACAACGTGCAAACGATTTTTTTGGATTAAATGTATTATACCTAAATATTATGCCAACATATTATACCGTTAACAAATTTCATACACTATAACCAATAATCTGTGTTCTCAGAACTGCACATTATTTGGTATCTCTCATGGTTCTAACCACACAATGAGGAACAGGTGAGCAGGAAAAAAGGGCGGGAAACAGAAAAAGGCAGCATGTACAGGTGAGAGGCGGAGTCACAGGCACAACAAACAGAATGAATAAGCAGCGAGAGAGTCAATGAGTCCTAGAACGAGGTGCTGACACAAAAATTCCAAAAGACAGGGATAAAAATACCGACTGGTATTTTATTTAGTCTTTTGACCATCTTGAACTCACAATCTCCACAACTCGCATCAAAGGACAAATGCAATGACACAACTAATCCTGCTTATAATGTTGTTCATGGATTATATACCTAACTTTTTACATGTTTAAGCTATTAGAGCACTAATACCAAGGATAGACATCTTTTGTGAGTTTGAGAACTATGCCCATAAGGACAAAATTAAGAACTAGCTAGCTACCAGAGACAAGCTCTGAGCCATATCATTCAGAAACTACACGATTTAGGACTACTTGTGATTCAGTAGATGCATTCCCAGTGACACCAACCTAGTTTTTACAAGTTGGTTTCCCTCTTGTGGAACTAGAGAAGTACCTTTTCACTACTTCTGTCGGACCTGCGGAAACAGAGATACATGAAGGTCAATGAACGTGGAAGAGGAGTAGCCTGGATATCATCCTGATAATATATTATATTCGAAAATATTTTTTCCGCTGACAAACTCCTTAAGTGCATGCCCTTGTTGTGGTTGTTATTTAAGTCCATTCCTGAAATAACTGCACTTATGGCAGCGTTTACTCTGCTAATGATAACGTTACCACTCGTTTCTCTTTATTCAAACTTCTAGGTGGAGCTCAGTACTTTTGAGGACTTTTCCCAAAAAGGAAGCTTGGCCCTCACGCCCTGGTAATGGTTCTATAGGTTGGACACCAACCTGTAAAACAGATGAAGTTAAGATGTTCTTCGCAAGAGCCTTGCCTCCATGTGGAAGGTTCCACACTGGACACACCCCCACAGGGGCTGGAATGATGTGAGGCTGCGTCCCATTGGGTGAAGTCCATTGGGTCACCGGACATCCAAAACCAGGAGCTTCCTCGAATTGACCTACAGACATTAAAAGAGTTGAAAGAATTAGTGGAGGGTAGAATAACACAGCCAAATATTTTTTTTTCCATGGTATTTCTACGTCAAAGGGACGGACAGATGATCATAGGTACAGACTTGTTGTTTGATAGACAGCAAGACCTTGCCAGTACCTGCGCAGGCCCGCCCAGAGTTGTCTAGTTAGCGGAAAGGGGGCGATAGCCACCAGCTCATCAACCATTTCCTGGTCCTCGGGGCCCCTGATGCTCAGCAGGTCCCAGTGATAGTCTCTGCAGTAGAACAGGGCGTCTGACCAGCACAGCCGCTTCCCCACTAGTGTGACGTTCCTCCCCATCACCTGAATCGTGATGGAGGCAGGAGGAGGTGCCAATTCTGGGGAACCAAGAGACACCGGCGTGGTGAGGTATTGCTACTCTTAGCCCTGTAAAGGCAAGCCCACACCGGACCGAAAATCGGCTTCGGTGAGAAAATTGGAAAATTGGCGTCGGTGACATGAGTCTATATGGTGTGGTCGCTCAAATCGGCCACGTCAGCGTTAATTTCAGCCGATTCAACATGCAATCGGCAAGTCATTCTTTTACCATTCTGATTGTTGGAGGTTCTAGCAGCTTGACTAGCGAATCACTGAAGCCTGGAAATGAGGATTGTAAACATAGAATAGAATAGAAAGCCTTTTATTGTCATTGCACGAGTCAAGTACAATGACATTTTTAGTAAGCTTTCCCAATTGGTGCATTCGAGAAAATAAATAAATATAAATAGAACAAGTACAACAGTATACCAAATAGAAATGTAAATAATGTAAAATAAATAAAGTAAAATAAAGTAAAGTACAGTACAGCAGTGGGAGGTTGTGCACCCCACACCGTCCACAGAAACCACATGCGCATTCAGTGCAATTTAAATAGAACTATGCTTGCAGTCGGGGGTCAGTGGGGTTGGGGGTCAGTGGGGAGGGGGGGGGGGCTAGGGGGGGGTCAGTCAGTCGGGGGTCAGTGCATGTGTGTGTTCAGGGTGGATACAGCAATAGGGAAGAAGCTGTCTTTGAACCGTGAACACCTGGTTCTAATGGACCTATAGCACCTGCCAGAGGGCATCAGGTCGAACAGGTGAAAGCCAGGGTGTGGGCTGTCCTTTGTGATTCTCTCCGCTCTGCTGAGGCAGCGGGAGATGTATATATCCTTCAGGGAGGGGAGGGGGCAGCCGTGATCCTCTGTGCGGTGTTTATCACTCCCTGGAGCTTCTTCCGCTCTGCCTCAGTGCACTGTGAAAACCACACTGAGATACAGAACGTCAGAACACTCGATGGTGGAGCGGTAGAAGGTCACCAGCAGCTTCTCTCCCACGTTGTTCCTCCTGAGCACCCTGAGGAAGTGTAGCCGCTGCTGAGCCTTCTTGACGACCGCCGCCGTGTTGGCAGTCCAGGAGAGGCCAGCAGAGTTCATGGTGCCCAGGAAGCGGAAGGTGTGGACTCTCTCTACACAGTCACCGTCGATGTAGAGGGAAGCCGGGTCTGCTTTGCTTTTCCTGAAGTCCAGGAGGATCTCCTTAGTTTTTGTGGTGTTCAATGCCAAGTTGTTGTCTGAACACCACGATGTTCACTTCAGGATCTCATCTCTGTAGGCAGACTCGTCTCCCTCTGAGATCAGTCCCACCACCGTCGTGTCGTCCGCGAACTTCACTATGGTGTTGCTGGGGTGGGTGGGACTGCAGTCGAAGGTGTACAGAGAGTAGAGGAGTGGGCTCAGCACAAACCCCTGTGGAGAGCCTGTGCTGAGGGTGCGGGTGGAGGAGAAGTGGGGTCCTAGTTTCACCTTCTGGGGTCGATTTGTGAGGAAGTCACTAATCCAGGAGCAGGTGAGCGGGTCGAGACCTAGGGCACCCAACATACCAGATAAACAGTGTAAACCAGTTTTCGTGTTTTTTGGCCCACAATACGGATTAGCGCTGCCTGTTGTTTTGGAGACATTACATCTCGCGCAAGCGCAGAACGTACGGCATCAGCTGTAATCCCGTAGGTGTGTACCACCCATGTCGGTGTTCGAGTCGGCCAGATTAAATAGCCCGACTTCATTTACCGACGCGAATCGGGCAGTTGGTCCGGTGTGTGGTTGCCTTAAGAGTACATTTAAGTAACTTTGAGCAAGACACCTAAGCCCTCCCTGCTATTTGACTATAAAGGCATTTAGGAGACACTTTTAAATATTCAAAAACGTCATTAGCATCACTAAATTGATTAATCATTAATCATTAATGTGGGATGTTTATAAAATACTTTTTTAGAGCAAGACAACACCTTCAGATGGTTCACTAGAGGGTTTTTTCAATAACAAAAAGGGACGTTAACAGTCTGAAACCGCATTAGTCTTGTGCGTTTCGGCCGACCATCCAGACAGATCCGGCGAACATAGGACCCGGGGAACATAGACACACTCCCGCCTGCTGCTACTCCCATTCGTGGCTCGACAGAAACACAAATGACAAACTGGAAGGCTAGACAAGGGAAATACGTCACGTTCTCGCTAGAGTCGTTCGTACCGGCGTACCAACCAAATGGATAGCAGCATGATTGGGTCGCGGCATCTCAGAACGTCAAGCACAAAGATGGCGGACTACATGCTTGTGACAATTCTGCAGCAGATAATGTCCCTTGTTGGGTTGCTAGTGCAATATTTAATGTTGCACCGCTACCAAAATAAATTTAAAAAGGATTACGGACAGACACATACACCAAATCTATTTTGATATACAGCGAAGCACTACAGAGAGGTATTCGGACTGTATGTTTGTAAACAGCACGCAGGCTTTATGCACATTCTCGCCTCTTCATTTTTTTTGCTTGAATCTGTAGCAGAAGCAGCGCCCCTTATGGGCCTGGAATGTGTACTACAGGGTTTCTACAGCTCGATGCGGTTTCGCAATGAATCCGTGTTTTCTTTCTTTCGAGATATTCCTGAACCGCATCAAAGGAAAATGGATTGTTTTCGCCCGTTTGGACGGGGCCTTGAACTCTATTAATGTGAAGAGCTGTGTTTTGTGGCTGGCACGCTATACAACTTCTTACATTTTTAAACAAGAGATCACACATCCAGTAGCGATTCTTTGGCCGAGCTCACCAGGGAGGCAACATGAATGCGCAGTACAACCGCACATGCATGTATCTTCTGAAGTATAGGCCCACACAACTTTTAAAAAAACATACTCACGTGACATGTCGTGTGGTTGCGCATTAGAGAGGATCAGAACTAAAAACTAGACACCTAATAGTGTGTCAGCAGAGTGCAATGCTTCTAAACTTTTAATCAAACATGCAGACAAAATTCAACTTCATAAAGTTAAGTAAAATCATTCATGGTGCATGCTGCTTGAATGTACTGCAAAGGAACCTTCTAGTCAGTTGCCGCACAAGGTGGCCACTAAAGGCTAATTTGCTTCGAACGTTATAAAAATAAATAGCTGATGTGTGATTGGTTGCAATGAGTAGATGCGGCTGGCCGCACTTCCTATGTTTAACATGGTATGGATGATTTACCTCCAACAGTGAAACAGAATTGTGATTGTTTATTTTTTATTCTCAAAGGCGGTAAAAGTGATTTTTTTTTGCCTCTTTCCCTCCCTTCAGTGGCTAGCCCCGGACACAACATACTCAGAGTAATGTCGGCAAGCCTCCTGCCTTGTAAAGGCACTTGGCAAATTTTTTCAACAATTTCATGTAATTATTCAGTAGTAAACACACACTGCACATAGATAATTTTGAAAAAGAAATATTTTTTAATAATAATTTCATTATCACGTAAATCTTTTTGTTTTTATGAAAATCACGAGGAGGCATTGCCTCCGTTGCCTCCTCTAAGGAACCGCCCCTGCACACACCTAGGGATAGATGAAGATAATTCTAGCTGTTTTGGTCTGCAAGTGTCTTAAGATTTTTTGGAGAGAGAATGGGGTGCCCCCACAATTGTCACATTCTCCAACAACCCAGTGCTGATTCTGAACCCTGGAAATCAAATGCAACTCAAATGCCAAATGTGATTTTAGCAATGTTCATGTTTAACAAACATGGTGGATTGTGGCCATGCTACGCTAGCTGTTGCCCTTTTTGTCTTTCAAAACATCTTGACAGCCTGTTCATTTAACAGTGTGAGTTGGAAACTGTCAGCAAGGCCTTCAATTGGCTTGTAACTCTGTTTCCAAACAAACATAATATTATTATGATATACTATATATGTTGCAGATTACTAATGCAATAAAAGTAATGTTTAGCATCAACACAAGTGGATAATGTAAGCAATATTCAACATTTTAATTTGCCAGAACGTCTCCCAATGACCAACGATGTACAGTCGGTTTGGCCCTCAGCTGGACGTACAGTAATAAACCGTGTTAAGCACCAATGATGACATGAAATTAAAGACTGAGTGCCTACCTCCATACACTTTGACCTCACATAACGTCAGGTATGTAAAGGGGAAGGGCTTGTAGAAGTTGACAAACATTCCCTCCATTCCCCAGCACTGGATCGTCTGAGTCAAGCTGTCCGGAACATTGTGGATGATGGCACACCTGACAGAGAGACCACGGGAGAAAATACAGGCTCGGCGAAGGGAGGTCTCAGAAACCAGATGCTAGTAGCTGGTGTGTGTCGAGATATAGTTGAAGGGGCTGTCAACCCAAAATCCTTTATTATTATTATTTTTTGAAACATGGTAACATGTCTTTCAAGGCAGAACTCTACGTCTTTTTATCACTGCAACGAAGATAAGACTGCCATTTAGAGAAAATCAAGTTAAAAAGAAATGTATTTGCCGTACTCCACCAACCAGTTTTCTACACAATGACAGTAGGCAACTTAGAAAGGATGACAAAGAAGCTGTTGGTAGTATCCATGGGGATAACAGTATCCCCCCCGCCCCTCCCATCCTAGAATTAAAAAATCTCATCAGAGTTTGAATGTGAGCTGAAACAGGGGGATGACTTCCAATTTAAGCAGAGTACTGGTTGTGTTCTATTTTCTGGGAGTATAATATTCTACACCATTTAGTAATTTACACCTTCATCCAAAGACACTTTTTCAACCCGCTACGTTTTGGCTCGGAGTCAAACCCGATTTGAGTGGAGGTCGGGTAGGGTTGGCCCCGGTGATTTACCTTGGGTTGTCATTGCCGTTGTTCACCATTGAATTGCCGATGTGTATTTCCACGCCGTCGAGCCTCTCCCCAACTTCGTTCCTATTAGTGATCTCGATCACCGACACCCTGTACACACCGTCCAGCTGGAGCCTCCACCAAGGATTGTCCGTCTGTTGGGTGTGAGTGCAGCTGTGCCCGAAAAGAGGGACGCAGCTCCCATCGATGCCCCGTGCAGCGCTCTCGCCCTCAAGGGTGGAAGACTGAACGGCCGCGCCTCTCAGCGGCACGTCAATGCTGGATGCAGCTTGTGAGCAAATTAAACCACAGAGCAGAGATTACCTAGCTGCGTTCTACGGTTCAAAAACACATTGAAATACCATCAGCCACTACATGGGGGCACATTGAAATACCTGAACATCCAGGGGACTTCCACAGGTGGAGGAGGACACCTGGTGCATGACAAAAGGCAAAATGAATAATAATATAATAATAAAAAATAAAACCATGACAGGGTGTTTTGTGATTAGGATTATCACCGTGGGGGGGTTGCATCCGAGGCAGGGATGGACTGGGACAAAAATCTGGCCCAGGACTTTGGGATGGAGAGGCTTTTCATGAGACTGCGAGACTAGCATTCAACATTGACATGTTATACATGTCAATGTTGGAATGTGCGGGTGGTTAGAATTGAGATAGAGGATCGCAGGCAGATATTTTATGAGCAAACCAGCCACCCTCTGTAAAGAACGGGTGAAAGGTTTCGAAATATAATAGTGCAGATGGCTTTGCATGGGCAAAACGTTGTCTTTGTTACAGCATGTGTGCTATTTTCTGTTTATACCATCATCGGTTTCATAGATGTGCATACCTTTTCTGGGAGGTTGTTGAGGGTGGAAGAAAATACGAATCAATACAATACAATGATACAAATTCAAAAATATGAAATCCCTCATCTCGGTGTATAGAGGGATTATCAGTCTATGTCACTCTACGTCACTCCCCGCTCTACGCGCATGTCGTTTGCAGAAAGAGCCGAAAGCGACAAGAGCCGCAATCATGTCTTGTTGTGTGGTTGGTTGCACAAACCCTTTTATTAAGACTGATTATCCCATTTATTCTACTTCTTGCTTACCGCCCTCGACTTAGTCTTGGGCGGTAAACTGTCCACGTGCCGGGCATATTAAACTGTGTACTACCCTGCCTTGAGGTAATTATCCCTTACTTAATTCATTTTTTACAATTTACCAGCTTTCGTTTTGAAGAATAATCACCGTGCGATGTGTTTCAATGGGAATCGCGACGGTCTATACTTTCAACATAAAGTGTACTTTATAATCTGAAATTCGTCCCAGCCTTTAGGGTCTTTAGCATATAACCTGATTACAGTTTAATGTAACAGTAAGCTGACAAAATCGCTAGTTAACACTGCAACTGCAAATTAACCACACGGAGATAAACATGGCAACCGGTCAAACAAATGTTCTTTTTGCCATCATTCTGCACGCGCATCCGCCGTGTTGATAAACAAATAATCCCCCTAGCTCGCTCGGCTTCTTTTTTGCTGGACCCTGAATCTGGCCAACACATTAAAGGGAATAGTGGATATTCTCTTAATCAATGTTTTTTTTATCATTTAGTTAGGAGTAACAGTTACCCTTTAAATACAAATAAAAATAAAAATGAAAGACAAAGAAATTAGATACATTTAATGTTAGGCTAATATTAATGTTAATATTAATTAAAACATGCTCGCTAGTGCACCTGTCATATCAATGCTGCTGTGTCCTTTTCCTTTTCGACATTTTCGTATTTTTCTGTGACTTCAGAGGGAGGTAAACAGGAAGTGAGTGACCCAGCTGTGTGTCAGGCTGAGCCAATCAGATTTGACAGAACTCGGAGCAGTCAGATTTGGGAGGGCCGTTCGGCCACACGCCTAGCCTCGATACACTGTGTTTAAAAGTGATTCCCACCTCTAAATTGAAGTTATACATTGGCCCCGTTTTACCGCAAGGGCAGAGCTCCGTTTCACGCTGTTTGCGCATATATATCTTGCCCGCCAGCCCAAGTCACTTTTATTATTTTTTATTTTCCGGCCCGCTCGGCCTGAAACTACGGAACCCGTAAAGGGAAATGGGATAATTTTTTTTTTAGCTTTTCTTGTGAGCATGAGAAAGTATCTGGGATCTCATTTATAAAACTGTGCGTGGGATCGTTACTAAAAGTGTACGTACGCCCAAAAGCCAAGTTTTGCGTGCACCAAAAAGATTTCAGATTTATAAAACCCTGCGTACGCACACCGTATGCAATCTTTGCTTTATAAATCACAGAGTGCCTACAAGTGTGTGCAGCTGAATCAGCTTCACGTTCCGTCCTGTGCACGCCCCTTTTTAACCATAAATGGTCAATGCAAATGACCTCATGAATGCGATCTGCATATAAAATAGACTCGGAAACAATGGCAGCAGGACTGAGAAAAGCAAAAAATCGAAATTTCACGGAGGTTGAAGTGGAGACACTTGTGGGTGAGATGGAGGCCCGAAAAGTAGTTTTCTTCGGCGGTCACGGGATTGGGATCGCCAACAACAAAAAGCAGAGTGAGTGGCAACATGTTGCTGCAACAGTGAACTCTGTAAGTAGCACAGAGCGCACAGTCCCAGAATTAAAAAAGAAGTGGTCTGACATAAAGGTACATATTTGAATGTTGCCTACCAATAAATCGTTATGGTCCCTAAAGACCCTCTCCCTCCGAATCCTGCCATTTGCATGGTCCGCCAGAAGTGCCATATGGTGCAGCATTACCACGGCGCTCACCGCTGTATTTATAGGGTTACGGTAACAAGACTGACCGAGAACACCTTGGATAATCAGTTTGTAATCACCCACGTAAAATGTTCTTGAACGTAACCCCTTTTTAATGCCTGATTTTTCATGAAAAGCATCAAGAGTAATGGACAACGATAGTGATGAGGAGTGTGGCTTGGTTTTTCACACTTGGGATTTAATTGACATTTGATTATGTGTTTACAGTGTCACATAAAAATATTATGTTATTGACGCATGTTGGACAGATGCTTTATTCCATGCAGTCGCGCCGTCAGTGGACATTATGGAGTGACGGGATTAAATATAGAGAATATTTTTTTATTTATATTCTAAGGAGACGTTTCTGGAGTTATAACTGAGAAATAACGCAGTTGACTTAAATTATTCTGATTACATAGATTTAACGCATGATACGGGTTGAAATTAAATTTATGAAGGGCGATGATAAAACATAATCGTTCTTCTAACTCTACAATTCTTCTGTCTGACTTCAGTTCACCACCACACCATCTGTGTCGCCAATTCTCCTTTTCCTCCAAACCATGCGTACGCATGGGTCAGAGTTTGCTTAGGGCTGCGCACACTCTCTTCCGTCAAGTTGTTTTTTTATAGATCACAAACATTGCGTGGAAAGTCACGTACGCCAATTTCAGCCCAGTTTTGTGCATACGCAACGGTTATAAATGAGACCCCAGGTGCTCACGAGAAAGTATCTGGGGAAATACATGTTGCAGAAATTTTGTACCACTGAACTTTCTGACATTGAATTTTGCAGCCGAATTCGGCATGTTAAAACGATGTCATTACATGCGCATGCGTGTCACTCAGTAGCCGGTGTATCAGCGATATGTAAATGTATTCATTGCTAAGAAGTAAGTAGTTATTTAGCTGTTGATAAACAGCTTTTTCAATGATTTTGCTTAAAATTTGTAAGGTAGATATGGGCCTATAATTTTTCATGAGTGACGTATCTATATTGTAAGCATTGATTTCATGCATCTACAAGTAAGTCATTTAATTGCTATGCAAATGTATAGAATAAATCCAAGTCATACAAATGCTTAAAATTATACCTTAAATGGTATTGGTGTTCAAATGTATTTAATCAGTCCTTCAAAAGTCTTAAAAATGCTGATACATTGGGATTGGGATTCTGTCAGACATTTTTTTTCTCATGTTGTTATTTATAAATCCCCAAATAATTTAAGCGGAAGCATCTATCAGTCAAAAATGCATCTCACATTTACACCATCGTGCTAAACAATAAATACGTCTAGAAACTCTATAAAATCTAGATTTACATGTGCACTTATTCACGTTTAAAGTACACACACACACACACACACAAACACACGCACACACACACACACACACACACGCACACACACACACACATACACACGCAACCGCACTGCCAGTGATATGCGTGTGATGCTTTCTTGTTTCGCCCAAAATCACTAGACTGCATCATGCTGAACAATCAATACTTTATTAAAATATAATCTAGATTTACATGTGCACTTATTCACATGTAAAGTACAGGCACACACACACACACACACACGCACACGCACACACACACACACTGCCATTGATATGCGTATTATACTTTCTCATGCGCACAACATAGGCCTACTCTCTCGTGCTCACGAGATACCTTCTCGTGCGCACCAGATACTTTCGCGTGCGCACCAGATACTTTCTCGTGAGCACCAGATACTTTCTCATGCTCACGAGAAAGATAAAAAGGAGCATTTCACCGGTGGAGGCATGAATATGTATTGAAATTGGGTTCTATATGTAGTCGAATAATAAAATAAAATTCTAATTTGGTGCCGTCTTGAACGAGAAAAGGCAGAAAGTGACTTTTTGGCGCTTTTGGATTGAAGACAACAACTCCCACAATGCACCACGATGCACAGCTTCGCTGGCCACTCCCACTGATCTAGATCAGCGGGTCCCAACCCCCTTGTGCTTGTATTCTTACGAGAATCCTCCCCTCTTACACTTCCTATTTACTTCTACGCAAAAATCGTCATATTGCGTCATCTTAAACAGGAAGTGTTGGAGATCGATACGGATCTCTCCAGTCTCTCCAGAAAATAAGGGAATGATGCACGACCATTCAAAAATATGAGTGGGTTTCTAATGATACAAAGCTTAAAGGAGATGGGTGAAGTTTCACTTTAATTATTTTTTTTATCCCATGTCCCTTTATGGGTTCCGTTTGAAACCGTCCGGCCATTCGGGAAATCTCCCGAACCTCGTGGTGGAACAGTGATTAGAGGGGACTCCTGACTCCTAATTGACACACACACATACATACTTAAATAGTAATATTCGATTGAATAGGCTAGTTACGTCTTATCATGCCAACACCTTAACCCCTTGACCATTTTCTGTTCAACAACACTGTAGAATACTAATAGCCTACATAATTGTACAAATAATTACACAAAGTCAACTATTGTTAAAATCGAACGTTACAATTTAAGTAGTACCAATATAGGTAAATCACTACTAATAGCAAGAAAGTAGCCTACTGCCTCATCTCATCCTGCATTAGCACTGTATTTAAACATAATAAAAATATAATATAATATAATATAAATGTAACTATTATTCTGCATCCTTTGCAGTAGAGATATTCAAGAGACCCAAAATCACAAAAAATTAGAACGCCAAACGTCCAATTCCATTATCTGGCTGGTTAATTTTAATTCATTAAATAAAACTAACTTAATGATAAAAGCAGTAGGGCTGTGTGGAATACCTACCAATGAAACTGCAGATGAGACTACTGGACCCCATGGTTCTGTAAAAACAAAATACTCAGTGATTTACGATAGCTACTAGCCTCTAGATAAAAATCGGACAAAAGTGAAAAGTAATAGATAATTTGAGATGTAACAATAACTACTTCATCATATTACTGTAATCTGTTGAGCTCAACCAATGAGGAGGTTACGACTACAGACCAGTAGAAAAAAATTGTCTTTCTAACCTGAATACTTGATACTTACCAGCTCTAATTTTCTAAAATGAGTGACACACACAATTACTCCACCAGGGGGAGTTCCACTGATTTCAGGCTCTGCCGTTTTGAGAGCTGTATTGGAAAATACTCTTTCCTATACTCGTAATGACCTGCCTCTAAACCTTAAATTGTTGAGCTCCTACTACTTTCATTTTAAATCTTCAATAAATGTTAAGTAACTCATCAATCAAAAGATCCCTGAAGTAATAGGAATATTGTACTGTCTGTGTGTCTGCTTGTCTGTCTGGGAACTTATCCCTTGTTTTATTTTTTTTATTCCCCTTTTTTCCTCAATGTTGTTGTCCATGCGCTGTGTGTTTGTTCTCCATGTTTTAGTCCATGTGTCTTTTTTCCCTTCCCATCTAAAGGACCACAATGGAAACAAGCCTTTGGGCTTTATTGTGTTTTTTAATCCTTTTGAACACTTCTGTTAATTGTTGTTCAATAAAGTTTTCAATCAATCAAAAACCCCTTCTGGAATTTTTAACGCATTTACTTCTCTATTATCAGTTACCGACATTCAGGCAGGCTCCCATTTGCAAGTGCATCCGCCTGCAGACAGCCTATTTGAATCATCTCACATGAAAAGAGGGTTTTCATGATTTTTATTGTAATAGGTGTGATTTGTAAATAAGGTGGTTCCAGAATACAAAGAACGTCCGGGGATAAAGAAAAAAAAAAAAGCAAATTCTCTTAAAATACTTTTGACAGGACCTGTACGCATAGCTGTGATGACCACTTGAAGTCTAAAGCCAAGGTGAAGAACAAGGAAAAGCACTGGATTAGCCAGAGCATGCCTCCTCAAATGACCATAACTAGTACGAGCACATCCGCAGATTCAAGACAAGGATTTATTCTGGACATGGCTGTGTTCGCAGTCTGCCATCCCCTTAGAAAAGCTAAGAAAGTACAACCATTTCTAGTGAAGCACTGCGAACAGGGGGAGCGTTGAAAAGAGTCTGGAATTTGGGTAGAAATTTCCAAAGAAAAAGAAGGATTATCGGAATTTTGAAGAAACTCAAAATGATTTAATTGGGCTCTATAATCTTCTGGTGTTTGCTAAGCATACATTGTTTTGAACTATTCGACAGTAAGGACAGTACAATAAACAGTTTTTTTTATGGGATTATATAGTTATATTGACTAAAATCCTAATTCCAACCAGTCAAAAAACGTTGAGAAAAAGTATGAGAAACAACAACATCTGTTTATTCTTGTGTCTTATAAAGTAATGATTGTTGTTGTGTACACAGCCCACACAGCGTAAGAGGCCGTGACTAGCACCTTTAATATGCTGGTGTCCTAAGCACCCGTAAATACTCACATCAACTCATAGCCATACTGCTATAACACAGTTACAATTGATACAGCAGTATACATTTACATTGAGGGCACTTAGCAGACACTATAATTCAAAGTGACTTAATAAAAACATTTGTCTATGTATAATATTAAGAGATATAACATGTACAATTCTGCATAAACACATCAGAAAGTGATCAACCTATGTTTTAGATTTTGTAGAGTTGTGTACTTACATTATCCAAATGGTTTTTCAAACAATGCACTCAGAAATCAGTGGTATCACGGTACCGGTCTGTTTCAACTGTGTCTTAATATAGAGCAAACGATGGCTTTGAAGAGAGGAGTGCTGCTGCCTGACACCGCCTCCTCGGCAGGTTTACACCGTCAGACCCCCCCCCCCCCCCTCCATCTGCTACCACCAAAACTATCATCTAACACTGTCATGTGTAGGTAACGTTATAAAGTTTGAACTTTGAAAGTTTGACGTTTTTTTGTATGATTGTTTTAAAGGCTATCGATAATGTTAGCCCACGTAACATAATAAACAGCATTTTGGGTAGGTCGATTAATCCAATTGCGAATTAACAAGTTAACGTTGTTACTAATTTATCAGAATGATATGACATAACGTGATTAACACATTATAACTCGTCTGTGATCATTATTTCTCCTATCTGACAGAAAAGGCTTTGTACGGGATTTACTTTTTTCCATCCTTACCCAGCCATGCAAACCAACACCTTCTGATTTGGCTGAGGTTAATCTGTTTTTGGCATATTTGCATTGGATTTTGGTTTTACCTGAGACAACCTATAAACCTGACATTTATTTTCAGTTAGAGGCCAGACAGAGCTTTTCATGTTTCTAGTTGAGAGTGTAATCCTGCAGCTTTGCCTACAAAGCATTTTAGTGAATACCCGTACCCTTTCATATGTGGAGTCACTGGTTGATAATTTCTGCCAGTCTGTTAGAGAATGGATTGCACAGAGCTGAGTTCATATGTTTAACACATCATATGTTTTTTAGATTGAAAGACTGATTCAGAGTGTGCCGTTATCTGTAAAAAAAAACACACATGAGAGATCCAATATGCAGGAAACAGACTCAATGACTACTTTCGCTGAATATGTGGTACTACTCATAGTTAGTTAGTATGAGTAAGATAATTTTTCTATATAAATACACTCCCATGGCTGCTCTGGCCATTTCCATGGGGGAACTGCCTCTTTCTCTGACCCATTCCTGTACTTTGGGCATATTTGACCGCTATTCTCAAAGTCTTTAACGTCCTTATCAAGGCGTGTGCACTCTTTCAACATTTAAGGGTTCTGAGGAGACAATGTTAGGTTTGTAACTGCCAAAGAGACTCCTACCACCCTGCCAACTATCTTTTTGAACTGCTGCCCTCAGGGAAACGTTACAGGTCCATCAGAACACGCACCACAAGATTCATAAACAGTTTCTATCCGAAAGCAGTCACCATACTTAACTCTGACCTGAAAATAAATCCACTAGCTCTGACAGTATTAATCCGTGACGTCCACATGTAATGCAATGCTTAGCACTTTTACATATTTGTACTACTATTTTAAGGCATACTATATTTTTTTACTATTTTTTAGGCATACAATGGCACTAAGTAAACGGTATAGTGTATGACGACATGAATGTAGTGTGAGTGAATGAAATGTTGAATGTATTTTCTTTATTTATTTACTATTTACCTTTTTAAATGAGACCAGTACGTGAGTGCACTGAATTTCGTTGTACTTCTGTCCAATGACAAATAAATATATCTATCTATCTATCTATCAAAGCGTTTTTTATGCAAGACTATAAATATGGAGAAATTGGCAACAAGAAAATCCCATGCTGCATTTTGATTGACAAGCCCTATAGATAGAATGGAGGAGTTTGGGTCAAGCGTTGGTTAATGCACAGCAGGTGAACCTTAACCCTGAGCGTGGATACTGTGTAAAATGTTTCACTGCTCAGGGGTTCTGGCTGCAATGCATTGTGGGGATCGTCCCACATCTGCTCAAACACCTGAACATCAGTAATGACTTGGTTAAAAAAGTTGTGTAATGAATGAGTTTGAGACAGTTGTTTTGCTGCTGTTTGTTTTATCTCTGAAACGTCACTTTAGAAGGGGAGGAGTTTGCCAGCGCCGGCAGCCGAAGGTTCCGAGTGACGTAGTTCCGCGTGCGTTTATTGGCCGGGCTGATTGCTTCCTGGGCTGTAAGGTTCCTGTTGGCTGATACGGGGGAGCGGGGCGGGGAGACCTGGCCGGGCTCAGGGAGAGTCCCTTGGGTCTCATAGGTCCAGCGCTTGTCCGCACCCTACATGGACACAAACATGGAAGCAAACATGGCGGCCGGGGCAGTTAGTGCCACAACCTGGTTTTAAATAAAGACATTTACAGAATACGATTCCCATTGAGTTGAGATGCAAAGTTACGTCTGCTTGAGGCTGAGAACAATGGAAGTATAATTTACATTTGTTGAACAACAAACAACCTCAATCCAAAATGCTGCACAAGCAAGTTTAAAAAGTGTCAGTAAACTGTTGAGATTATATTCTGTTTCATTTAGGGCATAGTAGTGCCTGTGGGTATCAGTGTGTGTCTGTAACTGTGTGTGTGTGTGTGTGTGTGTGTGTGAGTGTGTGTGTGTGTGTGTGTGTGTGTGTGTGTGTGTGTGTGTGTGTGTGTGTGTGTGTGTGTGTGTGTGTGTGTGTGTGTGTGTGTGTGTGTGTGTGTGTGTGTGTGTGTGTGTGTGTGTGTGTTTGTCTGTCCTGGGGGTGTACCTGGACCAGCACCAGATCACGGATGGGGTTGTGCAGATGGAGGCCCGCGGTGGAGCTGATACCCGGACCGGCCGCGGTTACGGCGATATCGTCATCAACCCCCATCTTCGTGGCGACCAGTGTGAGGGGAAAGGTCCAGTGTGCGCCGGACACACACCGCACTGCCAAGAACACGGAGCACCTACACACACACACACACACACACAACGTCAAATGGTACGACACATTGCACTCCTTTCGCCTTGTCTTGTGTTTAGCAGATTGATTATTGGTCTCACACACACACACACACACACTCCAAAATGAGTCTAACAAAATCCGAAAATGTATTGCTGTCAGATCTCCCCTGGTTTTCTGACCCTCAAAGGAGCGTGAGCCTTTGAATGAGTGAGTGAGTGAGTGAGTGACTGAGTGACTGAGTGAGTGAGTGTGAATGTGCGTCTGTACTGGGTTACCTGTGGGGCCTCCGGGAGTTATTAGCGACTATTCTACCAGGGTGTCTGTGTGTTTACGTGTGAGTATGTGCGTCCGGCGACGATTAGCGATGTAAAACCAGATGTAAAGCTAGCAGATGCAAATCCTGCATCACCTCCATGACATGCAATGACTTTGAACTCCAGCAGCCATTAGCCATCCCAAGGACCGGCTGTTGTGTTTGCAATGCAAACAACGCAGTGCTGCTCTCCGTCTCAAAGTAATAGACCTCTGAAAGTCCCGCCTCCGAGGCTCCGGTTCCCTCAGTCAAATGTGTATGGGAAATAACATGGGGTTTTTGAATGATGGTACATAACAAACTCGATCATTCAAAATGATCGAGTTTGGGTTTTTGGAATGTCGTTGCCGTTAAAGTAGCATGAATAATCGTTTACTACTTTAACGGCATCGACAAATCCAAAAACCCAGTCGAAACTAGATGGTTATTTCCGATAGACATTTGACAAAGGGAACCGGGAGGCTCGGAGGTGAGACTTATTCTTCAGAGGTCTATAAACGGCTTAATCACTTATAAGTGACACATTATACCACCAGGTGCGAGTGGGATTAGCCGTTACACGCCGTTTTGGAAATCCGTCTCCAGTGACATGATAGGTGGGCGTGTCCAACTAGATGTATGACGGATAGATCAGTCTACCAGCCTACCCAGTGGATCTGTCATACATCTAGGTGGACACGCCCACTTGTGATGTCAGAACGGTTGATGTAACGGCTAATCACACTCACACCTGGTGTTATAATATGCCACCTTTAAACAGTTACATTCAAGACGGCGTCTGCCTTGCCCGACGCGGTGTGTATGAACAGAGTAGAGAAGGAGAGAGAGAGATCATCCATCATCACAGTAAATCAAGAATAATTGGTTAGTTGACTGGTTGAATAAACAATATGCGATATTAGAACTAATTGTTGAATTGTATTGATAAACATAACTAGTGAATGAGAGAGAGTGAGAGATTGAGTGTGCGTCTGCGTGTGCATGTGTGTGTGTGTGTGTGTGTGTGTGTGTGTGTGTGTGTGTGTGTGTGTGTGTGTGTGTGTGTGTATTTGTGAGTGTGTGTGTGTGTGTGTGTGAACTGGGGGTACCTGTGAGGTCCCCGGGGTGTGTAGACCAGGTTAGCGGTGAGCGCTACAACGCCAGACTCGGGGTCTCTGCAGGCGGCCGCAACGGAGACCGCCACGCACTCGTCCACCAAGGGGCGCTGCTCCTCATTATCGCAACGCACCTCGCACTGGAAGTCGTCCACACACACCGCTGGGACGGGAAAGAGGAAGGGGGTGAAACAGTGCATTCAGCAGTGCAGTATCATGCGTAAAAGGTGCATGAAAGTATTGCCGACCACTAGGGGGCAGAAAGTGCTCTACAAGTATAAGCTTGGTACAAGCTAGTGCTGCAAGACCCGTTTTCCAGATTCAACAAGAACCAAGTCCAGCATAGTCCAGGTAGGACTCGAATGAAGAGTTTGTTATTTTGCGATTTCGGCTCCTCCCCTACCTATACCTCCGAACCAATAAGCTTCGACCCTGCAGGGATTGGCGGTTGCAAACCGCAAGCACCCAAAACAACCCGGCAGCCCTCCAAAGGACCCTCGGTCCACACGCACCTCCTCCTTCCAGTCCAGCCGCGCCTCGGCCACTGGTGAGCCGGACCTCCAGCGGCTCCTCCAGACGGCCCCCCGCCTGGCACTGGACCAACCGCAGTGGCACCGTCTCCGACGGCGGCCCAGGGAGGCCGCGGAAGGCATACGCCCAGCGGACGCTGGCTGCTTTCCCCTCTTTGATTTCTGCCGGCCTGGCAGCAACATTTGAGCAATAAAAAACAAGCATCATATTAAGATATCCTTTGTAGTTTATCTTTGAGGTATTTTTATGTAACAACCTCATCAGCTTTTGCCTTTGATGCCAAAGACTTTTAAAGAGTAAAATAAGAGTAAAATCAACCAAATTAATCTTTGGTTGATTTGGGTTTGGGTTTTATCAGCATCCCCCCACCTGGTGCTGTCGGGCTGGTGGGACGCTGCGCTGGGCTCCGGGCTCTGGAGGAGGGGCTGCAGGGTGATGTAGAGCCAGGCCTGCTGCGGTTTCATGGTCTCGGGGGCGAACACCACCGGGACGTCCAAACAGGCCCCGGCCCCGACCCGCAAGCCTAGTGTAGGGATCACATGTGTCCCGGCCCGTGACCCAGACTTGGTAACTCTTTACATTAAAGTTTCATTCATCAACCATTCATAAAAATAAGTAAATGCAGAAATAAGCATTATAATACGACATTAGCATAGGGTTTAGGGATACCCTATTAAATAAAGCATCCGTTGAATAAATTTGTCGCCACCTAGTGGAGAGGAGAACAAGTCCAGGACAAGGGTATTGAAATAGAGCCAGAGCTCACCTTGGGTACGTCTGAGAGGGACCCAGAACACCTGCTTATCTCTTTTAACTGCTGGGCCGCTGAAGGCCCCACCCGGGTCCTCATCTGGGAAGAGGGGACAATATGGGGATTTAAAAGGGGCCAAGCGATGAGGTCAAACTTCAGGGAACGCACTGTCTGCGCTGATGGCACATCGCCCACAAAAACAAGTGACCAGGGTTGCCATACCATCATTAATGATTTTATAGTTCATGCAGTGGTCAAATGTCTTAGCTGTATGTACCCTACGGTGTTGATGCATTTATATCACCATGCGACGAGACCGTATGCGAGCGCATGCGTGTGTAGAGACCTGTGAGTGATATGCTGAGCAGGGCTGGGTGCTCCGTGGGATTGGAGAAGGGAATGTTGACCGAGGCATGGGAACCAATCACGGAGGAGATGCTCACCGGCTGGAAGCCACACCCACTCAACAAGAAACACCACGCTGTTATCTGAGGGGGGGGTGGGGTTGAGAGAGAGCCGTCAGTGTAAAAAGACACTTTTATGCAGAAAGATTACACAAACTCTACAATGTTATTCAAATGAGTGTGTGTGTGTGTGTGTGTGTGTGTGTGTGTGTGTGTGTGTGTGTGTGTGTGTGTGTGTGTGTGTGTGTGTGTGTGTGTGTGTGTGTGTGTGTGTGTGTGTGTGTGTGTGTGTGTGTGTGTGTACCTGGGGGCAGCTGAAGGTGATCCGGGCTCTGTGGTCTCCCAGGTAGGAGGGTCTGAAACGGACACCCAGCATGCTGCTCGACTGTGGTGCAACCAAGATCTGCGACACACACACACACACACACACACACACACACACACACACACACACACACACACACACAAACACACACACACACACACAAACACACACACACACACACACACACACCAACCATGAATGATGGCATTAGTTTGTGTGTGTACGTGTGCGTGTGTGTGCGTGTGTGTTTGTGTGTGTGTGAGTGTATGTGCCCATGTACACCTACGGTGTGTCTCCCATCCGTCTCCAGCTTGTAGTTCTTGGGGTTGCTGTTAGCGACCTTCAGCTCCAGAGACTCTGCTGTGGGGTTCGCCAGGACGATGGTCTGTCTGACCCACCTAACACACACACACACACACACACACACACACACACACACACACACACACACACACACACACACACACACACACACACACACACACACACACACTTGTAGTCTACCCAATGTGCTCTGTTCTGGGCAGTGGGCAGCCAATCAGGAATCGATTCATCAGAGATCCCTTTTTCCCTTTTAACATAAACTTGCCCAAAATGTTCAAAGTATTTTCTAAAACTTTGGACAGGGATATTTTTTTGGTCAAAAGCAAGAACTGGAAAATACAATTGAATGTTAAACAATGGACGACTGGCTAGGCTAAAGGTAGCATTAGCAGGCTAGCTCTCCCTGGTAAGGCACCAGCTCTCTAATCGCTTGGCGGGGGTCAAAATGTGATTGCAAGTATCGAACATTGTATCATAGCATACTGCCAAATGTCTCAATGAAAGTACTTCAGGGTAACTTTGCACACTGAAGCAGATCGGAAAGATAGAACATGGAGAGAATAGTAAATCAATGTTAGATGTTTTATAACAATGCCAATGTGTTTAAGCATGTGTTGTTACTTAAATGCGTTTAAATCAGGGCTAGCGTCGTCTCTCGTCCCATTCCTGTTTTCACACACACTGATGTGCGGTTATCATTCTAACAGTGTGTGTGTGTGTGTGTGTGTGTGTGTGTGTGTGTGTGTGTGTGTGTGTGTGTGTGTGTGTGTGTGTGTGTGTGTGTGTGTGTGTGTGTGTGTGTGTGTGTGTGGGTGTTTGTGCGTGTGCATGTGTCTACTTACCTCCCAACCTCACAGTGTACGGGGGGCAGTGTGGAAGGAGGGGGACTCACAGCGACCAGCTCCAGCTGGTACCACAACTCGCCCAGAGACTCTGACTGAAACACCACACTGACACACACACGCGCACACACACACACACACACACACACACACTGTAACATTTCAGGCCCCTGAATCTCGTCATGTATTCAATATCCTATATTGTGTGAGTGCGTGAGTTTGTGAGTGTATGTATATGTGTTTATATGTGTGAGTCAGTGGCGGCTGGTGGTTTTTAAAGTGAGGGAGGAAGGACTGTGTGCTTGGTTGCCATTGGCCTGCTTGCACTGTTGGTGTATAGTGGCATAAGAATGTGAGACTCAAGTTGTTTCAGGGTGTTTTGATGAACTACAAAATAGTAGGGAGGGATAGTTATGTGAATAAAATTGATACAAAGCCACCAGTGGCATTCTGTAATTTGAAAGCTGGTGGGCAGCATGTCTTTGAAATGGACTACAAGGGCAGAAGGAAAGAATGCAAAGCCCATTAGTCAAATCAGGCCTACTCTTGATTTGTACAAGTAAATAAAAAAACCTGGGCCTATTTTTGCCCTCTACTCACGACCAAAAGTGATGCCATTTAAAATGCATCATTCTCTGAATCATTCACCCTTTCCACAATATCAAACAGAACGGTCAGAGTAACAAACTAGTACAACAACGAGAACATTATTTCAAACAACCTGATCTATAGGCCTAGGCATGGTGCCTAGCAAGGAATGTCGCATCGCAGCACCAACGTGAACTTGACACTTGTCGTGGCGTTTGGTTGCCCTATCAAGATTTTTCACATCAGTGAAACCATGAACAGCCCACGTTGGAGATTTGCCATTATTCATTAGCAAACAGGGCCAGCAATACAGTCGATTGATAGTAATGCTACCAGTAAGCCATGAGTACCTAGCAAACCATGTAGCACCCACAACACTGACGTTGCCATTACATTTGGTGATCTCGATTTTGCGAAGTGGTCTACCTTTTTCTTTGGTATCTAACTTAGCACTGTAACTCAATGAATGGAATGCATAGATATCGACATGTTCTGTAATTAAAACTATTAGATAGATAAGATAAGATAAGATATATTTATTTGTCATTGCACAGAAGTACAACGAAATTCAGTGCACTCGCGTACTGGTCTAATTTAAAAAGGTAACATAATAAATAGTAAATAAATAAAGAAAATACATTCAACATTTCGTTCACTCACTACATTCATGTCGTCATACACTATACAGTTAACTTAGTGCCATTGTATGCCTAAAAATAGTATGCCTTAAAATAGTAGTTCAAATATGTAAAGTGCTGAGCATTGCATTACATGTGGACGTCACTGATTAATACTGTCGGAACTAGTGGATTTATTTTCAGGTCAGAGTTAAGTATGGTGACTGCTTTGGGATAGAAACTGTTCATGAATCTTGTGGTGTGTGTTCTGATGGACCTGTAACGTTTCCCTGAGGGCAGCAGTTCAAACAGATAGTTGGCAGGGTGGTATGAGTCTTTCAGAATGTTGTGTGTCTTCTGCAGGCATCGGGAGTTGAAGATGGTGTCCATGGTGGGTAGCTGTTGGTTGATGATGTTTTGGGCGGTTTTTATAATCCTCTGCAGTGACTTCCTGTCTGCAGCAGAACTGCTACCAAACCACGACAGGATGCAGTAGGTGAGCTCACTCTCGATGGAGCAGCGATAGAAGGACCTTAGGTGCTGTTGTGAGAGATTGGCTTTCCTGAGTGTGCGGAGTAAGTATAACCGCTGCTGTGCTTTCTTTACTATTGCTGTGGTGTTTATTGCCCATGATAAGTTCTCCGAGATGTG